>NW_008336075.1:1074396-1192338 GCF_000622305.1 Nannospalax galili | reverse complement strand
AAAGCTGATTGCATTTTAAGGGATGATTTCTTCTGCTGATGTTGACACATTTATTCTTTGTTTATATTATTAGTGTGTCATTCTTGCTCACAAGGTTATGCATATGGTATGTGACTCACAATACAGAATTAGATGCACCCTACTGGCTGTCCCCTAAGAGTGTATTTCACTCTCAGAAGGTGATGGGATGTCTCAGCGATGGAGGCAGTTTTATTGAGCACACGCTATATTACAGAGTACTATTCTTCTTGAATGAATATTTGTTGTTTTCTAATATTGTAGTTGAATTCTGAAGCAACATATGGGAACTTGAGAGTAAAATAAATATCTAATAATACCACTTCTTTCAAGGCAAAGCAGCACTTGGTCAAGGAGCAGAAGAGGAGGAATACACAAATGATTGTTCAGCACGTGCTCATTATTTTCTATGAGTGAAAATGAGTATGTGTTCATGCGTATGTGGGGAGGGGGTCTGCTGGTGGTATGGCAGGATAATTAAGGATGAAAGGGATAAGAAGAGAAAACAGAGAGACAGAGAAAGACGAAAGGAGCCAGTCTGCAGAGAAAGACTAGAAGCCCTTCTCCATGTGGACATCGCACAACAAACAGAGCATGTGGGAGAAAAGCCCCATGATATGCAAATGTGGGGAGAGATGGGTGTTGTGTAAATGACCTAAACAGGGTCATAAGCTTCATGGCTTTCCTCATGATTTTGACTGTATGCCTTTACCCAGCTCACTACTCCATTCCACTCTTAGCAGTAATTTTCTCTTTCTTAATAAACCATCTTTATTTCTATGAATAACCACGTGTCCAATTCATTGTACCAGGTCTTGTCCTGGCACACAAGAAAATGGAAACTTCAGGGGGGTGCCTGGAACTGGGATTCATGCCTTTAATATTAGAGCATAAGTCCCAACCCAACATGGACTTTTTTTCACCAACCCAAGGATGATCACAGGATCTTTTTCCACCAGGCATTCATTCTACTGGAATTGGGATTGTGTAATTTAGGCTAGGGACCAGATCCACAGGCAAAGTAAAAGTAGAATTTGTAGGTGGGGTTAAAAGTCATATCCTTCCCATTTTCAGTTGCATGACCTTGACTAAATTACTTTATCTCTCTGAGGTCTAGTGAACAAAAATATTAAAAGCATTGCTAATGAGGAACAAAGGCAAAAGCATATAAAATATCTATTAACAAGCAAATTCATAACACATTTCTAATAAATGGCAGAAGGTAGGGTAAGTTCATGGTTTGTATTTCCTAGTTCTTCCTGAACCCAGCTCACCCAGTAAGTGAGATAGAACTCACGTTCAAGCCCAGCCTGCCTCAGGAGGCATTGCCTCCCAGAGAACTAGAGCAAAGGGGTGTGTAAGCCTCTCTTGGATCCACAAAAGGGACTTGTCCTCCCAGTCCTTGCTCGATTCATTTGGGCCAGCCCTCAGCTTGGTCATTGTTCCTGCATCTGAGTTTGCTGCTCTGCCCTGTTCCTTCTAGGTCTTTTTCCCTATAACTCCCTAACTTGCTATTCAAAGCAATTTATGGGCTGGTAAGATGGCTCAGTGGGTTATGGGTGTTGTCACCAAGCCTGATGACCCTATTCAACCATTAGGACCTGCATGATGGAAGAAGAGATTTGACACCTGAAAGTTCTCCTCTGACTTTCACACTCATGACCTCACAGTGGCTGTGACTACATGTACAAGGACTGAACAAGATCCAGCCAACCAAAAATCAAAGCATGGGTGGGGGAGGGACTCACCTATTCAACCCTTTAGCTGACTTGCTATTTGCAGTTGATGACTGCTAGGGAATGACAGAAAGTTAATTTTCTTTATGCATGTGGCTCCTGAGTGGCTGCCCATGCTCTAGTAGCAGAATCCACTTTTAAAAACTGGGTATGATTATGCATGCATTCTTGTAATAACAGGGCTGAGAAGACAGGGATCCCTGAAGCTTGCTTGCCAGTCATCCTGGCCTCCTTGAGTTTCAGGTCAATGAGAAACTCTGTCTCAACAAAACAAGATGAACAGCATCTGAGGAGTGACACTCAAGGTTGTCCTCTGGCCTCTGGTGCATATTTGTGCATGTGCATCTGCACACATGTGTACCTGTACATTTACTATGATGTTTGGGGAATCTGTCCTTGGGTCATAAGGGTGAAACAGCTAGCAAATGTATCCTGCCTCCATATGTATAAAATTCATTGGAAATTGTACAAGGTTGTTTCTATTTAAAATAAAGGTCCACATGCACAACCCTCCACATATACACACAAACACAACACATTTCTCTTCATTTATTTTTAGTTGACATGAAAGTACTGGATTTCATTATGTTTTTATTTCCAACAAAATATCTGTTGTTGATCCTTCTCCTCTTCTGCCTGACCCTTTGTCCTTTCCTGTGTGCATCTAACCCAGTTGTCTCCTTTTTGCTTTCATATCACATGTATTCTATTACCCTGCCCTGCCTTCATCATTAACGTCTGAGATGAAATACACTGAACACATAGAGTAGCTGTTTAAAACATCAGTTCCTGCTGAGTTTATATTTCTTGGTATCATATTTTCCTTTCCTGTTGCTGTGAAAAAATTCCCTGACAGAAGCATCTAAGGGAAGAAAGGATTTATTCGGCTCACAGTTCCATTTTACCTTCTATCATGACAGGGAAGTCAAGGCAGCACCGATTTGAAGCAACTGATCACATAACATTCACAGTCAAGGGCAGAGAACAATGAATGAATGCATGTATACCAATAATCAGCTGGCTTTCTCCCTTTCATACCTTCAGGTCCCAGACCAAGAAAGGATGTTTCCCACAATCACCATGTATCCTTTCACCTCAGTTAACCCAATCAAGAAAATCCCATACAGGCAGGTCCATAGGTTGACCTAATCTAGAAATTTCCTTATTGATACACTCTTCCTAGGTGACATTATGTCTAGTACATAACTAAAACTCATCATCATACTCAGACTCAGAGTTTTAGGACTATTTAGGGGAAAAGACAGAAAAGCCTTGGAGGAGTGGAGAGGGTCAGCTTCAGGTTGACAGGGAAAGAAAGCAGGTGAGGCTGTTTCCTGTTTCAGAGCTGCACCTTGACTCTCTGCAAGGTGATCCCTGATCTGCACTTCAGCTTTCTTGTGTTTTTCTCTATCCTGCACTTCTCTCAACCCAAATTCCCAACTCCTGCCCCAGCTCCTGGAAGGATAACCTACGGGGACTGAATCCCTAGGGGGTACTAGCAAGCTGTATTTTTTCCTTTCCTTGTGGTTTTGACAAAACACCTGGCAAAAGCAACTTAGGGATGGACTCACAGTTCAAGAGTACGGTGGATCACGACAGGGAAGGTGCAGAAGAAGGAGACTCACACTGGGTCCCCCGTCAGAAAGCAGAGAGAGATGAGTGCCAATGCTCAGTTTGTTTTTTCTTCTTGTTTAGTTTCGGGACTCCCAACCTAAGGCATGGTGCTGCATTCTTCCAGGGTAGGTCTTCCCGCCTCAACCAGCCTAATCTAGAAAATCCCTCATAGACATGCCCACAGGTGGTTTTCATGATTATTCTAAATCTAATCAAGCTGGTGATCGTTATTAACCATGACAGAGGGCGGCATCCCAGCGTGGAAAAAGAGACACATGGCAGGGTTTCCCCAGACTCCTTCATGTTTGGGGGCATTTGACAACAGTGACATTTTTCTTTGGCTTTAACACCTGGAAATTTTCATCACTATCTACAAACGCTTAGGCTTCCTTAACCTCACCCATACATGTACACACCTCTGTTCATACACTTTGAACAGCGTTACATTTACTGAGCTACTCCCCTACCCTTCCTCACTTAAGAAGTAATGGAATGAGGAACTTTTTAAACATGTGCAGTGTTGTATGAAGTGTGCATTTTATTAAATACTAAATATGAAAGCTATTGGTATGTTATTTAATTCTTAGTAAGAAGCTCTTTGCAAAGAGATCCTATACCCAATTCAATTTATGTTATTGTTGCTCTTAACTGCTACTCATGGCCCTGCTCACAAAAGCCAAAGTAACACACTATTTACATTTTCGTATTTTCTTTTTGTTTTATTGTTTCTTGATATAGTGTTTCCCATGTCTCAGGATGGCCTCAAATTCACTGTGTTGCCAAGGATAACTTTGAACTTTTGAAGCTCCTACCTCTACCTTGAAAGTGCTGGGATTGCAGGTGTGTACCACCACACCTGGCTTATGTGATGCTGGAGCTGGACCTCTCAAGTACTCTATCAACAGAGATATATGACCAGCCCCCAGTTGCTTTCCTTGGCATTTTCTTTGGTCTAGCTTATGAGTATGTGATTTGAACAGTATGATCATGGAAGAGAGGGGTCCTTTCTTGTATGTATAGCAAGGTGTCTGATTGGGCCATAAACAGATAACAGGTGAGAAAACAACTTGTCAATGGTTTCTGGGAACATGAGACAAAGAAGTCAAGGAGTCCTTGCCATGCTTAAGAACAGCACAATCCAACCCAATGTCGCCCTGAAACCCTGCTATTGACAGACTCTAAGGAGAAGCTTCTACACGTCCTGCTTCTTTCTGGCTAAGAACCTATATATTTCATGAATTTTATGTTTTAATTAATGATTTTATGTTCTATATATTACCTTAGCTTATAAATTCAAATGGGCTTTCAGAAGTCCTTCAGGTAGGAAATGTGTTCCATAAATGTAAGGTTCTTATTAATCTGAGTAATTAATATTTAATTATAAAATGAATAATTAACCCTCTCCTAATTCTTTTTATGGTGTTTTGGGAGCTTGTACTTTCATGTCCAACGCACAGCACCTCACTTTGCTGGGCTGTCTTTTGTTTTGAAAGGTGTATGGCATCTTTCCACTTAGCCTTTTTTCTAAATAGTGCTGCACACAGTGAGTCACAGATGCAGATGAGAATTGCTCTTAGCAAACAAACATCTCATTAGATGTCACAGAGTAAAGGAATGGCTGATATATGCACAACTGGATTTTAATTTCTTTTTTTTTTTTTCTTTTCTTTTCTTTTTTCTTTTGGTCTTTTTGAGACAGGGTTTCCTTGTAGCCCCAGCTGACCTGGAACTCACTACATAGACCAGGCTGACCTTGAACTCACAGAGCTCTCCCTACCTCTGCTGGAATTAAAGGTGTATGCCACTAAGCCCCACCTTATTTCATTTTTGTAGGGTGACAGGTATGCATTTTAGTGTGTTTCTGTGCATGCTCATGTGGAGGCAAGAGGTCAACCGCAAGTGTTGTTCCTCAGGATCTGTATCTCTTGATTTTTGATACAGGGTTACTCACTGGAACCTGGAGCTCACCAAGCAGGCTAGGCCTGCTTCTCAGCAAGACCCCAGGGATTCTCCTATGTCTATTTCCCTAGCACTGGGATTACAAGTACATACAACCAAGCCTGACTTTTATATGGGTACTGGAAATCTAAATAGGCCCTCATGTTTTGTGTGGTGAACATTTGCTGGCTGAGTCCTCAACAACTGGGCTTTTAAAAAGTCAGGAGCCAGGAGCAGGCAAAAGCCATACTACTAGCCATGCTGCAGCACTGTTTAAACATGGAACATCATCACTTTCATTAGTGAATTTAGGCTACCGTGGAAGGCACCACCAAGGCCCCTAGTGGCCCTCAGGCCCAGGAGACTAGGCATGTTACCACCATCAAAATCCACCAGAGAGACTCTCTCACCATATTTACTGGAGTAGGTCACTTGCTTCTGATCTGATGAAATAGTATTATCATGTCTTTCATTGAGCCTTGGTCACATGGTCCCATCATGACGTGGGTATGAGATGGAAATGGTTCAGGACACTTATATTTCCAAAAGAATTGTGCTCCAAATGCTTAGGAGTATCACTGTGGGGACTCCAAAAATGGAAAGCTACCATTATGCCTCCCATCCATGATGCCTACATGAAGGATCAGAATAGCACCACTGTCACTTAGACTGTCATATCTTTGAGGGTTCAGCTACTGTTTCTTCACATCGAGGAGGCTGACTTCCAGCTTTGTGCTAGAGGAATTCCTTGTTTTCATTTTCCTTACTTCTGAAACACTGAATATGTGATAACTTCCGCAAACATTTTTACTTGGCATGCAACTAAGGGCCTGGACTTTGCAGCTCAACCAACCATGTGGCTTAAGATCATTTTTTACCTTCATTAATGTGTGTATGTGTGTGTGTGTCTGTGTGTTCATGTACATGTGGAAGTCAGAGGTCAACCTCAGATGTCATTCCTCAGGATGTTGTCCACCTTAATTTTGAGACAAAATCTCTCACAAGACTGAGGATTGCCACGTAGTCTAGGTTGTCTAGCCAGCTAGCCACAGGCTTCCATCAATCTCTGCCTTTCCATCAGTGTGGTTGCAAGAATGCATCACTGTACTTGGCTTTTACATGAATTCTGGGGACCAAACTCAGGTCCTCATGCTTGCTTAGCAAGCACTTTACCAATAAATATTTCCTCAGTCCCAGCCCATCAGTTCTTTAACTTCAACTGAGGTTTACCTCACAGGCATTTCCTGAATGCAAAGACAAAAGTAATCTATCTCACAGGGATCCTTGAAATTATACATTTTAATACCATGTGCCTTGGGGTGTGATATGTGGACAGGTTCAGCTGCAGAGTTGGCAGGGCTCAGAGCAAACAGAAAATGAAAGAACTGTCGTTCAGCAAATGTTAGCAATATGAAGAAGGTGACAGCTGAGCATTAAATCAAGCCTAGGTCCCTTAGAGGTATACTGCCTGTGCATCCTCACAGGCTGCATTTCCATAAAAGCAGCTCTGTCTGTGAACATTGCTAATTATGGGTCCAAAATTTCCACATACACTGGGAAACAGCATTCAAGTATTTTATAGTAACTTGTCATTATCATGACTTCTAAGAGTATAACTAATGAATATATCTTGTTGATTCGTTTAGAGACTGGTTTGGATGCTATAATTTATTTGTGGTATTATATATTGTGCAAGTTTTTCATCCGCTATATGGGGCTAGATTATTATCAAAGTGAGAAAGATTGGAAGTAGACAAGAAAAACTGGCTCTTTGTGATTGTGAAGAAAATGAAGTGTATAGAACCAGGGAGACAACTCAGTTAGTAAAGTACTTGTCTTGCAAGGGTAAGGGCCTGAATTCAGATCACCAGAACCTACATTAAAAAAAAAACACATATGGCTATATGCACCCTTAATATTGGAAGTGTGAGAGGGAGGTGGAGACACAAGGATCCCAGGAATCTCCCAGGATAGCTAGTTTGGCCTTGTGGTAAAGATCCACAGAGCGATTGTGTCAGACAAAACACAGAAGAGCCCTAAGGTTGTCCTCTGACTCCACACATGTACTCTGTGTTTATGCACCTGAACTCACAAGTGTACTCACACACTTGAATGCATACACAGACACACAGACACAAATTAAGCTAATAACTATATGTACATGACATCACTTGACAGGTAATTATTTCTCTGTTTTATAACTATGACTATTTTTGTAGATGTTACAAGTGTATGTATGTGAATGTATATACGTTTGTGTGTACATCCATGCAGGTGTGCATGGTAGCCAGAGCTGGACATAGAGTATCTTTCTCAATCACTCTTCCAATGTATTTTTTGAGATAGCAAAGCCCAGGTGTTATATGACAATTTCCTCTGAGATAAGACATTCCATCTTGGAGGGAAACTCATTAAGATAGATGATGTTAAACAAGAGATAAAACAGGATATTCTGAAGAGGTAAAATAGATGTTTTAAAGGGAAGTAAAACATACCTCCCTGACTAAGCTCAGGAAGTAAGCAACACAATAGCTTCCAGAAGTCCCTGAAACTGAACATAGTCACTAGATCCATTCTGTTGTTAAGTGTATATAAGCCCTAAGGCCTGCCGAGAGACACTTGCAGACAAGCTAAGCTGCCTAGAAGAGGTTCAGTCCAGCCAAGCCACCTGGGAACAGCAGAAACCATTTAGTTGCCTGTAAGAGCCTCAGACCAGCTGAACTGCCCAGAAGAGATATTCTCCTATGTTGAGCTGCCCACATAGCTGCCCCAGGTTTCCAGTTTTTAAGAGCCACATAACTCCTACTGCACTGGGCTTTAGGTAATACAGCTCTGCTCCTGTAAGTAATACATTTCTGCTCCTGTAAGTAACCCATCACCCACACTCCCATAAATAACCCCACTAGAATTCATGGTACCTTTATTTTGGTCTACTGTTGGTTCCCTTTCTAGTGAGTAGACATTTGTTCTCATCTCTCTAGGAATAGTGTTGTAATGGCCCCAAATGGAGTCCCCAAATTGTAATAGGCAAAGTAACTTCATTTTCCTCATTTTTGTATAAAGCAATCACTTTAAACTTCAAAGGCGAGAAAAACAAGCAGCTTCAAGGTCAAGCGCCTGAACTTAGTTGCTTCCCTTTCTTTGGAGTAGCTGACCATGGTCACCTCCCAGACACTGCAGCTGTGCTTCTTGCCTAGCCAAGACACCTAAATAACAATAGTAATCAGAAAGTGCCTTACTGTCAAGGCCTCTATACCTGTTAAGAGAGGAACTAACAAAAGCTTGTTTTGGCTTCTGTAGTTTGCTTATCTGCTAACTTGGGCCATCCTGACCCTGCTCAGGACCACCTGGCATTACTCATGTGTGATAAAATTCTTACGGTATTTGTGGGTTTTGCCTTTATAAGTTAGTTTCACCCTCCCATTGGGGTCGTGGATCTTGAATCTGACTAATGGATGGCTGTAGCCCTAATAAATTTCATCAACTAAAATTTGAGTTGGGTCTGGTGGTCTTTTCCTGGTGGTTTCAGACTTCGTAACAGTGTCACTTACAACCAGAAATTCTCTTGTCTCTGCCATCCAGCGATGGGACTACAAGTGTATATGACTACACTGGTTTTTATGTGAATATTAATAATCTGAACTCATGTTGCATGTTATTGATGGAGTTATCTCTTCAGACCCTTTATGACTATTTTTAATATAATTCTTTTGTTCTTGACTTTGAGTGTGTTGTGTGTATACAGGAATATATGAGTGGAGGCATGGGAATGGGACCTGCCTTCTCTGAGTTGTCTTTTACCCTGTCCTATGTATGACTAATCATTTTGATTCTTTATTCCATTTCTGATTCACAGCCTTCCAGACTCTCAGCCCTCTAACTGAACACATTGTTTCTCTTCTGTGCTCACTCGTATCTGAAGCTTTGCTTGTACCCTCTTATTGTAATACACACACACACACACACACACACACACACACAGAGTCTCTTTATGTGATGTTGCCCTGTTACCCTCCAGGAATAAGACAGTATCTTATTCATCCTTAAACTCCTAACTTGAAGCACAAGGTCAGATCTATGACTTACTAAATAATTCTTAGAGAAAGGAAAGGAAGCAAAAAGAAACAGAAAGAGACAGAGTGATCTAGAGGAATTAGATTTGAAAGTTTTTTTCCCATAATTGAGTAACACATGTTTGAGAAGACAGATGAACTTGACCTTACTTAAGCATCATGCAATGTACACATATATGGGAATAGCCTATCTTTCTCCATTAATATGTATACTTTTTAATTTTAATGCATCAGTTGAAAAAATGATAGTAGAAACGTAATGAATTAAAGAGAAGGAACCTATGACCTTAACATAAAGAACGAGCTACTTTACCAGAAATTCAGTGTTAGCCAGCAATGCCTCCTGGTAGTTTACTGACAAATCACCATTTTTCTACCTCTTTCACCTGCTACAAAGTGGAACAAAACTCCCAAGATTTCTGTGTTGGTGGTTTTGTTTCAGGGTCATTAGGGCTTTTCCTTTTAAATGGCCTAAAATGTAGTCATGACAGAATTTCTTCTTGTCCAGGAAGTCCTTGAGTTTAGAGACAAGACTTTCTAACTGTTGTAGGATTACATGAAGAAGCTCCTATCATTCTGCAAAGAGAATCAACAGACTTATTCCCACTGGTTACAGTCACAGATCTTAGCCCAGACTTTACTTCCCATCTCTCTGTCTTGCACTGATTTTGATACTTATTTACTCTTTGTACCAAACTATAACTTGGAATATAAACACTCAGTGATTCTGTGGATTCCTGTAGTGAATTATTGAAATGAAAGTTAGATTTGGTTTAGAAACTGCCAGCGATGAAGCTGTAGGACATGTTTTTCTAGCTGCTGACCCAGGAAATGGGATGCATATGTGTCTCTTAATCTTACCAAACAAGAAGATTCATAATTATCATTGATAAGCTGACTGATTCCCCAGGACTGCCCACTACAGGGATAATTGTTTTAAAGAAAATTCCATGGAAATTATGCATCTTTAATGAAGATTTTTGTTATAGAAATCTATCCTAAACATATAATAAAATAGCAAGCCTTTACATTTCTTGTGTGTGTGTGTGTGTGTATGTGTGTGTATGTGTGTATATGTGTGTGTGGTAGTCATGCACATGCCACAGTGCATGTGAGGAGGTCAGAAGGCAGCTTGCAAGAGTTAAGAGTGGGTACTTTCCTTTCACAATTGTTCACCATGTAGGGTCGCAGAGACCAAACTCAGGTCATTAGGCTTGGCATCAAGTGCCTTTACCATTGAGCAATATTCCTGGTCACAAAACAGATTTTATAAAATATGTATTAAAAGATCTTTTTTTTTTGCTGGGCATGGTTGGCACATGCCTTTAATCCCAGCACTCAGGAGGCACAGGCAGGCAGATCTCTGTGAGTTCAAGGCCAGCCTGGTCTACATAGTGACTCCAGGATAGCTGGGGCTACAGAGAGACCCTGTCTCAAAAAGACAAAAAAAACCACCATTTTTTATTTTCAATAGAGAAAAGTGATGAGAAAAAGTACTATTGAATGCTCAGTCCCCCAAAGGAAATCAGTTTATCACCCACTGACCCCAATTTTCCCACTCCTCCATTCCTTTAACCTCTCTTCTCAAAACCCAAGGAACATTGTGGAGAACAGCATAAAAAACCTAAGAGATGGAGGGTGGAGAGGAGTGCTGTGAAATATTGCCTTCTGCACATGATACAGCCATTTCACTTGACAGCTGTGGTGACCTGTACAAGACCTGCATAAGATCTGCCAACAATCCAGCAAGGATGGGGGATGGCCTAAGGCCCTGCCTCTCTGCAGAGCTATTGGAAGGTAAAAGTGGCTGGGGAATCATAACTCTCAGTTGTGTAGACACTGGAAGTTGCCCTTGAATAAGTAAATAACCCCAGTACATGTTCATGCAAGCAATCCTAAATAAGTGGAACACACACAAAAGACATTGGATCAGCAAGATGGCCCAACATATGTGTGTGAAGTTACTAAATAATAAGTTAAAACACTATTTTAACTGAGAGTGTATTGAAGAAATGTTAAAATCTCGACAACAAAGACTAAGTGATAGTGTAATCTTTTATCATGTGAAATTATCTTTGGTTCATAACTTGTATTTGTTTTGATAATTTACAAAGTCTGTTTAATTTCATGCAAACATGTTGTGCTGTATAGTGATTTGCCAAGAAATAGAAAAAGCCAGGGTGCAAAATTGAGTTTATTTTACTGTTCTCTTTCACACTCGGAATTTTCCAAATTACTGGTAATAGCAAGTGCTATTTTGTGATAAGATAAGCCCACTGTATTCTAAGATTTCCCCTATGGTCAGAGTTTTGGCCCTGGACAGTTGCTCTGAACTTGGGAAGGCAGAGGTGGACTGTGTCTGTGCCCTCTCATTGTTCCTTTGCATGATTCAGTGGGCTCAGAACATGACCTTAAGCAGTTTCTAAAATGGTTGATATGCTGTATAAAGATATTTTTATTGTATTATAAAATACATGTACAAATTTCACTTTACTCAATAAAATTGACTGTTTTTTTTTCATAAAAAATGAATTGCTCACCCTGAGAAAAACTAATTGCAATAGAAAAGACCACAAATCAAATAGTCCAATAATTTATCTCAATAAGTTTTCCATTTTCCTTGTTTTCTCAAAATGCATGAATTTAACTGACATGGAATTATATCACATGCAATGGTGTATGCGTACCACAAGCCGGAAGTTTTCAGACTTAAAAGAATCCTTTCTTGATGTTTTACTTTAATGATATTATTACAATAGAAAAAGTACTAAAGTTTGTCTTGGGGCATTTTGGACCATTGTCACATACAGATTTTCCCCTATAATTATTAGACATCATTTTAAGCAGTAAGTGTCGTGTGCTCTATGCCTGTGTCTTCTTTTAGTCTCTGCCTTATTCCTTGAAGACAGAGTCTGTCACTGAACCTGCAGTTGCTATAATTTTCTGGGCTAGGCTAGGCTGGTGACCAGCAAGTTCTAGTGTTACTCCTGTCTGAACCCTGCCAGTGCTGGAATTACAGGCATGTAAGACACCCTTGACTTTTAACCTGGGTGCTAGGGATCCAAATTCAGATCCTCATGCTTACATAGCAAGTGGTCTGACACAATGAGTCATCTCCCTAGGCTCATGGTCATTGTTAAGTGTATTTTAAAGGTAACATTTGAAAGATATCCTTTAATTCTCATTTTCTAATTTTTTCCCTAAAAATAAAGACCTTGGCTAAGTCAATTAAAATAATCTGAACAAAACCATGCCTCTGCACTATGTTGGTACAGAACTCTGGTCACTGTACCTAAGTGGCACAGTAGAGCATATATGTGCACAGCATTTACATTATGTCATGTGTTATGAATAGTGTAGAGATGACTTTGACTGTATTGGGGAAAGTGCATAGGTTATGGTGGCAGTCCAATGCCATATTACAATGAGGCCAGAATAAAGTCAGCCTGACTCTTAGTATCCATTTAAAACAAGAGTGGAACCTGGACTGCCCTGAGACTTGTTCCTTTAGAGTTCCCCTGGAACTGTGCTATCAAACAAAGGCCTTGCTCTCTTTTTATTGAAACAGTATATCCACTACGAAATGGGGAAGGAAAAAGCAGAAAAAATTTTGTTTAATTTGGAATTTTCCCTTTCTGACCTAGACAGCACACAAGCACAAACAGATGTAGCCAGTCTAATCCCACCTGTTGTTTGTAACACAAATGGAATAATTCTCCTTGCTTCCTACAAATATCCACTGCTTGGAGCACTTGCTGTTTTCATAACATACACACATATACATACATTATTGTGGGTCAAGGGCAAGGAACTGTTATGAAGGATTAAAGCTGTATGTTAAGGTTAGGAGAGGAGGCTAAGACCGAGTAAGCTTATTTACACTATACAAGTTGAGATAGTGTTAAAAGGCCTCAAAATATGACATTAACTTTTTGGTTGCTAGGTGAGGTAAAAGCCATTTGTCTAGAAGTCATTCCCACAATTCCCCTTTTTTTGTTTTGTTTTGTTTTATTTTATTTTAAATGCATGTCCATGTTGTAAAAATCATCCCCATTGGGTATATAAATGTTATTCACTTTATATTAGGGATGTGTGGGCTGGGTTACGGCTCAACAGTAGCCTGTGCACATAAAACAAAACTCTCACCTTAAAGGTGATAATAGATAGTTTACTCTGGAGCCAAGTAGAGTAACAATGACCCAGGAACACAGATTTAGGTATCCCCAAATTCATCTTCCTATGTGATAACAGCTTCACCAAGTTTTGATAGTAACATAACAAAGATAGCCATTAATGAAAACACTTTTCAAACACATTGGTGGAGACATCAGAGGGGAGGATTGTAGCAAAGCAGGGAGAAATTTGCTCCACAACTTAGATGTTATCTGACAGCATTCTTACCTCTTGGGTTGGTGGATGCTAGTGGTCTGCTAAGATAATACATCTCAAAAGGTTTTTATCTGTGAGTCTCAGGATGTTAGGTCTGACACTGAAATGGGCAGACATAGTTATTTAGGGAGCTAAAGATGACCCAAGATAAACTGTAAATAACGCCTGAAACCAGAGGTGTGCGTGCATGTGGGTGCGCGCATGCATGCGCTCGCATGCGCATGTGTGTATGTGTATTCTTCAACATTAAGGCTAATAATCAATACTTAATTTATATTTTGACCCAGTGATCAGCAAATTAACCTTTTCTCAGTACAGAAGTGTAAATCCAGGATCGTACACATGCTAGGCAAGTGTTCTACCACTGAATTATATCTCCAACACTAACAATTTAATTTTTAAGTGTTATTAGATTTAGCTTTCAGGGAGAATTTAAAGAATATGAATAACCTTCCTTCCTTCCTTCCTTCCTTCCTTCTTTCTTTCTTTTCTTTTAGGTAGTGTCTTTCTGCTTACCTCTAACTGACTTTAAACTCTCTGTCATCCTTTCTCTGTAGCCCTACTGCTGGAATTATAGAAATGTACTGCTACATCAGACAAAAAATATATATTCTCTAGGTACCTGCATAATAAGAAGTGGTGCTATTGGCACAATTGTTAGTTGCTAGAAACTTGGGTCCTCCAGGTATACAGGCCAAAGACAGAAAGGGCCCCAAGCAAGAGAGAAACACATCCAGCTACCTCCCTGCCCCCTGTCCTTGTGGAGAAGAGGCAGCACAACTACTGTCACATTGCATGAGCCATGTATCAACCAAGTCCCATTTTACTACCCAGTGAATGAGAGGCCACTGACTGTCACATAGCCTAAGTAACATATGACCTGTTCCCCTTCCTCAGTCACACAGCATAGATGACATATTAAATAAGCCCACTTTCTTGTAGTACAAAACCTCTCCTTTCCTTTGGACCCTTTAAAATAAAAAGCTTGCTTTACTTAGAGGGACTGTACCTGCTTCAAACTTCAGTGGTCTATTTGTTGTGAGGTTAATAAACCTCTTGTCTGAATGATAATTAAACTCATCACCTCTGTCTCTTGAATCCCCTGCCCTTTTCTTCACCAAAACTATTAATAAGTTAAACTGCAACAGATGGGAGGGAAAAGTAGTAAAGTCAAAGCAAGAAAGTTGCTCAACTACCAATCACTTTGCATACTTCTTAATGGTTCTTGTGCTAAGTGAGAACCATTATTTCAGGTAAGGCACAGTTACCAGAAAATAGACCCAATGAGACAATAAGATCAGTTGAGACTATCTGACTCAGATGACAGTACAGAAGTCCCTGTCTCAGTTCTGAGTTATCCTTGGGAGGGTGGCAAGCACAATACTATTTTCCTAATACCAGAAAGCACAAATTCTGCCATAGGTGGGTCATATATCAGTAGTTCTGGGCTGGGGAGGCAACTCAGTAGGCAAAGCACTGGCCATGCAAGAGTCAGTATCAGAGTTTGGAGTCCCAGAACCCACATAAAAGCAGGCATGTGTCTATAATGTTTGTAATCCCCACTCTCCTATGGCAGAACAGGAAGGAGAGACTGGAGAGTCCCTGAAAGCTCACAGGCTGCTAGTCTGGTGAATGCAGTCATGAACATCAAGAAAGCCTGTCTCTAACAAGGTGGAAGGTGAGGATGTACAACTAAGACTGTCCTCTAATCTTCACACACACTCCAACTCTCATATAAATGCACACACACCGAGATAAAAAAAAAAGAAGTCAATGATTTTTGTGCAAGCCTCTATACTTTGCAACTCATGTTCTATATTGTGTTACATGAAGCTTACCCGTGATTGGTATAAGAATCACATTCTCTAACAGAAATAAGTTTGAAAAACTGTGTGAGATGTACTCACGACTGAGTTATTGTTCATATTTTCTGGCCAAAGTCTTGAATTTATAGAGACTTATATGAAAGAATATTTCAGTCAGATGAATGAGTAGAGCTTAAGGCTCAAAAATACTGTAGGTTTAGTTGGTGTCTAGGAGAAAAAAACAGAAATGGTATCTTTAGCAAAGATTATTTTTGGCTAGTAACTATCAATCTTCCTGTGTTTATGGGAGGGGTTGTCCCTTCTTTTTGAATTCAAAGCAAACTGAACTAACAAAGGCAAAAAATAGTGCCCAAGGCAAAGCAAAGCATCTTGAAATGTCCTAACTGTGACCAGTGATATGGCACAGTGGGAAAAGACATTTGCTGCCAAGCCATATGACTTGAGTTCAATTCTTGGCACCCACATAGTGGAAGAAGAGACTCAACTCCCAAAAGTTGTTTGCTGACCTCCACATGCACAGTGTGGCATGCACACACACAATAAAAGCAAGAAAAAATCATGATTGCATCCTGGGGAGATAGCCGAGCTGAAAAATTGTTACCCAAGCATGAGGACTTAAGTTCTATCCCCCAGAATTAAGTGAAAAGACTGGGCATGGTGGCTTACACTCTTCATCTTAGTTCTAGTGAGCCAGACACACAAGGACCCCTGGAGCTCACTGGCTGGAGCCAGAGACACGAGGATTCCTGAGGCTCGCTGGCTGGCTAGTCTACCAGAACCAGGGAGCTCCAGGTTCACTGAAAGAACCTCTATCTAAAATAATATAGTGATTGAGGAAGGAAGACACCTGGCATAACATCTGGCCTCTACATGCAGATCCACACACACTTTCACATACATGTGTGCACACACAGAAAAAGCCACACACACACACACACACACACACACACACACATACTCTAACACAAATAAAAATAATAGAATAGCAAATAGAGTGATAATTGCAAGCACACCTCACATTAAGCCATGTCATAGACTAGCTAACTTCCAGAAAGAAATCTAATAGATAGAAATGGGCCTGGATACACTCTCTTATTTAAAGAATGTTTACAAAGTCAGTCTGTATCAAATGAACTTGTTTGCCTCATGATACCATCTCCTTTATACCAGGGAAGGCGGAAGCCAGAGCTGAGCGTGAACTGTATCCTTCATTGAATGGACATCTGCCTTTTCCTTCCAAGTAGCTCCTCTCCCTCCCGTCCTGCAGTTTTCACATTGCATTCAATTTTTGCAATATGCTGTCCCCCTCCCCGATCTCCCTCTGCTGACAACTGACCCATTATGTATCAGGATAGCTGTTTCTGCTGCTCTTGGTGTCAGTCATCCTTTCATTCTCCCATTCTGTTGTAGGATTTAAACAACACTTACCTGACTTCCATTTTCCAAGGCACCTTGGCATGCCATTTTGAAGGTATTTTCTCCCAGTTTGCAGCTCATTAAGATAAGTGACTTCTTTTAATTTTCTAAAAATATAGGGTTTATACTGAGTACAATATTGTATAACTGTAATAATTCAACCATAAACCTAAAAATGTACAGCCAATTTTGTACGAGATGCAACCTAGCTCAGAAAATTGTTATTGAATATGTCAATGCTGATGTAATGAAATGATGTATGTGAGTGCACCCATGTCATGCAATGCTGCAGAGGTCAGAAGAGGGATTCGGATTCCCCTGGACCTGGAGTTAAGGACAGTTCATAGCCGTCATGTGGGTGCTGGGAATCAAACCTGGGTCCTCTGCAAGAGCTGTCAGTGCTCTCAACCACTGAGCTATCTCTCCAGCCTGATTTCTTTTAATTTTAATTATAACTCTAAAATAGATTTGACTTCTTAAAAAATATGACTGCCTGAGTGGCTTTAAGGGATATTAAGGTACATGTAATGATACAAGTAATAAGCACATGTAATGTACAAGTGCTCTGGGGAGGGGATGACTTGGGGCAACTGGTGAGGAGTAGCAATTTCTATTTCAGTGAACAAGACAGATTAGGCATACCTTGTAGTGTGTGCCTTGGAATATGCCCTTCCCAGCACCTTCTGAGGGTGCGATGTGTCAGACACAGAGGAGAGAGGCAAAGAGGAGAGCCTACAATATGCTTCCTAAGAAGTAGGACAATGCGACAAGCAAATATCAACGTTGAAAATAAGGGAATGGGAGAGGGAGAGCCCACAGTCCAGAACTCATTTTTAAATTAGGGAACCACTCATCTCAAACCAGGATTCTTTGTTGTGGGTTTTTTTTTTTTTTTCTGCAATAGGAAAGATCTTTAGCCACTATGGCAATTAGTGTTGAGATTCCTCAAAAATTTGGAAATAGAATAGCCACATGTACCATATTTCACTCCTTGGCATATACTCAAAGGACTCTACATCCTGCTACAGAGATACCTGCTTATCCTTGTTCATTGTCACTTTATAGAGATGGACTCAGTCTAGATGTCCAACAATTGAAGAGAGGGCAATGAAAATGGCACATATACACAATAGAACTTTGTTATGCTGAAAGAAAATTAAAATTATGAAATTTGCAGGTAAATGAATGAAGCAGAAAAAAATGAGGTAACTTAATCACAGGAAAACAAAACAGCAAAAAACAAAATTCTGGGCGTTTTCTTTCATATGTGGGTTCTAGCTTCAAATCTCTTAATTTTATGTGCTCAATATGCAGTGCCTATAGAAGCCAGCAAACGATAAAGAGGCCATTTGGAGAAGTATGTCTCAAAGGAGGGAGATAGTAGAATGTAGGTAATATGAAATCAGAGAGGAAAAATTCCACAGATGGGAAGGTTTAAACAAGGAGTGGTTGGGGGGATAAGAGAGCTAAGGGGGCAGCTTGGAAGACTAACCAGAACAAGGGGTATGGAAAACTCATATGGAAACCTATTATCTTATAATCAAATTTTAAAATATATTTTAAGAATGAGAAGAGTTTGAAGATACTTTGCATGTTTGCATGACTGAAAATGCTGCTTCTAGAAAATATGGGTTATTAAACAGCCTCAGTTCCAGGGATGCTAAAACTCCTAAGGAGTTGTTATAGATCAGAGAAGCCCCAGAAGCCCCCCACCCTCAAACAATTCATGATCTTGTCATTCCTCTGGGTCTTGTATCAGAACGATAAGAACAATATGATAAGACCCTACTGTTGAAGACACCACACATTTTGAGTGAATGATATTGAGAAATCAAGCTGAAAGTTTCCTCCCTATCAGGTTCATGGTCCCAGAAAGTGCTATGGAAACTCTTTGGAGAGAAAAGGCATCAATGATCTTACCAAGCTGTGAACCCCATGAACTACACACCAATCTTCAATACAAAATGTGCCTACAAATTGTGCAATAATGGTACTCCTTATGTTGGGGGTGTCCTAGTTGCTTCTCTGTTGTTGTGAAAGAGAACACTGACCCAAAGCAACTTGGAATGAAAACAATTTATTTACTCTTACAACTTCCAGGTCACAATACATCACTGAGGAAAGTCAGGGCAGGAACTCAAGGCAAGAGACTGGAATGGGGAAATGAAGCAGAGACCATGGCTTGTTCAACTTCTTTTTTGATGCAGCTCAGGCCCAATGGCCCAGCAGTGTCAGCATCCACAGTATGCTGAGATGTCCTAAATCAGTCAGTGATCAAGAGGATGTGTTACAGACATGCCCATACTCCAATTTGATGGAGGAAATTCCTCAATTGTTATTCCCTCTTTCTAGGTTTCCCTAGTTTGTATCAAGTTGATGAAAACTAACAAGCACAGATAGTACCAATTGCTCACTGGTTGTATTTGAGGCTCACTACACAGGAAGGAAATGATGTGTGGCATAGAAAACCTGATAAAAAAAAACTCATGTCAAGGGAGATCATAGTCCCTAGTGGGAATTAAAGACTGTTGTTTAGCTGAATTGACAGAGTGTCACACAGTCTTCTAAATCCTTATATTCATATACATAGACAAATGCAACTCTCAGCCTAAATCAAAGAAAACTCTTTCCAGTGAACAGTGGTAAATGCAGAGACTCATATATTTAAGCTGCTGAGAGTAAGTGATGGGTTATTGCTCTACCCAAGACAAGACATTTATACCACCCCACCTGTGACTCAGCATTGCAGAAGAAGAGGTGGAAGCAATGTACAAACTAGAAGGTACAGAAAAGGGCTATGATATGCCATCTTCTGGGTAAGACACAGCCATTGGAATCATGAGCCCACAGCAGATATGGGTGTCTACACTGGGTCAAACAATAATGTGACTGTCAACAGTCAGACAAGGATGGAGGAGGGGTTCAGTGGGCTCTAGCCCTCAGAACAGAACTATTAGATGCTGATAGATTCAAGGAGAGTGTGGGGAGGGCATCATTGCCTTCAGTTTTGTACCCACGGGTGACACCACCAGGCTCCAATGGATAGCTCCATGCCAATGATCAAAGAGATGGTTATACTAAATGAGTCCAGAAAACAAAGCAAAATCATGAATCTGAGAATGGGACTGGTAGAGGTGAGGTAGATGAGAACAGGGGTGAAGCAGATAAAAGAGGATATGAGTGAAAGAGTAAACAGAATATGTTATATATGTGTATGAAACAGTTGAATAAAAAGGTATTAAAATTATGAGAAAATTTAAAAACTAAGCAAAAAATATAAAAAAAATAATTTAAGATGTGCCACTATGATGCAAAGTTTCAGTTTGTTTTAAAAAAGTTTAACATGTATATTTTAAGCTTGAGAAGTATTTTACTCATAGTTCTCCATAGGAACAGAACTGAAAGAATGAATATATAGGGTCTAGAGAGATGGCTCAGCGGTTAATAGCACTGACTATTCATGCAATAGATTGGGGTTCAGTTCCCAGCACTCATATGTTGGCTAACAACCATCCGTAACTCTAGCAACTCTACTTCCAGGGTATCTGCCACCCTTTTCTGGCCTCCATGAGCACTGCAGGACACAGGTGCACTTACATACGTTTTAACACATGTATAACACTCATACACATAAAAAAATAGATATCCTCCAAATTAAGAAAGAACAAATACGTATTAAAAGGGGATTTATTAGATGGGTTTATATAAGACCATCTGAGGAGTTCAACAATGGCTGATTCATACCAGAGAGGTGGAGAATACTGTGCCAAAAGGCCAGGAAGAGTTCTGTTGCTGGTCTTCAGTCTATGGTGGAAGCCCAATGACGTTGGTTCTAATATTAGCAAAGGAATGTTGCAGTGGAAACAGCAGCATGGATGAACTTTTCAGCAAGAGTGAAGGCAGCTATGTGAAAGCAAAACTTCCTTCTTCCATTTCACTTTTTTCTGGGCTGGCACTGGAAGGTGTTGCCTGAATTTGGGGTTTGTCTTCCCATGACCTTCCAATGATCTTATTAACAAAATCTATCACAGGAGTGCTCAGTGCCTTCCATTTTCATTGAGTCTAGATCTAGTTAAGTTTCCAAACAAGATTAACCATTGCCAGGGGTATGAGAAAGAGACACTCATTTAAATGTGGTATGAACCTCTCAAAGAGACTCCCAGTTGAATGTCCTTACAATGGGTTCATGTAGGATTTGAGTGGCTTTTAAGTTATACCGCTAATGTTGCTAAGAGACTCTGCATATATTTTTAATGGTGTTTAAAAAGTAGAGTTTACAACAAGGTTAACGGCTTTTATTGAAATTCATGAATAAGATAGATTCTGGATCGATATATAGGCACAGGTGGTTTTATGAATCTGAAAGGAGTGTTGAAACTTGAGGGCATGTTATTCTGGCCCTAAGTAAGTGCATATAGTTTTAAAGGATACATAGTGTCTCGGTCAGCATTTTTCCTATTAGTCACTGTGATGGTTTATATTGATTGTCAACTGGACAGCATCTAGAGTCACCTTGGAGGCAACTCTCTGATGATGTCTTTGAGGGAGTTTGCAGACTGGATTAATTGAGATGGGAAGATACACACTAAATGTGGGTGGCACTATTCCATGGACTGGAATCTCAGACTGTATGAAAGGAAGAAAGAGTAGATAGCATTCATTTCTCTCTGCTTCCTGACTGTGAATGCAAGATGAACAATCAACCACCAGGTCTTCACTGAAGTAATGAACCATGCACTGTAGCTGAAAGTCAGAATATACCCACATTAAAGCCTCCTTTCCTGAGTGGCTTCTTGTCAGAAAGTGTAACAATGAGGAGAAAAGTAATTAAAATTGTGGTATCTGAAGCTTCCTGTGTCTGTGGCTCTCAGCAGGAGAGGAAGGCAGGATTCCGGGGCGAAGGGCTTCTTTTGCTTACCATGTTTCCTTAATTTTATCCTTCTATCCTTTTTCAATTATGTCCTGGAATCATCACATGGAGCCAGGTTGGAGTCTAGCTTTCAGGGACTGAAGTAGATAAATGACAGTGTGAGCTGAGGGTACCAGAAACTGGTTTTCAGATGACATGTGGAACTAGATTGTAATGAACTTGGTGGGTTAAATAATCGTATAATTTCACTAATGACTAAATAATAATGTTGTTAGAGGAGCTAAGCATAAAGGAACAAGGAAGCAAATTTACATTAGTGAACACTGAGGAGCCTGGATGGAGACATTAAGAGCACTAATAGCAGCTATATATCACAGTGGGGGCAGGTATAGGAAGTAATAATGCAAAGAGATTAGAGACTGAGATGAAGGATGACTTATTGTCTCTATCATACCATCAGAAAACAACTACAATTTGGGAGTGAGTATAAAGAATCCCCTTGTGTTGAATTTAGAACAGAGGGTTTGTGAATGATAGATGTAGAACGATCTGCAAGTGGTTATATGTGGATCCGGTATTCAAGTGTGTTTCTCTGGTCATCCCTAGCGTAAGAGAGGTAGCACTGCCTTCAGGAATGGACTATGAAAGCTGTTCAGGTGAGATGCAGGTAAGGTCAGGTAGCCAGTGATGATCATGGGAACAAGTATTTCGTTTCTGTAACTTACAACGTCATTTCTTTTTCTTTCTTTGTTTCTTTATGAGATAAAGTCTTCCTGTAGCCCCAGCTGGTCTGGAACTCACTATGTAGACCAGGCTGTACTTGATCTCACAGAGCTCTTCCCACTTCTGCCTTCTGAGTTCTACCACCATGTCCACCCAAATAGTGCCATTTTCAATACATAATCTTTCCGTTCCTCCATAGTCAGTGAAGAATGAATGACAAATATATTATCTCCACCTTTCATAGAGAATTTTGAAGGTTACTTAATTGTGCTTTAAAGCACAGCAGAGAGTAATATAGATAGTATTTCTGATATGTTGATCCTTAATTAGTCTAGCAGAAATCTAGAGCTTTCAGAACAGCTGAAAAGACAGAATGCTTGTAGGTGTCATGACGCATTCTTATGTGTGTGTTTCTTTTTGTCTGTATATATAGATATGTATGTATTCATGTGTTTGGGTACCCTTGTGTGAATGTGCACATGAGGTCAGAGGTCATCCTAGGCTCTCTTTCCTCAACTGCTGTCTTTTTGAGATAAGGTCTCTAATTCACACGAAGCTCACTAGTTAGGCAAGGTTAGCTAGCCAGAGAGCCACAGGGATCTGTCTGTCTCTGCCTCTCCAGCACTGAGATAACAAGTGAATATCATAATGGGTGGCTCTCAATTCTTGGAATTGAACTCAGGTCCTCATGATTTCATAGGAAGCATTTGACTAAGCTGTCTCCCCAGCACTAGTGCTATAAATTTTTCTTACAACTTTCTTTTCCTATTGGTACTTATGACCACCTGGATATTGACTCTCCTAAATTTGAACTCCCCAATCATTGTGAAAGACGTAGTTTTATTACTTATGAATACTTTCTTCCTTATATTTGAAAAAAATATTCCCAAGTCACCAGATTTCCTTTTGCTTCCTAAGAAACAGGTAGAAAATTCTAGCACTTTACTCCTCAAAGATACCAACTTTTAAATGGTAATTGTGATGGTTAGCCTTGATTACCATCTGCAATCAACTTAGAGACATATTTCCTGGCAAGTCTAAGTGCATTTTCAGGAAGGATTAGCTAATCGGGGAAGACATTGCCCCAGAGCGGGAAGTACCCCAGATATCATGAGGGCTGCATACTTGCCTGCCTTTGCTTACTGATGGTGAATGTGTCTGTGCCCATGTTGCTGCCACTGACCTTCAATGACATTGGAATCCAGATTCTTCAGTCTTCCAAGAAGGACAAAGATCAGCATCTTCCTCTAGGAACCCTCTAGGCCTTCAACATTGGTTTGGGACTGCGGAGGCATCAGGAACTGAGCAGCATTGGGATCTCAGCCTCTCCAGTGCACAGAAAGTCACCACCAGGTTACCCAGCCCATATCATGTAAGCCTATCTAATAAATCCCCTTGGCGATATATATTTGTTCTATTGATTCTGTTCCTATGGAGAACTGTGTTTAATCATAAACTTTGATTAATTTTTTAATTAATTGATTAGTTTATTTATTCATGTGGGGATTGTGAGGTACCACAGTGCATACCTGAAGATCAGAGCACATCTTGCAGGTTTGATTCTTACCCCATGATGCCCTGGAGGATTGAATTTAGGTTGTCAAGCTCTAGGGCAAGTGTGTTTTCTCATTGAGTCGTCTCACCAGCCCTGAAGAAATCCTTATTATATGATTGATTATCTCCATGAACCAGAAAGTCCAAAGAAGTTTCTTTCAAAAAACCTCAATTGGTATCAAGAAGAAAGAGGTCAGGCCCATGATATGGGAGTTCAGCAATCATAGGTCACTGTATTTTCTATCTTATAGAGAAGTAAATATATAACACTTCCCAGTCTAAGCTTTCTCAGCTTCTGATTGCCTAAGTCTAAACTGATGTGGTGATTAATCTTAACTGTCATTTTGACTATACTGAGAAACACCAGAGTATTAGTAAATCACACCTCTGTGTATATCTATGATGTTATGTCTTGAGATAACTAGATCTGAAGGATTCTGGTCTCATGTATGTTTACTGTATTGAGGGACTCAATATTTGAATCCATTATTGGGAGGTAGTAGAATTCTTGGTTGGAGTAAGTAGATTACCTGGGATATATCTTTATATATCTCCTTCCTGTTATTGATCTGCCATTTGCTGGCTGCCAAGATGTTAGCTGTTCTGCCCTATCTTCTCTATCATGATGGACTGAAATCTCTGTGACTATGACTTAAAATAACTCTCACCTATTTTAAATCTTTTACCATACAATCTGGTCACAGAGATTCCACAAACAAACTAATGAAAAAATGTGCCAGAGGAGAGGGTTATTTCTGCGATTAACCTTTCCAGGTGGTTTTGAAGCATTTGGAAGAATCTGGAAAATCTTGGAAAAATGACCTAGAGACAAATCTAGATTGCTATAAACAATGCTTATTAGGCAATGCTTCTAGGAGTTCAGGATAAAAGATGCCAGTAAGAAACTGGACAGGAAAAGCAATAATTAGAAGTTTCTATAGGGAAATAAGGATTTAAGGTCATATCTGAAAAGAAGCCTTTCACATTACATTTGGACAAAGAAGAGGTCAGCATTTTGTCCGTGTCCTGAGTCTTTGTGGAAAGCTAAATTTAAAGATGACAGGCCAATTCATCTGACAGAGGAGGTGGTAAGGGAGGTCAGTGTTCAGACTGGGTCATGGTTGTTGTTGCTTGCTTTTGGTCAAGTTTTTAAGGATAATTAAGAGCAGAGAGCAAAGTAGGGAGACTTAAAAAATCTGCAGTTTCACCAGAAAAGCCTATGTAAAATTTTGACTAAGGGAAGTGAATTAGTTACTTTTCTGTTGCCGTGATAAAATATAGTTAATGTAAGGAAGAAAAAGTTCATTTTGGCTTATGGCTCCAGAGTATTGGTGCTCATAATGGCAGGGACAGCATGGTGCCAAGCACTGGAGCAGAAAGCTGGCTGATCACATTTTGTTGTCAAACCAGGAAGCAGGCATATGGAACAGGTAGTAAGGTCAGGTTGCAAAATCTCAAAGCCTACCTCTAGAATCATATGTTTGACAAGTGATTGGACTTCTTATGGTTAATCTTAATTGTAAATTCTAAACAGATTGAGAAACAAATAAAATATCTTCAAAGCACACCACTGAGTGTGTAGGCAAGGACAGTTAGATCATGAGACTCTGACATAATGAATGATTTCGTCTGTAGAGGTATTCAGTGCCTTAACACACTGTTTAGAAGGAGTGGAACTGTAAATGATGGAGCTTAGTGGGAAGAAAGAGTCACTGTGGTCAAGTCCTTGGGGCTATATCCTGTTCTGGCACATTCTTGTGACTTTTCTGCTCTGCTTGCTGGCTACTGTGATAAGCTGATCTTCAACACCCTTCCCACTATGATATATTGAAACTTCTGTGCACTAAAGACTAAAAACTATTCCCTGTATGTTTTTTGTGTGAGAAACTTTTCCCCAGAAACAAAAAAGTAGAGTTGAAATTCCGTGAAGAGTAAGTCTGTCCTGAGAATGGTAGGAAGGAGGATAGGACACACTATTATTAATTATTATTATTATTATTATTATGTGTCCTGTGGTGGAGCAATCTGACTCAGGGATCCCTTATGTTTATATTTCTTTATTACTGTTTTGTGATGCTGAGGACTGAAGTCATAATTAACACTGCATAGGTAGTTTTTCTCAGTGTTCTCAAATAGTAAGCTCTTTTTACCTTCTAACCTCAGATTTTAGGTTAAACATGTTTATTTTATTATTATATTTTTATTATTATTGAGACAGGGTCTCACTATGCAGCTTAATGTGATCTGGCTCTCACCATTTAGATCAAACTAACCTCAAACTCAGAAATCTCAGCTTGCCTTTGCCTAGAGTGTTGAAGTTAAAGCTATGAGTCATGTATTAGTTACTTTTCTGTTGTGGTAGAAACACTGTAATCAAGAGAACTTACAAAAGGAAGAGTTTATTTAGCTTATGGTTCCAAAGGGGCAAGAGTCCATCATGGCATGGCAAGTTGGCATGGTGGCAGAGGTGGCCCGAATAGAAACAGAAGCTAAGTGCTCATGTCCTCAAGCAGGCACAGGTAGCAGAGCATGACTGGAGATCTGACAAAGCTTAAGAACTCTCTAAGCCCACCCCTAGTGACGAGCTTCCTCCAGCATGGCCACACCTCTTAAGACCTCCCAAAACAGCACCACCACCTGGGGACAAAACGTAAAAATACTTCGAGGTTATGGTGGGCATTCTCATTCAGACCACCACAGTCACTATGCCTGGCACAATTTGTTCTTTAATACACATTATCCTCTGATTTCCAAACCACACAGTCTGGTATTTCAAATCAGAGTTCCACCCACATTAGACTTAGAAACACTGCCTCACCCTTAAATGAGACTGAATCTCCCCTTCCCTATTACCAGTAGTTCCTCAGATAGCATTAGGGTTTCTTATCTACTTCCGCAAGTCTATGTTAGGATTTTGTATGACTTGAGTTTACATGGGACTTGTTCATGTTGCCAGCATTCCTGTGAGTTCATATGAGTAACTGATCAATTTTCTGGAAAACTCTTATTTCTTTATGTTTATCCACTCCCTATGGCTCTTACAATCTTTCTACCACCCCTTCCTCATTGATCCCTGAGCCTTGGGAGGCAGAATTTTATATGAGTGTCTTATTCAGGGACATGTAATTTGCAGCCTCTTATTCTCTGCATGCTGGCTAAGCTGTGATTCTGTGTTAATCACTATCTGCTGCTCTGCTGAGAGTTGCGAGATGTGTTTGTCTATGGGTATAACAATAAGTCATTAGAAATCAGTTTAATACTATATCTACTTAGCAAAAAATTGTGTTAGGCTTTTCCTCATGATCTGTGGACTTTCGAGCCTCAGGCTCTCAGATCTGATATCAGTGTCAGGTTTGGGCTTTATCTTATGAAGTGCACCTTAAATTCAATTAGAAAATAATTGGTTACTCATAATACTCATACCATTATTGCACAAGTGGGCCTGTCTTCCAGGACAACTCTTGAAAATATTTTATTTATTATTTTTATTTTATTTTATGTTCATGAGTATATTGTCTGCATGTATGTAAGTTCACCAGTGCTGTGCAATGCCCACGGAGATCAGAAGAGGGTATTCAGTCCCCTGAAAGTGGAGTTATGGATGGTTGTTAGCCATCATATGGGTGCTAGGAACTGAACCCAGGTCTGCTGCAAGAGCAGTCGGTGCTTTTAACTCTTGTGCCGTTTCTCCAGCCCCAAGGCCAGCTGTTTCTGTAGCTTGCAGGATCCACAGCTGAGTAATGTCCATGCTAAATTTTCTCTTCAGATAGTGTGCATAGCACCCTCTAGCACTGTAAAAGCTAGACAATAGAGATGACACTTTGAAGTCAGGACCAGCTTGATTTCTCCTTATTTGTTCTACAGTTCATGTATGTAGTATCTTTAGCAGTAGAGTCTTATCATGAAGTTCTGGTGGGTAACCAACAGCAGGGTCAATGGCCTACATAGTGTTTGGGACTGCCAGTTGAAGAAATCCATTCCTGGCCTTGGGCTTTTACTTTGCTAGCCTATGGAATTTAATAGGGCAATGACATTTGCTATAAGGTATCTCCTTTCAGTCTCTTTTTATAATGTGTCTGTATATGCTTTAACTGGCTTCTGTCATGGTAGGAGTCTATATGTCTTT
Source organism: Nannospalax galili (assembly GCF_000622305.1). Taxonomy (NCBI): domain Eukaryota; kingdom Metazoa; phylum Chordata; class Mammalia; order Rodentia; family Spalacidae; genus Nannospalax; species Nannospalax galili. Next base: position 1,164,055 of record NW_008336075.1, on the reverse strand, counting down.
TATAAAGACCTTTGTTGTTAGTATAACTCCTCATAATTCTCCCTCTCCTCTACCCTCACATTCCCCAGCCTCTTTTACCATTTCTAGTCTATTATTCCTTTCCTCCTTTTTATCATTGCATCCTATCTCCCCTCTCAGGGAGTCTCATACCCTACCACCTTGACTGTTTTTTTGACCTCTCTGGAATCCTGGAATTCCTTTTTTTTTTTTTTTCCTTTTTGAGACAGGGGCTCCCTATAGCCCCAGCTGGCCTAGAACTTACTATGTTGACCAGGTTGTCCTTGAGCTTTCAGATACCTGCCTGCCTCTGCCTCCCAAGTGCTGGGATTAAAAGAGTGCTCTACTACATCTGGCTCTCCCTGGAATTTCAAACTGAAATATGCATGTCTAAGATTTCAAAGCCAGTATCTAGCTCTGAAAGAGAACATGTAATGTTTGTCTTTTTGGATTATCTCATCCAGAATGGTTGTTTCTAGTTCTATCCATTTACCTTCAAATGTCATAATCTTGCTTTTTATTAGCAGAATAATATGAATGTTTCACATCTTCATTATCCACTTACCAGTTGATGGATGTCTAGGTTGTTTCCAATTCTTGGTTTTTATGAAAAGGACAGAAATAAACATGAATGAACAGGTATTTCTGCAGTGGAGTATAGAGTCTTTGTGGTACATGATTAAGAGTGGTATGACTGGATCATATGGTAGGTCAATTTCTAGCTTTATGAGGAATCCCTATACTGATTTCCATTGTGGCCATACCAGTTTGCATGTCCACTAGCAGCAGATAAGAGTAACCATTTCTCCTTCAAGTCATCTTGGTAGAAAGAATGAAGAACCAACCTGGTTAAGAATCATTAAAATCAACTGTCTGTAGGCATTAAGCATGTGTGTAGTATTTGTTAAATTTCCTTTTTTTTTCCTTCATTGCATGAAGCAGACTCAAAATCCCTGCCTGGTCAACTTTCTGTGGCTATGACTCAATAAATGTGGGCTATTCTTTGCATCAATGTGAGGCTTAGGCAAGATTCTGAGTATCTCCAAAATAACTTATTCAAAGCTTCTGATCTTAAGCAGCAGAGAAACAAATGATTTAAACATCTTGAAATAAAGTTTAAATGTAGGGTGATATGAGCGGGTATAGGAATATCTAGCCCATATTTTAAGTAAACAGAGGTATTAGAAACAGATAAATTATTTTCATAAAAATTCAATTGAAAATTACATCAGCAACCATAGATCAGCAAAGGCCACCTGTCATCACAGGTTAGCATAGATCACTGATGACCACCTATCCTTAGAGGTAGCAAAGATCACTGAAGACTACCTATCCCCAGAGGTTAGAAAAAAAAAAATCAGTGAAGATCACTTATCCTCAGAGGTTAACATCGATCACTGAAGACCACCTATTCTCAGAGGTTTGACTCTAAGGAGATTATAATTATGTTTATAACCTTTCTTTGTCCCTCTTTCTGTGAGGAAACACCCAATAGCCAACACTTCCATTAGGTTGCTTGGAATTTCTTGATGAAACTTTGCCAAACTAACGTATGGATAACATGTTTCCAAGTGTTTAATTAGAAATAGCATTGCTGCTAACTTCATTATATGAAATACAGGGCCTTTATTGAGAATCTTTCAAGGAAAACTATTTTTAAGCTAAATTACTTTTAACGTAGTTTTTTTTAAAGAAAAGCATGAATAAGTAGTACAACTGATATATATAAACCAATCGAATCTCTGTCTCTGTTTTGCAACTGGGCACTGAGTTCTCAGCATAAGGCTAAACATGTGGTATATAGAATGGAGAATTCTTCATGCATGAAAAAGGCAAAGAAAATCAGATCAACTTCCTGTATGTAGCAATGTGATGAGTGGTCCCTGGCTCAGCAATCAACATCATGCTTAAGACAAGAGTGTTCTCAGGGGCTGGAGAGATGGCTCAGTGGTTAAGAACACTGGTTGTTCTTGCAGAAGACTCAGATTTGAATCCCATCACCCACATGGCAGCTAACAACTGTCCATAACTCCAGTACCAGGGATCCAACAGCCTCTTGCTCCCTCCAAGGGCATTGCATGACATGGGTGCACTTACCTACATACAGGCAATACACGCATACCCACAAAATAAAAATAATAAAATAAAAGTTAAAAAAAGAGTGTTCTATCAGAGAATGGTTTCTGGGAATGTGCTGTGTTCTTTTACTTTCCTTAGGTTATTTACCTTCACCAATAGAGCAATAGGACACAATAGGTAAGTTTGTGCTGGGACTCTTCATGCCCTATTTAGTGTTATTGTTTTTGTTCACATATATGAACTATACATAGTAATGTGTTTCATTGTTGTGGAAAATCTTGTGACTGATTTTGCCTTTTGCCTTACATACCTATCATGCTGGAATACAGTGCTTCCTGTTTCTTACCAGAGAGAAAACTGTGTAAGTCACATGGTTTCCAGGAATACGAAACTTAGAGAAACTGAAACTTATCATGCTAGTAGGGCATCTGGCCTGCTAGATTGTAATAGGATACTAGTCTACCATGCTAATAAGGGATCCCATATGCTGTGTTATGATTGGACTATTACCCTTATATAAGCCCATATTTTTCTGCAATAAAGCAGATCTGTGTCAATGAACCTGGTCTCCTGCATCTGAATGTAGAAATGCTGGCACAGACTCCTCACAAGCCCTGGGGTCTGGACCTGACGACTGACTAGAGGAACTGAGAGAGCAGGAGAGCGACCATAGCTGGAGGAGAACAGCCACAGCCAGCAAACACAGCTGGTGCCCAAACGTGGGGCTGGGACCCCCCTCCCCATAGAGCTGTAACACTCTGAGCTGTAACACCTTGGGCTCATGATGCCCCCATTCTAGGTGCTCTTCCCATGGTTGCTCACTGCTTTCGTTTTGTTCTGCTTTTTTTCCAGCTCGCGACATTTGGTTGGGAGTGCCACTCCTGTCTTCAACGATTGTCTCCTTAAACGGTTCCTGAGTCCTTTTGGGTACATCTTGCAGGGTGACCTCTGGTATGGGGAATAGTCATCCAGTTGCTGCCGGCCCCTGCACTGCTGCACTGGTTTCTCTCCTCAGGAGTAGGCATATTAGGGTAACAGAAAACTATGTAACTAAGGTTTTAGATGAAGTACTAGCTCTTGCCCCCTGGTTTACAGATTCTTGTTGCTGGGATCCCAAACAATGGGCTTGCATTTTATTCTTGGCCCAGCGTAGAGAAGTCAGGGAGGGATGCCCACAGTCTGGGGTGTTCTACCCCATTGTGACTACCATTCTGGCCTCTCTTTGGGGGGTTACCCCTGAAGCCCCTGAACATGACAATCTCCTATTAAAGGAGATAGATGAGCAAATACAACAACAGGATGCTGGGTATGGCCTGTCCCAGGCATTTCCAGTTAAAACAAAACTAACAGATTCTTGTTCTGATGAAACAATGACTGTTGATGATATAAAAAAATGAGGAATTGGGGTTTGAGAGCTCCCCTGATGAAAAACAGGAAGTCATGATTGCCCCTCCTCTGCCATGATGGGGCGGTGGCTACCCTCTGCCATCTTGTATTGGCTTTGATGAAAAATGGGAAGTTAAGGCAGCCTCCACTCCGCCATTACAGGGTGATGGCTACTTTCTGCCATCTTGCACTAGCTTTATGGAAGTTTGCCCGCAGTCCATCTACCCCTCCCTTCCGGAGGAGGACTGGAAGCCCCTCCCACCTAGGCCCCTCTTCTATGATACAATGGGAGATATTCCAGTTCTTCCCAGTTACTGTCAGTCAGGTACAACAGAACCCGAATGTCTGGAATCCATATTCTCATGTTTCCTTAAGGAAGCTATGTAAATCAGAAGTTGAGGATGGCATTCACTCCCCCTGGTTTGGTCAGTTATTAGATACAATCAGTCATTCAGCCAATACCCCCTATGATTGGAAGAATATTGCCCGTGCCTGCTTACAGGGAGGCAATTTCCTTTTATGCAAAGCTGCTTACCAAGATGAATGTGAGCAACAGGCAGAGCACAATAGAAATGCCAACATCCAAAACATTGGAATTGATGCTCTAGTAGGATGTGGCAATTTTGAGACCCCCCCACCAAGCTCAGGCACAGGGACCTCCCTGCTACTTTAAACAAGTATGGCTTTGTGTGCTTCATGATTATCAAAGTATGCCGACTTGCGGTGATACCAAATTAACAAAATTGATACAAAAACCAGGCGAGTCTTTCTCTGATTTTGTTAAGAGATGCCAACAAAGTATAAATAGAAAGGTCAGTCATCAGGGAGCTGCCGATGCCTTGCTCAAGGATCTTGTATATGAAGGCTGCTCTACAGAGTGCCACCTTGCCATAGGACCCATTAAACACAAGGATGTCTCTGAATGGATTCTGACCTGCCAAGATGTGGGGACCCCTCGAGCCCGTGCCACGGCCCTTGCTGAGGCACTGGCTGCTCATCAGCCGCAGGCTGAGATGGACAAAGGCAAATGTTGGGCCGGTGGGGGGACAGGGTCATAGGTCATGTACCTGTCCTAATAAGATTATGAAAGAGGCCAAAAGGAGCCTGGTCCCCCTTCAAAATGCCCAAGATGCTGCAAAGGCTTTCATTGGGCAAGAGAATGCAGGTCTAAGGTGGATGCAGATGATAAACCCATATAAAAGGTGCCTTTAAAAGGGCAATGGGGTGCCTCTCAGCCCCACCCCAAAGAGAGGAAGTAAGGGAATCCACCCCCCATGTCCAATGGATGATACCTATTGATTTTCATAAGCCTAGGATGCAACTTTCCCTAGATGGTCATAAGTTTAAAGGCCTAATTGATACAGGGGCCAATATTACTGTAATCAGACAAGAGGAAGCATTGTCTCATTGGCACTGCAAACCTGGACCCACTATACAAGGAGTTGGGGGTTTACAGAACACCCAACAGGTCCAACGTCTGGTAATCTGGACTGATATGAGTAGCAACACAGGAGCTGTTAGACTGCTCTTAGCCATGGGCCTTCCCCATAATTTGTGGGGGAGAGATATCCTCTGTGACACGGAAGCTGTTTTAACTACAGATGACAAGGCCTTTTATGATGACCACTTTGTAGACCAGCGGTTAGTTAATGCCCCCCACCCTCACTCCCCAATTCTAATGGTCACTGCTCCGCTGCCCAAGCCACCCCCCTTCAAACTAATGTGGGACACTAAAGCTCCCACATGGGTGTAGCAGTGGCCTCTTCCTTTACATAAATTAACTCACTTGATCTCTTTGGTCCAGGAACAGTTATCCTTGGGTCATGTCAAGCCCTCCCTTAGTCCTCATAATTCTCTCATTTTTGTAATACAAAAAAAATCAGGAAAATAGAGACTTTTACATGATTTAAGGGCTATTAATGAGCATCTGAAGCCTTTAGGGACCCTTCAACCAGGACTGCCTCACCCTACTGCTATTCCCAAAAAATGATCAATTATTATAATAGATATTAAGGACTGTTTCTTCTCTATTCCACTTCATGATGATGATAAGCCCTATTTTGCCTTCTCTATACCTGCCACTAGCTATAACCTTCCAGTTCAATGCTATCAATGGAAGATTTTGCCTCAGGGCATGAAAATCAGTCCTACTATCTGCCAATATTATGTGCCCCATGCCTGAAGACCTTTTCTGACTGAGGTTTATATTTTATATTATATGGATGTCATTCTTATCGCCCATAAGGATCCTAAGATCTTACAAGGAGCTTTTCAAAAACTCAAAACAAACTCCAGGTATTAGGTCTTACAGATAAAATACAGTTACATGCCCCTTATACCTTTTTGGGCCACTGTATTCAGGATGGCCCAAAAAGCTGCTGTTCTTACCTTGCCAGATGAGGTTACACTTTCAGAGGTACAGAACCTCTGTGGCAACATCAGTTGGATACGGGGCTTCTTACCCACGTCCACAGAAGAGCTTACACCACTCTTTGACCTCTTGCAGGGTACAGATATGGTCTCCATTCCCTGCAAGTTCTCTCCGGAGGCACAACGTGTTGTCACAATAATCAAATCTCACCTGTCCCAAGCATTTGTAAATAGGATATAGCCAAAGTTGCCTATCCAAGCACTAGTTATTGTTTCTAAAAACACCCCTTTGGGAGTGCTCTGGCAGACTCAGGGCCCACTGATATGGGTCCACTCTTCATGAAGTCAACATCACAAGGTCACTCTGGCTGTTGAGGCATGGGCTATGCTAGCCCTTAAACTTGTCCACACCTCCCACTTTCTGTATGGCCACAAACCCAAATCGTTGGTTCTTCCCCTTCCACTTCACATGCTCTAGTCATTGTTCCTTGACAACCCTGGCTTCCAAACTCTCCTACTAGTCTATCAGGGGAAATATGACAATCATTATCCTAAACATAAACTCCTTCAAGGAATAAGACATCTTCCCCGTCCCTATTTCCCTAGGTATTCCCAAAGTGTAACCCTCTTCCTAAGGCTCCCCTAATCTTTGCTGATTCTAGTAAATGCAAATTTGGTTATGTGATTTACCAGGAAGGACAACTCTCCTCACATAAGGTTTTCCCATTCCAGGAAGCTGTACAGTTTGGAGAGCTCTCAGCCATGTTACAGGTCTTTCGAGATCGCCCTACAACTCCCTGTAATATTTTTTCTGACAGTGCTTATGTAGTTCAGACTCTACAATATCTGGCCTATGAAGCTTTCCGGCCCTGCCAGAGTCCCCTTGATTTGTTGTTCTCCTCATTACAACTATTACTTGAGCAGTGCTCTGCCTCTTGGTATATTCAACACTTGGACTCTCATACCAATCTCCCAAGGCTTCTGGCAGAGGGCAATACCGCCATTGATAATCTGGTCCTGAGCACCACCCTAGACTCCACCATAATTCAACAAGCTAGAGACTTACACACCCATTTTCATCTTTCTCCCCAAGCTATACATAGGCTTATACCTACTCTACCAAATCAGAGGTGCAAGCATTTGGTCCATGCCTGCTCCTCTTGTGCCCCTCTTCTACCTCTGGGTCCATTACAATCCACAGGAACTCTCCCTAGAGGCCTTGGCCCCAACAAGATATGGCAAATGGACGTCATTCATTTTTCTCCTTTTGGCAAGCTCAAGTATATCCATCATATTAAAAGTTATTCGAATGTCCATTTTGCATCAGTCTGCTCTGGTGAGATGGCTTCTCATGCCAAAAGGACTGTCAAATATGCCATGGTCCTTATGGGAATTCCTTGGCAAATGAAAATAGATAATTGTCCTTGTTATGTTTCTGCTACCTTCAGCCATTTTTGCTCTGACTGGAATATTAAGGCATATATCTGGTATCCCTAACAATCCTCGGGGTCAAGGGATTGTTGAACGTTCCCACCAAACACTCATTAAACAAATACAGAAAATAGGGGAAGACAATGATAAAGGACCCTGCTATAAGGACCCCAATTTTGTTATACAACGAGCTCTATTTATATTAAATTTTCTAAAATTTGACACCAGTGGTCTCCCACCAGCAATAAAGCATTAGGGGACATTCATTCAGCCCTTTCCTGCCCCCACGGTGAGATGGAAGGATCCTCTCACAAGTGAATGGAAAGGTCCACACCTATTATTAACACAAGGGCGAGGCTATGCTTGTGTCTTTCCAGATAATGTTCCAGCCCCCATTTGGATCCCAGCCAGGGACATCAGAATTGCCTGTGATGGAAAACCTCCCTCCACAACCACCAACCCCAGAGATGGCAGCCCTGACCCTGGAGGAAACAGCACACCTCTCAACCACCAAGAGACCGATCCAGTGTCGCAGACCACAAAAGCCACTGACCTGGGGAGACCTCGAACATCTCTCTCCACAAACAGAGATATTAGCTAAGCTAAGCCCTCAATCCACAGGAAAACCTTTGTCTGTGTTCCTTATTATGTGTGCCATCATTACCGCTAACTCCTGATTTTTGGACCCTGCATTGTTAAGGGTCTTGATAATTTTGTTAAGCTAATATTTCTCTGGTTCAGTTAGCTGTTGCTCCACCTCCAGACCTTGCCAGGCATGTCTCTGCAAACAAGAACCCGCTGTTCCTTGCCCTTACCAACCTATAATAATAGAGATATGAAAAATAGGCTTGAGCATAGGTGTAAAGTCTTGCAGAACAACCGTGCAATGGACCCGAGACAACGGCCTGACTGCCAGAGCCACAGGAAATGCCTTGTAATATATACCCCTGTTGGCAGACTGTGAGACCAATGACTAGAACTTGCCACTCCCTAATCCCCATCATTACTGCAGATGGGACGACCCTGCTCCACTGGCTTTTATTGAATTCTTAGCCCCTTAAGAAGCATTTGCATGGGCCAAATCCTCTCCCTCTGCCAGATCATACCAAGGGACTCACCCTTCAAGGGCTGGTAGTCAATGATGGGTAAGATTCCAAAAGATGGGACAACCTAAGACAGACACAGTCCATAATGCTGGGTGACCCTTGAGGTGGGGACAACAATGCATAGGCAAAGAACCTTGACTCCCACTCTTTGACATGGAGCTGGCACAGCCTGCTCTTGAGAGAACTTGCCATCTTGAAGGATGGGGCCCACAGTAAGGGATCAATCCCTTGCCTCCCAAGCCATTCTACCTTGCCTTGATGCAAAACAGAAAAATCCACCACATACAGCCCCTGGACTGATATCAGTATGATATATATTCTGAACTGTGCTTCACTCTTACAAATGAAAAAATAGGGGGAGATGTTGTGGAAAATCTTGTGGCTGATTTTGCCTTTTGCCTTATATACCTATCATGCTGGAATGCAGTGCTTCCTTTCTTTTCAGAGAGAAAACTATGTAAGTCACATGGTTTCCAGGAATCCGAAACTTAGACAAACTGAAACTTATCATGCTAAATTGTAATGGAATATTAGTCTGCCATGCTAGTAAGGGATTACATATGCTGTGTTATGATTGGACTATTACCCTTATATAAGCCCGTACTTTTCTACAATAAAGCAGATCTGTGTCACTGAACCTGGTCTCCTACATCTGAATGCGGCGACATTGGCACAGACTTCTCACCAACCCTGGGGTCCAGACCGGATGACTGATCAGAAGAACTAAGAGAGCAGGGGAGTGGCCATAGCCAGAGGAGAGCAGTCACGGCCAGTGACCACATTTCATTATCACATTTTCACACACACGTTTTATATTATATATATTTTTTATTGTATTAACCCCTCCATTACATTTTCTTGTTCCCCAACTACTCCTGCTGATTCCTTTCCTCTTCACAACTATCCCCTTTTAATTCTTTTTCTCTCTCTCTGTCTGTCCCTCCCTCCCTCTCTCCCTCCTTCCCTTCTCTCTCTCTGCCTCTGTCTCTCTCTCCCCCTATCTCTTTGATGACCCAATGAGTTTCATTAGGATTCTTTACAGGAGCATGGGTGAAGGGTTATGTACAAGAGCATGGACAACTGACCAGTCATTACACTGGAGAAAAAGTCTCTTCCTCCTCCAGCAACCATTATTAATCATCTATAAATCCACGAAAGAAATGATGTCTAATGAGATCTCTCCTTCAGTGATGGAATGTTGGTAGTGCCAATCTTGTGCAGGTCTTGTTTAGGTAATAACAGCTGCTCTAAGTTCAAGAGTGCAACAGCCATGTTATACTTGAAAGCCTCCACAGCACTTCTGAACAATGGGAATGCAAGCATGATAATGTGGATGCCCCTGCAGAAGGCTCATTACAATAGTACCACCTGCAAGGTGTGGGTGTCAAAAGTATTGAGTAGCATGTGGTCAGTACTGCAAGGGAGTGTGGGAAATTATGCTGCATGGTGCATTGACTGTAAGCTCTCCCAGTGAGTCAACACTTCTAAAGTAAGGATAATAAGAACTGTATTCAAAAGAGTTTTGATTACCTAATGAGTTAATAACAAGGAATTTAAAGCATTTTCTAACATATTACAGGCACCAATAGTTCTTGACTAGAAAGCACATGTTAGACTATGACTTTTATTCTATCAAGTACTAGAATGTTCCGTAGTCTTAACATGACCTTCCTTTAATTCAGTTTTCATAACGATATTGTAAAGTGTTTTTATTATATTTACAGATGTCAAAGCTGAGACTCAAGTTCAGTGGAGTTCATTTACGTCATTCCCAGATAGAAATTCCTTAGAGCTGATTGGCATGTGTGTGTGTGTGTGTGTGTGTGTGTGTGTGTGTGCGCGCACTTTGTTTTGAACACCAGGCTGAGGTAATTCTAGAAATTTCTACTTTCAGTCAAGAGAAAATGAAACTCCTACCCATTGCTGGGGCATCATTCCGTCACCTTGAACAAGCCTAAGCAGGTACTTACTAAAATTAATGGTAGACACTTGCAAATGAGCCAAGCTCAGAGCATGTCCTCAGATCAGCAGCTAGTTGAAGTACATACCCCAAGCCAACTCCTATCTTAGTGTTGGAATTGTGGGACTCCTAAGGCATTTTAAATGATCTTAATAGGTTCTGTGTGTGAGCATAAGAAAATGTGTTTGCTTCTTGTGTGTTAGCATTTGTAGAAAGAAACTTGTGGCTAAACCATGATGGCTGTGTTTAGTGAATTATGAATAATAAATGGAGAAGGAAAATATTGAAAGGAAAAAAATCTGTGAATTCATACAGTACAGTTAAAGTAAGGGGCCTTAAGCTTCTCAATTTAAGCAAACATATCATACAGAAGGTAGTATGTGCTAAGTTGACAAAGTACTAATAAGAGGATAAAAGTCACCTGTATTGACCTCTACTGCAAGCATATTCCTTTCCATACATTATCTCACATACCCTTAAGTCACTCACATGGAGCAGATAATTTCTTCATCTGGCTTATGTCAAAGCAGACAATAAGATAAACCTATTAAACAAGACCACACAGCAAGTAATAGAGGCAATGATTCTCATTCATCAAACTTTTACCACAGACATACTTTTAATTGGCTTTCAGGTTTTTATTCATCCTTAATTTACTTAACAAATAAGTACATGTCTACTATGCCCCCAAGGCTCTTTGAAGTACTGTCAATACAGCAGGTTCTAAGATAGGGCACCCCACTAGAGCTCATTAAACACATGAATCCTCTTTGTTGTGTGATATTAAATATATAAAAGCTACACAGTATATTAAGAAGAGAACATTAAGAAGGTGAAGAGAGGAACCTATAAATAGAACTAGAACTGAGAACCATCCTTGAAGAAGGAATTGAGGGAATAAAATTGTATAACCTAAGTGAACTGTCAGTCACACCTATGTGAGTCTATGTGGCAGGAGATGGGATCACAACTGGCATCAGGAACAGAGAGATGCTACAAAAGGAGTAGCATATTTTTCTCCTTGCTTGAATACTCTGAAGCAAACTATTTACAGTTATTGTATGGTTAAAAAAAGATGCTTATGTTGCCATGAGTTGAACATTTATTCCCCTCTACAATTGACATTCTGAAGTTTACAACCCAATATGACTGTAGTAGGACTAAAGTACAGGAAATCTTTGAGCTACATGAATTCCAAGCTTGTTAATGGGATTACTATCCTTTTAGAAGAGGCCTGGAGAAGACTTCTTGTCTTTGTTGTCCATGTAAGCATACACCAAAAAGTCACCATATATAAACCAGAAGGTGTGCTCTCACAAGACACTGAATCTGCATTGATCTTGGACTTCTCAGTCTTCAGATCTGTGAGAAATTAATTTCTGTTCTTTATAAAAGCATATGGCAATTTTGAATAGTAGGTGTGACAGACTAAGATAATTCCTAAGGCACTGGTGAGGGCCACCTAGTCTGATATCATTTCCTACAGCTCTCTTTCTCACAGGCTCTTCTCCACGCATGCTACATCCAACCCCTCATGGTCCTATCATTCTGTCAGGCATGCACTTGTTCTGTTGGTCATAATTATTCCTGATTTCCCATGGCTTGTTCTGCCATCATTGTGTTTTTGCTCTTGTGTGTCTTCGCAGTGAGGCCCTATGAGGATCTCATCAGGAACAAGCTTGCAAGGCAGCGCTAGTCCTACAGACTCTCCTTAGCTTCCCTAATCACCTGGGATGATTATCAGGGCCATATCTCAGCTCTGCAAATAGAACATACAGTTGAATGTATAGAGAGAAATAATATTAAATATGAAAAGGAGAAGTAACCAGAATCTAAATGATATGAGAGTATAGGACTCAGAGGTAGTTGGATAGGAATGGACATTGAGGGGTTAGAGCAGGAAAAAGATGTTGAAGAATAATTTAGATAGGAAAGATTTTAATGACGTAGGAGAAATCACCAGAGCCTAGAGTCTAGCTTTCTAGAAAAGTCAGCTAGAAGCAGTTTCAATGTACTGTAACCACACTTATTCATAATCAGTTCAGATGTAATGATGACAGGCAGTAAATGCCATAGAGATGACAGGACTTCAGTGTATGAACAGTAAGGTAAGGACTAGTAAGATTAGGGAGGGGACTATAGCAGTTTGGAAATAGACTTCTATATGGAACCAGACAAACCATCACTTGGCTTTTCAGACAGGCTTCCAGGCCACTTCTTTAACCATGTTAAGACTGTGTGATTGTTGGCACAGATTCTACTCTGCAGGATGGAGTTGACTGCAGAAGATACTGCCATGAACCCAAACTGACTAACCCTGGCGTGGATGATAAAGGAACAGCTGTAATGCAGATGATGGATTCCCAGAATGCAGAGGCCAGAAGGTACCATTTACTCTTCAGAGGTAAGATGTAATTACTAAAGTACACAGCAAGGTAAGAATGACAGTGAGAACAGCTTGTCCCTTAGGATATGTGTGAAGGGCTCATAGATCATAATATTCAATGAGGAAATGTATGACATTACTTAATTATAGTGTTAATTGATTTATATAAGGAAAGAGGAGGAAGAAAAAGAAAGAAGGAAAAAGAAGGGAGGGATGGAGACTAGGAGGGAATGTAACCCCCCCAAGGACAGGGCATTCCTGTATGGAAAATGATGGCCCCCATATATTGGTACATTGGTGTGCTGGTCCAGAACCCACTGACTGGATGGGAGAGCTTAATGGAGGACTCTGCAATACCACCACAAACACTAATGGCAAATAATCCCAGATCCTTTCAGAAAGAAACCTGTGATAATTTATCTGTGAAAATTTGCATTAAGAGAAAAATAATAAATGTCCAACCTTTTCCAGTGCTGTTAGCTTTGAGTTTTGAAATGATACCAGAAAAAGAAATGGCACTAGACTCCTCCAGCTAGGGAGGATCCTAAAGAGACCAGTTATGATTGAAATTCTTGGCCCAAGTCATCTTCACATGGTATAAGCTCTACATACTCTCTATTATGTTTTCTCTAGGCTTCAACTGTATAAGTGACATATAGACTTCATAACAGACAGACCCTCCTTTGGTCCAATGATCTATGGAAGAGGAACCATATTTATAGCAAAAGTTCATGAAATGGTCATGTACACTCCATCTCCACTCAGAAAGCTTAGTAAATCAGAAGTCATGATGAGCCTTGTAGATACTGGGGAGAATTAAGTTTTAAGGCACTGAAGGATTCTGTAATGCTTTTGCCCATTATCCTCACATTCGGCTAGTAATGTGGCTCTTAGAAAATGATAGTGATCTAGCATCAATATAGCTAAGTAATGGTCACAAATATAGCTATGAATTTGTTGGGGTTTATTTCTCTTGGAACAGATAACTATAGTCTGTGCGCCTGGTATGCAGCTAGTCATGTGGTGAACACACTCTTCAAAATCTGTCAGTAGGGAGTAACAAAAGGAGTTGTAATTTATGTAGGATAATGTGTTAGTCTCTGGACATTGTAATTTGTCCACATTCTGTCACTATGGAACTTTGATCTTCACTGTAAACTGCATTTGTGGCCCCAACCCCAAGCTCATATGTTGGAACAGAATCTCTAATATGACCTTATCAAGAAATGGGCCTTGGGACTCTGCTCTTAAAAGTGGGACCTGTCTCCTAATAAGCAAGATTCCAGACAGAGCTGTGACCTCTCTGACCAGGTGAGAGCACAGTGAGAAGGTGACATCAGTGAAGCAGGAAGTACTGTCTTAAGAGATACTGAATCCACCAACACCTTGGTCTTAGACATCTCAGTCTCCCAAACTGAGAATAAATCCTTCCTCTTTTTAAGACATTCTTCCTATAACATTTCTGATTCAGCGGTTGGAAGCACTAAGGTACTCATCTTTACAGCCTCTAGAATGTTCTGCAAACCCACTGTAGTGACAACATAAAGTTAATAGCATATGATTAGTAGGGTAACATAATAAAGACTCCCAATATCTCTCAGGACACAAAAATGCTACAAAGAAGAAGAAAAGCCCCACAGGAATTTGGGAGTTTGCACACAGGTTGAATTTTATGGGCATAGTGAATGGTGACATGTTGGAATAGGGCATTTGGGGAAAAGCCAAGCTGCTCCTGCTCCTACCTGCTACAATGAAGAAATGAGCATAGCATTTGGAAAGCTGCAGTCAGCATAGTTTGTGTTTGGGAATACTGCTCTCTCCTACTTATCTGGTTAGTTGAAAGACTTGAAGATTAGACTCAGGTCCAGAGAAAGAGATCCTCAGCAGGTAAGGTGAAAGTTGCCCAAGAACTCAAGCCAAGTGATGTATAGATCTAAGGAAACTAAGAGCATGTGGAATCAATAAGGACACTGTGTCAGGTTGATACATTCTGAGACAATAATTTCTGACACATGACAAGATTCCAGAACAAAGCCATTCCTACAGTGATAGAGGACAACTCAGTGTCCAAAAAGAAGGACCTGTCTTGATGTGGAACATATTAAAGTGGTCCCTTGGGTAAAAGTGGCTGCAACTAGAGCTATTGATGTCTCAGATAAGGTGTCAGTTCCTTGACAAGCATCAGTAGGCACTATCCTCAAAGTGGATTATCTGGATAAATAGCTAGTAAACTATGTCATGTCCCCTAAGCTTTCATCTGCAAAAAAATATGAGGAAGTTGGATGTGCTTTCACCATCATGTACGATGTATGGTAATGAAATTTGTTCTCCTTTTCCCTGTAAACCAAAGTCTTGATGTTATGGTGTCTTGTTTGTGTGCACACACATGTGTGTATGTGTGCACATGTGTGTATATGCACATGTATGTATGTACCATTCCTGTGGAAGTCAGAGAACAGATCCAGTGTGCCCATCCCCCCTACGTTGTGAGATGGGGTCTCTCGCTGGCCTGGAACTCACTGCTACGCTATGCTGACCAGCTAGCAAGCCCAGGTCTCTGCCTGTCTCTTCCTTCCCAGTGCTGCTATAATCAGTGTGCTACCATTCTTGGCTTTTCTCATGGGATGTGAGGATGGAGCTCAAGTCCTTGTGGATTGTACAACAAGGCAGTTGAACAAACTGACCTATCACCGCAGTCTCACATATAAGATTAGAAAAGAAAATTGCACAGAATTTGAAACTGTGGCTATCATGTGACCAGTCTGAATTACCTGTGCCGGTGTAGAAAGCAAATGATGGTTTCACTGCTGATAAGTGTGGTTCACCCTGATTTTCAATGCACATCATTGTTGCTTCATAATGTGAACAGTAGGGTGTGTGCCTCACAATCCAAGAGATTCGCAAGGTGACTTCTGATGTCCCTATAGAGATGGTAAGGAGCGAAGAGCTTTGCCTGTAGTCGCATCCAGCAAGACGTCAGAATACATGATGCTGAGATCTAGATTATTCCACCTTGAAAGCAAGGTAGAACAGCTAAAGTGCAGGATACTAGAATGTGAGGTGGGAAAGAAGGTTATAAAATTAATCATTTAGGGCCAACGAAATGGCTCAGCAGGTAAATGCACCTGTCACCATGTCAGGACCCACATGATGAAAAGAAAGAACTGACCCCTACAGGTTGTCCTCTGACCTCTACACATGTGCTGTGGCATGTGCACCCTCCCCAAAATAAATAAATGTAATTCAAAAAATTTAAAGGAAAAATAATTCTGAAATCTTATTTTTTTCAGATCTAGATATAGAGGTGAGAATACTAGCTTTTTCCATTAGTTACATGAAGTCCTGGTCGAGAGTGTGGTTCACCAACAGCTTGTAGATTCTGAGACAGGGTAGATTTTATTCAGGGTGAAAACAGAACCAGACAGACATGAAGTGGGCTGCCTTAATCCTTGGGTATACCATTTACCATCCTCTACCCTGGGCCTCTTACTCTAGCCATTGTTTCAGTAACTACTGTGCACACAGGTCAGTGATGCAGGAGCAAATTTAAAGTGCTGGACTCTGGACCTCTTCACGTACGTTTCACTTCACATCCTGGTGCTTCCGGATATGCTCACGGAAACCTGCTTGAGTCCCTCTGTGTACCTCAACTATGTGTTCATCTAGACAGATCTGGGAGAGAAATCAGCGGATAAATGTGTTTCTGTTAGTCCCCAAGGCAAGTAAGGTAGTAACCAGTCACAAAGGTCTCTAGTGATGGATAACGAAATAAGGAATTATTATTTGTTTTTCCTTTTCTCTTTCCCTGCTCACTCCCTCATCCCTCTCCCTGTGACCTGCTACCTGTAATGAGTTGGAAATGCACTTTTTCTTCACTTTTTTCATTTTTGTTTGCAGTACTGGTGATTGAACCCAAGGCCTTTCAATTTGTACATGCTGGGCAACTACTCTGTCACCCTCAGCCCAGAAGTGTACTTTTAAACAGTCTAAAAAGTATGATAAATGGTTGGAAGCAGGCACGGGGAGCTGCTGCCTACTGCTGTCATTAGCACAGATGCTTAACTATAACGTTTTTGATGAGGCCTTCTTTATTTCTTTCTTTCTTTTTTTTTTTTTTTTTGGTCTTTTTGAGACAGGGTCTCCCTGTAGCCCCAGCTTTCCTGGAACTCACTATGTAGACCAGGCTGGCCTTGAATTCACAGAGATCGCCTGCCTCTGCCTCCAGAGTGCTGGGATTAAAGGCGTGCACCACCACACCTGTCTGAGGCCTTCATTTTTCTTATCCACAAACCTGTAGTAGGTAGATCAGAGCCTGCTTCACCCTCAGACATCCTTCTGCACCCAAGGATATCCAAGAAAAGTTAAGGCTTTGTTTACAGGGGAGAGAAGAATAGGAAAATATCAGCTCCTACTCCAGGGAACTTGGGCCTCAAATGTGGCTGGGTGACTACTGAGATTTTTTTAAAAAATCCATTACCAAAATTGTATTACATTTTCATGTATTCTTCTCCAAAGAGAGAAGACATCACATTTCTATGTTGTCTTAGTGGTTGTAGTGTTGTGATGAAGGTTCAGAGGAATTGTAGAGTTTTACCCTCAAGTTCCATGAAAGGACTGGCAGAGCAGTTCAGGACTCTGAGACAGGCTCAACACAAAGGTCATTTTATCAGATTCTCTGGATTTAGACACAGCCACATATTAACAGTCACTAGCAATTATCAAATATCCATGTTTTACAAATCTTCCCAAATAATTCAGTTCAAGTTTATGTTTAATTTATAATTGCATTTTCCATTTGATTCTGACATAGTTCTTCCATAAATTTATAGGGTAAGCTTTTTACGCTGTGTGCAAATGTCATATTAATCCATCGCTTAATCCATTCATATGTAATATTATTATCAATATAATTTATAATGTCTGCCATTTAACTTTATTGTACATATATATATATACATATATACATACATATCTTTTCTGTTTTCTTTATCCTTTATAGTTTTGTTTGGCATTATATATTTCCTGTATTGACATTTTAATTTTAATAATGGCTGTACTATTCTTGTTAGTTTCTCCTGTTTATCTCATATATCTTAAATTTTAATTAATTAATTGCTTTATTTTTTGAGATGGTGTGTGTGTGTGTGTGTGTGTGTGTGTGTGTGTGTGTAGTACACATGTGCCAGTTGTCAAAGGGCAGCTTTTGGGAGTTGGCTCTCACCTTCCACTTTGTAGACCAGTATCTCTTGTTTGTGCTGTGCTGTGTACTCCAAGCTTTCTGGCTTATGAGCTTCTGAGTGATTCTTCAGGTCCTGCTTCCCTCTGAGATTATAGACACATGCCATTGTATCCAGCTTCTATGTTTATCATATTTTAATTGAATTAATTTCACACATATTTTAATTGAATAATTTGATCATATCTAGATCCCTCCCACATCTGCACCCCTCTTGTATTTCCCCAGTCAGATTCCATGTATTCTGTCATATATGTTAAAGCCTATCTGGCCAAACTTCTTCATACAACAGATTGTGATTAACCCAGAATGTCACAACTGGCCAAAGTGCAGAGAATAAGAGACTGCCGAGTGCTTATCCATGAATAGAACACCTGTATCCAGCTTTTCCACTTGGGTTCTTAGGATTCAACTCAGGTCATCAGGCTTATATGGAAATACTTTTTCCTTCTGTGTCATCTCTCCAGCCCTTACTTATATCTTAACGTAGCAGAAGCTTCAATGTTATACTATAGCTCAATTCCAGAGCAGTATATGGCAATATTGTTCATGGACAGCTCTACTCTGTTTTCAGCTATTATTGTTATATGGTTGGGTTCATTAATGTTAAATTCCAAATACATGTTATTATAATTAAATATTATAATTACAATATTGTAGTTAATAATTATTAATTTGTCATCTACCACGATCTCCTTGACATTCTGTCTTTTGCCTGCAATTCTATTGTGCTATTATTAACAAATAAATTACACACACATTACATTTCTGTCTGTGACAGTCTCTGCAAGTATATTATATCATATGTATGTGATGTTCTGTTTAATGTTTGGTGACTAGCTGGTCTATTTTAGTAAGGCCTACCTATCCACCTACACACACACACACACACACACACACACACACACACACAGCCTATCCTTTGATGTTCTCTTCAGGGGAGCATACTCTCGGGTTGTAAACAGTTGCTTTGAGAAGACAGTAATTCAGGAAGGCCTCTTTTCCACTGTATCTCAGCCCATATCCAGCAGGTGAACTTTATTATTAGTTAGCTCTTGATTTGCTATTTCAAATAACATATTCTTGCCTTGGGAGACAAAGAGTAACTTTTGCAGGTTCTTAGTCTCATTGACAAGATAATTTTAGCATGGACTCAGAAGGAAAGAATGAGAGAATAGAATCCAAGAGAGCAAAGTTGGAGACAGGCTTGCACTTTGAACCTAGGATGCAGTCTTTAGTAAGATTTCCTGCATAGGATGGAAAAGCACTTCATAATTTTTAGAAGATGAAAAAGATTTCAGGACAACATAGTGCCAATTCTGGGAGCAGAAGTCTATTTATATCCACATAGGTCAGTGGATTTGAGGTCCAGAGCCAAGAAACAGATTGCCAGTTCTCACCTTACCAGTAATGTAGACTCCTGGTTCCCACCTGTCAGGCAGAAGAATAGGAAGGATCCATTATATGAGGAAAACTGTGTTCAGCTTATGATAATAAATTCTCCAAGTTTCAGAATTCAGAATGATAAAGTTCCCTTAGCGTAGCACCAAGTACCCTAGCTCCTGTAGATATGGAACATTTTTGTAATCCATTCCCCTGTTCACTAAGAACTTTAAAAACAAATAATTCATATTGCAGGGCTATAAGCCCCAGATTCTTTGTGGTGACTGACATTTTTTTTTGCTCTATTTAGTTATGGTTATAGTTTATGGTAGAGAAGCACTGTCTTTGAGCTTGTAATAAATCTAAGACAAGGGGAGTATGGTGAGCGCCCCGAGGTGAGGTCAATGCTCTGGAAGATTGGGGTTACAGTTGATGATGTACATCCTTTTATTGACATGTGTCCAGGGGTCTCATACTTTTTAAAATCTTTTAATATGTACATGTGCATGATATATGTGTTTATGTGTGTGTTCACTATTGTATCAGTGTGGGTGCACACATGCCAGAGAATGAAGGTGGAGCTCTGAGGGCATCTGTGGGTGTTGGTCCTTGCTTTCTACCTTGTTTGTGGTGGGCCTTCTTGAGGTTTGCCACTGCATAAACCAGAGCAGCTGACCATGAGCTTTTGGGGATTCTTCTGTCTCCACCTCCCATCTCCTCATAGCAGTGCTGTGATTACAGATGAGTGCCACTGTGTCCAGCTTACACGGGTTCTTGGACTCTCAACTCAGGTTTTCATGCTTGCATGGCAAGTGCTTTACTCACCGAGATACCTCCCCAGCCTATCAGTGATAGTCCTTTGTCACTTGAGATTATCCATAATAGCAATATTTGTGAACAATTGTGTCACAGAAATCAGGAAAGCTGATTTATGCTTTGTTTGCCTGTTGAGAGTCAGTTTATCACTACATCTCTAAATTATTTTATACTAGTGTTTGGGGCAAAGCAAATTCTTTTAGCTCTGATGGAGAAGTGGAAATACTTCCATTTCCACCCCATGATACTTTGCTGCTTAGACTATTATCAAGCCTGGAACGCTGACCTGAGCTTTCATGCTGGTTCTGCTAGCTCTATACCTTGATATCAACTGTTTATCTCTAAGGAGCTCTGTCATCAGTCTTGAAAAAAGGCATTGAATTAAATGATGTTCTGGAAACTTCCAGTGTAACTGATCATGATACTCCTCAAGAAGAAACAG
Source organism: Nannospalax galili (assembly GCF_000622305.1). Lineage (NCBI taxonomy): Eukaryota > Metazoa > Chordata > Mammalia > Rodentia > Spalacidae > Nannospalax > Nannospalax galili. The sequence goes on along the minus strand of NW_008336075.1, from coordinate 1,143,463 downwards.
ATACTGGAAAGCACTTTCCTGACAATGCCAACAGAATCATGTAATAGAAGAACGCTGTTGATGTCATAGAAGAGAAATGATATTGAAATACACTGATACAAGCCACTTCTTTTAAGCACACCTGACATATAGCCAACAAAAAATTGATGGGTTTTTATACCTGGAATATTTGTTTAAAATTCAATACTTTACCAGCCTTTTATCTGAGTTTATCTTAATGCCTTTGAAATCATTTTGATATTCACACACTCTTGTTTCCATTCCTCCACACGCCTCCTCAGAGTTGTCCTGAATCAATTCAGGTCTGTGCTGCAATTACAAGAATGAATCATCCCTTATTCTCAAATGCTCATTATCTCAATTTCTATTATTATTACCATTCCTAATTTCTTTTTCTTAGCTCCTCATCTCTGTATTTGTGTAAAGACTTTGCAGATAATGATAAGCAATTTATTCATTTATTTTTGTTTAACTACTGATATTAAGCAATTCTCTTCCTCGGTTTCAGTGGAGAAGAGAACTAGCCCAGGGCAAAGTTATAGAGGAGGTGTAGCTTGGCTTCGTTCTGTTTTCTCCTTCTTATAATTCTGCAAAGAGCCACAAAGAAAGCAACAGAAAACAACAAATTGCTACCTTTGGCTGTTTGCTGAGACCCATGGACGAGGCATTGTGTTCTGGCATCTGTGGTGTCTCAGAGCAGGGGCAGCACCCTCTCATGTCCACAGGATCTCTTCCATTTGACCTTCTGCACTTCTCCAACCCAGAAAAAGTCCAGATTCTTGACCCCAGTACTCCTGTAGACCCATCTGTTTCACAGCTTCTTAATCCCTCGGTCTTGACCCTTTTGCAAATATAATCTCAGCTGCCATTCAGGCGGAAAACCCAATATACTCAAGCAAAAAGGATACAAGAGGGCTAAGAGATTCTCAGTCAGTAAAGTGCTTGCTGTACAAGCATGAAGACCTGAATTTGACCCCAGAACTCATGTAAAATACCAGGTGCTTTTATTCTCAGTGCTGGCAAAGAGGACAGGAGGATCTCTTGAGATTTGTTAACCAGCCAGCCTAACCTACTTGATGAGTTTCAGGACCATCAGAGACCTTGACAAAAAAAACACAAGGTGGTCAATTCTGGGGGTCTACACTAGACACAGTCCTCTGGCTTCGACATTCAAAAACACACATATGTACACATGCGTTCACACAGATGCCCTCCATGAACACATACACACACACATATGCAATCACATACCCACATACACACACACACAAAGTATGTAAACACTCCATACCAGATAAGAGAAGTCTTCTTTATTCATTATTAGACATGATTAAATAAAATAGAACAAAAATAATACTGTGTAGTCAGAACTATTTTCCATCAAAGTGTTACATAGTTAACCTGGAGCCAACTGTCCTGTTGCCCTATCACACATGGACGGTTCCAAAGTGAAACAGTGGCACAGTTTGAGACATGAGCTTTCAGAGATCCACACTTGGAAACAGAGAGTTGGAATGGTAATGTAGTCCCACACAGACTCTGTGAAGTGTTAAGGGACCAAGAGTGAATATTCCCTGGTGGTGGTGTCTGGCCTTAGGCTATAGGACTTAGCCTTGATGCTTTCACATTGTTATGTTGCTACAAATGGATTAACCAGGATGAGCACATGCCTGATGAAAGAGAAACACTTCATAGAAGCAGACCCTGAAGTGGTGGGCAGCAGAGGTGCCTCTGAACCAAGGAAGAAACACTTCCTTGAATGAGGATCAGAACAATGCACCTCCATGTTGAACATACCACATATATTTCCATTTTATCATTTTATTTTATTTTGTGTCTCTGTGTACATTCATGTATGTATGCATGTGTATGTGTGTGCATGTGCACATATGTACATGCATGTGGAGGCCAAAGTTTGATATCAGATGTCTTTCTCATTGTTCCCATCTTGTTTTTTTAATTTTTTGGTCATTTGAGACAGGGTCTCCCTGTTGCCCCAGCTGTCCTGGAACTCATTATGTAGACCAGGCTGGCCTTGAACTCACAGAGATCTGCCTACCTCTGCCTCTCAAGTGCTGGGATTAAAGGCGTGTGTCACCACACCTGGCTCCATCTTGTATTTTTTCAATTTATTTTATTATTTTTTTGTGTGTGCACATGAGTGAAGACATGAAAATGCAGGAAGAGGGTGCCAAGTCTCCTGGAGCTGGAGTTACAGGTGGTTATGAGCCACTTGACATGGGTCCTGGGGACTGAACTTGGTCCTTGGGAAGAATAGGACATGCCTTTAGCCGCTGTGCCATCTCTCTAGATCACCATCTTGGTTTTTTGAGACAGTGTCTATCACTGAACCTGGTGCTCACCAATTCAGCCAAGAGGCTGGACAATAAGTCCCAGGGATCCACTCTCAACATCCCTAGCATCCAACTTTTACCTAAGTGCTGGGAATAAACCCCAGGTCCATATGTTTGTTCAGCAAGCACTTTGCTAACTGATCCATCTTCCAAGAGCATTCTTGTTGCATCATGTACAAATGCTGCAGAGGAGTAAGACATGCACAGGGCTTGTGGCAGGCATCCCCAGATCACAAGCTGCACTGTTGCCAAGATAGTGGCAAATAAGCCATGTCTGATGGTCAGTTGTGACTGGAAGGGGTTAGAAAACAGGTCCAAGCCGACTAGATATCATGGAGGACCAAGGGTGTCATCCTTAAAGCAAAAGAAAACAAAAATATGCACATGAGATGGATCCTTTGACAGGAGACCCTGTCTTTCTTTAGCTCCCTTCTAGAGGCAGAATTCCAGAGGTGGCTCCTGGCGGTTAGTTCAGTCCTGAGCTTGTTCAAGATTAGCTGTGAATCTCAGGCTTTTTATAAACATTAACTCATTTAAAACTTAATTTGCAGAATATTATATTTTATTATAGAATTTTCAAAAAAATGGTTTCATTGATCCAACCCATTCCCCCTTCCTTCTACCTCACTTGGCACCAGGCTCCCTCCAGCAGCCTGCTTTGTGTGTGTATGTCATATCTGTCTTTTTCCCCTCCTCATCCTTCCCCAATACCTATATTTCCCTTCTCATGGTCTCCTATGCATACATACAAGCAGTAAAAACTAGGGTGCACATTTGAGAGAACACACACACTATATACCAAACCAAACACACACAAGCATCCCTCACACGTACATCACACATAAACACACACACATACACACACCACACAAAGAAACATACCTATAAACAAAAAATACATACACACACAGCACACATACACCACATACTACACACATACTTACCACCACAAACATTCATGCACACATATACACACATACACACCACCCCACACATGCATGCACACATATACACACATACATACACTACACATAAACATACACCTCACACACATCACGCATATACATAGACATACGTACTATACACGCACATACACATAGGCCACACATACATACTTACAAACTGATGCACACAGATTCACACACATATTTCACACACATATATATATAGACACATAGACACACACCACACAAATATACACACCACACACACTATACACGCACACATAAAGACATAGACATACATATAGATACATTACACACATACACACACCCACACAGCAAATACCACACAACAAACACATACCACTCCACACAACAGACACACGCACAAACACACACACACATGCATGTACGCACGCACACACACACAACACACTTCTTTAAAACAAATAGGCAAGTCAAGGCTCTGAGGAAGTCTGCTTGATATGGGGAAAGTGAATTTTCTCTCCACTCTTGAATTTGTGCTTTTCCTAAATGTGGCTCTTCTCTGACAATTTTTTGCCTATGGTAGTTGTTGGTACACTGAGTGCCTTAAAGACATTAAATGTAGGCATTCTATAGTTATCTATAGAAACAAATGTGTAGCTATTGACAAAAACACACATTCAACCTATTTGAAACTAAGAAAGGCAGAAAAATCCCACACATCTTTTTGGAGTGAATCTCAGTAATAATCCTTCATGCTTTTCAATTTCATGAAGATGAATGCTTGCGAAGCTCCCGAGTCTCAGACCTTCATGCATTGTTCCCAAGTGCATCAGTTGGTGTCTTCAGAGGGGGCCAGGTGTGGACACCAGAACAACCATGGCACCCTTAGGAATGTTGCTCCAGGATACGCATGGTGCACACTGCATTCTAAATTGTCCGGGTATATGAGCTGCTGGCACCCAGCAAGTCATGTGAGGCACAGCAGAGTTTCTCCTCCAGCAAGGCTTTTACTGCTAACAAAATATGTTGAAGGGCTGGTGGGAGTGGGCTGGTGGAAGTAACGTACAGACTCACACTGGCACAAGAATGAAAAACAATCCGAGAATCGTCTTAAGGAAAACAGGCATTACACCTTACATTTGCTATAGTTTTTAGTACTGCTCACACTACTACTGAATGAAGCTTTCTTTCAGTCACTGTAAGACTCTGAGAATTAGACAAAGACATCATGTGTGACTGCATCTGAGAGTGGAGGAAGGTGAGAACGTGCAGTGTTTAGTGCAAAGACCAAGTCATTAGTTGACTGGACATAGGTGGATGAATGCCCGTCTGTTCAATGTGAAAAAGGCTTTTCCATGACCCACTACTGTGCTTTTTAAAATTACTTTTATTCTTACACATGTGTCATGTGAGTGGTGTATGTGCACCTGTGTGTGCAGAAAAGCAAGTGTCATATGCTCTCCCTCATTTGCAAATCATAGCACCAATTCCTTATATGTGAGTATATATTTTAATGTAACACCAGGACCCAGGAAAATGGAAAGGATACACTGAGGTAAAGGAAAAGAAAGAAACTGAAAGATGGGGATAGTAGGGAATAGATGTTACCAGGGAGGAGGTGGGAAAAGGGGGAGTAATTGGCACGGAGGAGAGGATGGAGGGAGGGATATGCATAGGGCCATGGTTTGGAAGAGGTAGGGAAGTCAGGAGATCAAGGTTGGTGGGAGTCAGGTGGTAATGGGGGGTGATAATGGGGGCACTGTGACTAGGGAGAGGGAGGAAGGAGGCCAGGTAGGAGAAAAAAACAAGTAGAGATGAATGAATCTTGGGGACAAGAAAACCTAGAGGGAAAACGATGCCCTCAAAACCCCATGAGAAATGCACATGCAGCATTTGAACATTAATGCATATGTATACATGGGAGCTGCTTGGCAAGGAACACGATGCCAGACAGAAGAGACCTTCTGTTGAGTGGTCAGTGTAGGTGGTCTAGGAGACTCCAAAAATAACAGAGGATATTGCCAAATCTCTTGTTTATTTCCCGGAACTAGTAGATAAGACCCTACTGTAGAGGACAGGACATAGAGTCAGGACTTGAAACAGTAGAGCTGGAACTGTCCTGGAATCCTTCTAACTGAAGTTCAGCTATCATAATACTAGATGCTGATATGCAAACTGCCAACAGGGGAAAACAATCAGCACAGCCCTAAAGCTTAATAACCATAATTACTAGAATGGCAAACTACCTCTCTTGGTGCAGTAGTGGCACTGTTATCTGAGAGGCAATCAACAGCTATCTAATTGAACTTAGAGCCCTCTCAATGGGAGGGAACTCATGGGTAGCACTACAAATTCAGCCAAATGCAGATGGCAGGAGAGGACATAGGTCCCAGAGAAAACCCTATCTCTTATCTCAAGACAAGTGAAACTTCTTCCTATATGTTAAATATGGATCCTTATATTTACAGACAAGCATACTCTACAGCACTTTTTTTTTGCAGCAGCAGAAGATGGAGGCTACTACAGAATTGCACATATAGTCAGACACAGAGAACATACATCTGAGAGATGCCCAATAGTAAGTGACATAGTTATGATTGCACCTCTACAACTAAGGCTCATGGAACATAGCAGAATAAGGGGTAGAGAGAAAAACTAATGTGTCCCTTATCTCTCACCAGTAAACTTCACTATATAACAGAGTGAGATGCACAGAGAAGGCCACAACTGGCCAAGTTTTAAGCATAAGAGACTGCAGAGTGTAGGATAGGACTCCTATATGGAACCTCATCCACCTGCGGCTCAGGTACCGTTGAGAAAGTGGGGGTGGAAAGATTGTAAGAGCCAGGGCTAACTGATGAACACAGGGAAGTAGAGGCTTCCAGGCCACTGGAAGCTTGCACGTGCAAACATGTGACAATGGTGGCAGGGAGCACAGGACCCATGTCAAGTCAATTAAACAAGGGCACAAAGGGGAGGAGACAAATAGGTGGCAGGCTGATAAGAGACTGAGAACAATCAGAGGCTGATTGCTGCTGGGTTAGGGAGAGTATGACTCACATACAATCACTAGATGGTCTGACCAGACACCAGTGGACACATTTACCCTGAAGGACATTTGTGTACAAATGCCTGAATGAACAAGACTTAATATATATGGCTGAATACATGAGGTTCAGTGGGGAGATGGGGGAGGCATGGATGGGGGAGGGGGTCTAAATTTGATTAAGTACTTTTGTATGTAATTACAAATGCTCAATAAATTATACACACACACACACACACACACACACACACACACACATATATATGCACAAAGGAATTTTTATGGCAGGAAACTAGCAATGTGCCAGATGTAATTGAAGTCTTGGCAAGATAAACGGCTGTGAAAAACTTTGCCCAGTATAAGACAAAAGCATTTCTATCAGATCACCAAGAAAGCGCCAGTGATTTAGGAGAATGCCAGATATGGGAGGTATCGCTATGTCAGTGTGTTCTGTGACATTTCCTGGGGAGACACGAAGAAATGTCTTTTCACTCCAGATACGGCACCAACAATAGACTAAAGAAGCAATTTCACCCAAGTCTAGATAAGTGAGCCAATGAGTTAATGGGATTACTTACAGGAGAATGAGTGACTCCAAGGAAACGGCATCACTGCAAAGGCCACTCCAGCATCCCTGGAGGACCCTGTGGGACTTACAGTCAGCTTGGCAGATGAAGGAGTATCCTTATCATAGCAATTGCTAATAATTACAAATCATGAGGTGGGGCCTTGTGAATCTTATTTTTCAGAACTTCTATTTTTGCTTTTACTTTATTTATTGCTTTATTTTAATTTTTGTGAATTTTATACAATATATTTTGATCATACTTAGATCCCCTCACATATCTGTACCCCTCTTTTCTACCTCCATCAAACTTCTGTACTATAACACTATCGATTGACTGATCAATTGACCAATCGATAGATAGAGAGAGGGGGGCGTTGGAGAGATGAGAGAGAGAGAGAGAGAGAGAGAGAGAAAGAGAGAGAGAGAGAGAGATACCCAAATGCCTTTCAGTGTGGGTTTGAGCCTGGTCAACTTACCAAGTGTCTCACCTTAAATGATTAAATGACAGGGAGTCTACCCTTTCCAGCAGTCATTGATTGCCAGTAGTTTGTCCTATAGGGTTGGGATTTCTTACCCAACTCCCCAAGTCATGTCCAGATTTTGTCTGTCTCGAGCTTATGTGAGACTCGTGCAGCTGTCAAAATTGCTGTGAGTTCATATGAATGACCAGATGTCTGGAAATCTCTATTTCCTTGTGGTCATCCACCACCTCTGGCTCTTACAATCTTTCTGCCACTTCTGCAATAATCCCTGAGCCTTGGGACCCAGAAGTTTGACATATGTGTCTTATTCATGGATAAGCAGTGTGCAGCCTCTTGTATTCTGCACATTGGCCTTTGCGGTTCTCTGTGTTAATCATCATCTGCTACATAAGGAACTGACTTTGCTGAGAGTTGAGTGTCACATTATGCTCAGGGTAAAAAATAAATCATTAAAAATCAGTCTAATGCTATTATCTATTTTGCAGAATAATCTTGAGACTTGTGAGCTATTTCCTGAGCCTAGTAAATTTTGCTTCCTTCCACTGTCTTAATGAGCCTCCCTTCAAGAGCCTGCTTCTGCCTACTCCTCCTTTAGATCTAAGCTTCTTAAACCATGGGTGACAGTCCCAAATGGGGCCACATTACTCAGTGTAGGGGGCATGGAAATTGAACAAAACCCCAAGATTTTTGAGCATGCAATGAACAAAGTTTAAACACTAAGCCCATAATTAACCCAAGGCATTTCTGGAAGCACTTGCTTGCATTGCATCTTCCAACTTCCCTGCAGCCTTGAGTGTGAACATACGACCTGTGTACTCTGCACAATGCATGCAATCATACCACTCATCACCAACGAATGCTCCTTGGAACACCTTGTCTTGAATTCCATAGTACCGTATGCTCTGATTGCAGCAATTTCACTGCACACAAGGTTTATGCTCTCTTAGAAAGTGCTTTCATTACAGAAACACTTTTAATATTTTTTATCATCATCCCTCAGCATGTATTAAATTAGTATATCTTTGGATTCTATTATGTTAGAGTGCTAAATTTTAAAAAATGCTATTGGAGTTGCTGAATAGAATTTTATTAAAACAAATCATTAAATGAATCTTGACTTGGTGTTAGGACAGAATTTCCAACAACTTCTGAAATGGCCCTAAACATTCTTCTGCCGTTTTGCACTATGTATTTATGCTTGTGAAGTATTGAGGATTATAAAACAAAACCTCCATCAACTCTGGAAACCTTTGAAGATGCTGTGCATCCTACAACTTCAAACAAGCAGCCAAGATTTAAGTCTTTGTGTAAAAAATAAATGAGTATAACCATCTCTTTATTATGCAAACCTGCTTCTATCTATAATAAATGGTGAAATTCCATGTATTCCAAGAATATTTTTAGAGAAAATTTATGATTTATTATCAGTAAATGTTTGATTTGTGTACCCACATTAGATAGCTATATACTCTGGGTCCTATAAATTTCCAGGGGTGAAAAGGGGTCACAAGTAGAAAATGTTGAAGAAGCCTTGCTGCAGGCAATGGATGTTTTTTACTTTTATTTAAGACTTTATTGACATCTTCATTTGAAATGGAGCCTCCACTCCTCAGACCATTGCTGAATTTATGATGAATTTTAAAAAGTTATATACTTGGGGTTGTATTACACATCTCTGCTTTTATTTGTTTATATAATATCACACTATAAACTGCTTGAATAAAGCCAGGACTTTACATCATCTTGCTGATGTAATCCTCTTTGAAATCTCAAAAGTGTCTGCAACATAGTTGTGCAACATAATGTCTGCAACTCCAACTTCACTGAGAGAGCTCAGAAAGTATTTAGTGCATGAAGAAGTAAGTACTGATACAGGGATGGGAGCGATGTCTCAGTGGTAAGAGCACTGGCTCCTTTTACAGAGGACCCAAGTTCAATTCCCAGCACCCACATGATGGCTAACAACCATCTTTAACTCCAGTTCCAAATGATCCTACATTCTCTTCTGACCTCCTTGGGCATTGCATACTTATGTGCAGGTGATATACTCATACACATAAAATAAATCAAATAATTTTTAAAGATATAAGCATTGATACAGAATAAAAAGTACTTGAGTCTGAACCATTGTGAGTATCCTCATTGTGTGGCATTTCATCTTTAATTCAACTATAACATGAAAAGATAATTTCTTGCTTCACATACTTTGGGCAAAAACTTAAAATGAAAACATCCCAGGCTTAGGGAAGAGCCTAATCAGTAAAGAGTTTGCTAGGCAAGCATGAGGACCTGAGTTTCATCCCTGAGAACTCATGTAAAGAACTAGACATAATGGCATACTTCTGAAACCCTAGCACCAGGGAAGCAGAGACAAGATTACCAGGGCTCCCTGACCAGCCGGCCTGGTGAACTCCAGCTTCACTGAGAGAGCCTGTCTCAAAAAATCTTGTGAACAGATTGAGGAGAACATCCAACATTAACCTCAGGCCTACATACATGTGTATATGCACACCATAAATGCATCAAGCACACACACATATGAAGAAAAGATTGCAGATGTTTACTAGTGTGTAGCTGTAGGCAAACAAAAATGCCAGTTTTTTACAGACATGTACTTTTTTACTTATTAAGTATAATGATAACTTTCTTCTCTCTACTATGATACAGGTAGAATGTTATTTCAAATATAATAGGAGAGCCTTGAACACTAATAAAACATGTGGCTTTCATTATTTCACACAGGAAAAGTGGAAGAACATTTGAAAAGAAGTCATTTTCCAATCCTTCAGCCATTTTTCCTTTCTAAAGTCAACAAAACAACAGAACAGCAAAATAATCAGATTTTTTACAGGAAGCAATCGATCATAAAGGTTATGTTCCAGACAGTATAATGTTACAAATCATTTTCTCCTAATACTAGAAAAAGAATTGATCAAAAGTACACAATTTGGGGGCATTCTCATGGTGTTTTTTTTCTTTTCTTTCTTTCCACAGTTTGTCCTTTAAAAATAGAAATATTCTTAGGCAATAGCAGAATTAACACATGTAGATTTAGAAATGTAAGACAAACAAATCCTGTACATTTAGAACACGCCAGACAATACTCCTGACCTCAAAATTTCCATTATTAACATCTCACACAGTCTAAGCTTCATCACTAAAAATAAATTCCCTCTACAATAAAAATATCTTCCACATTTAACATTATAAATTGAATTAAAATGTGTTTCCCTCCTTCTCCCCTCCCCCACCATATTCTTATTTTTCTTTCCTTGACAATGAAGTTTTTGTGCATATTTAGCCATAAGAAATAAAAAGAAAGAATTTGATTGCTTGAGACTGGATAAATAAACATCATAATGTAAATTATTATATACTTCAAATATATAGGATATAATATAACATTGAATATATTATATTATAAAATATAAAAATAATATGCTAACAGTTCAGAATAGTCTGCATATTTTTTAAATTTGAAACTGTGAGTACTTAAACTGGCAAAGCATGATTGAAATAATTTCATCAGTTAAGAAAGTAGCAACTCACTCTCGACTCCTAGAATATGATCTTCAATAGACTTCCCCTGCTTCATCCTTATTTTACTAAACATTATAGGCAAATAATAAAGAAGTGTTTTAGGTTCCCTGGATAGTTGCTGTGGTTCAGATTATTCTGAAGTCAAACTCTTACAGGCTCTGCTTGATATTGCTTTATTCTACCTGCAAATTTTTATATCACCTAGATAGAACATTAGTTTTGCTGATAATATTTCCTGTATTTAAAAACATCTTTACTGAACTATAATTTATACACCATGAAATCCACAGATTTAAAGGATGCAATTCAATGGTTTTTGAACATTCACAGAGTCGTACCCTCAACACTACTACAAAATTCCAAGACATTGTCATCATTCCCCCAAAGAACTCACACTTGCATATGGTATTAGTTATTTTTCCTTGTTGCTATGGCAAAGTGCTTTAAAAAGCAACTAAAAGAGGGAAGGAAAAGAAAAAGGTAGGTAAATTGTGACTTACGGTTTGAGGGTATAACAGATCATGACAAGGGAGGACGGTGTGGCAGGAACAGCAACTTTAGTTGTGGTGGTAGGAATGTGAGTTGTCTGCTCATATTCTATCTGTTGATGCTCAGCTTACTTTTTCTTTTTATTCAGTCTTGGAGCTCAGTCCATAGGAGCTCTTTGTGAGTGAGTTTTCCTCAGTTTAAACCTTTCTAGAAACCCTTGTAGATTTATCCAGAGGTGTGCTTCTGTGGTGATTCTGAATCGGGTCAGTTGGAGAGTAAACCTCAGTCATTATAATGCTGTCTCTTGTCACCATGACACCAAATGACATGATGTCATTTTAAATAATACCATTCCATCTCTGACCCATAAAGTCCCATTTTCATTTCATAATGCAAAATGCATTTAGTACATTCCTCAGTCCCATAGTCTAATAGTTCCAACACCATTCAAAGTCAAATGTGTCTTCTGAGACTCAAGGTAATTTCTTAATTATGAGCTTTTATAAAATATAAAAACAAGTTACATAGTTCCAACATGCAATAGCAAAGAATAAACTTTCTCATTCTAAAAGGGAAGAATGGAAGTACATCAAAGAAAGCCAAGAAAAAAGCAAGGCTGAAATCCAGCATAATCAACACCAATCCTGGACCCTTGTAGCTAGTGAGAGAATTATCTGTATTCTAACAGTCTGCTGCTTGAACTACACATATATTCATTCTTAGGCTACCTCCACTCTGTGCTTGCAGCCAATTCAGATGTCTCCCAAGGGCTCATTATAGGAAATCAAAGTCAGCCACACATGTCTGGCCACAGTAGCTTTCTCAAACCTGAGTAGAATCCTTGATGACCCTCTTACCCTTGTATCTTTTCATGCCTGCAAAGCCAGTACCATGTAGATGGCACTGCCAAGTTCCTACTGCCAGCTTCATATGTGGTCTAGCCCCATTGGGCCATAGATGCAGTGGCCTTTGTGTGCCACTGAGGCTGACTGGAGGGAAACACTTCACTTGGCAGTCATTTGGAGCACAGAACCCCTTTAGCACCTTTTCACATTTGTTTGCATTACTACAAAGTAGAGCCTTTAAGTAGAAAGGTCTTGCCCTTTGCCTGCCTTTCCTCTTTTCCTGTACAGGGTATGAAGTTTCTCTTTCACATCTCTAACATTTAGCTACAATGTCTGCATTCTCCTTCACAGTTTAAATGCTCCCACGCTCCTTTCCTCATGACTGGTACATCTTCCATACCTTCTTCTTTATTCAGTGTTCTCTCTTAATGTAGACCAGAATAAGAGCAGTGAGTAGTCACCAAACACAGCCTGAATACTGTCGTTTTGTTAGAGTATCAAAAAGCCTCATAAACTTAACTGGTCCAGACTGTCTAGTCTATCTGTTGGAGGACCCACTTTTCCAGTCTCACCGGTCAATTACCTGGTGTAGAACCACTCCCAGGAAGGCAGGTTGACCTTAAGTTATGCTAAAGAGATGGGCGGAATACCTGGTGTGTTAATGAGGTAGTGAATATTTCCTGCCTGGAACTAGCACAGATCTCTGCAGAACTTCCAGACCAGCCACAGTCATGTAGGTCTCCCTAAGTCTGTCTGCTTCAGGAAAGTGTAATTTCTCCTTTTCTTCATTCCTTTCTTACTAAACATGCTTTCTCTAAGGCTTTGGGCTGTCCCAGCACCTTGTATTTCTTCACTTTTTCTCTAAAGCTTCCTTCTCTCAGTAATGTGGCTGCTGGCCAGCTATGTGTCTGACCCCCATGCAGGCTCTAAACCTACATGGCTCCATGGCTATCTTTCCTTATTCCTTAAGGTAGCTGCCAAGATTACCAGCTTGCCTGCCCTGAGGATTTTTTCTTTAAGATTCTGATAAGACTGTAAAAGCTTCCTTTAGGGTCCATTCTTAAATCCTTTTATGAATGAGACTAAGAGTCCTCTAGGCGACCCTCTTTCTCCCCATTTCAGTTTGGAATTTTTGTCCACAGAAACAAATTAGTTCTTTACTTTTGGATCAAGACCCCCTTAGTTCTCCAGGTATAGGTAGAGGCAGCCAGATTCTTTGAACAGCAGGAATAAGATGAACGGTCTCCTCCCACTTCCTGATGGAGTCCTTGTTTCTCCCTGAAACTGCACAGATTAGGAATCCACTTTCAGCATTTCTTTCGGAATCTTGGTCTTCCAAATTTCCATTACAATGACTCCTTAAACTCTGATTACAGCATTCTACATTCTACATTTTCTGCTCCCCATAGGAATTCCAAACTTTTTTATAGTCTTCCTACAAATTAGTTTAAAAAAGGCTATAGGCAGTATAGTCAGGTTTATCACATCATGCCTGATACCAATTTTATTTATTACTTACTTCTAAATTGCTGTGACAAAATACCTGACAAATGTAACTAAACAGAAGAAAGGGCTATTTTGGCTCATAGTTTGAGGGCACAGTTCATCATGACAGGGAAGGTATGGTGATGAGATCAGGTCTAGCTTTTGAGGCTTGGATGTGGGTTACTAATCACATTTATGTCTGTGATCAGGAATCATAGAGACATGAATGTTGGTGCTCAGTTTGCTTTCTTCCTATTCAGCTGAACCCTCATCTTATAGATTTGTGCTCACCACATTCAACTTGGCTCTTCCCTCTTCAGTTAAGCTTCTCTAGAAACATCCACAAAGACACAGCAAGAGCTGTATTTTCATAGTGATTGTAAATCTAGTCAAGTTGATAAGGAAGGCTAACCACAGTAATATATATTAACAATAAACTCATTTTTTTCTATTTGAAACCATATAAAAGTCATATCAATCACAACTATTCAATGCAAAAATAACAATGTATGCATAATGCATATTTAAAGTTTCAGACATGACATACATAGTCAAGTGATTTTCAACAGTTTCCAAAATAAGTGGACAAGCAAGAGAGTTTCAGCAAATGGGGTGAGAAAATAAAAAGAAACTAAGCGCCATGAGTGCTCAGGGGCCCACAGCCCACTTGTTAAAACTTAACAAAAACCAGAACCAGCCTTATCAAAAGGCTGCAGGACAGGCAGGCGTCGGTCAAGCCTCACAGATGAAGCCATAAACAAGACAGAACTCCTGACCACCCTGGGGGCCCGATACCAGGAAATCTTCTGTGCTTCTGAGGCCACCTCCCATTTAGCAATCCCACTTCCCCTCAGCCCTGGCCCTTACCCCATATCTCTGCATACCTTTGAAATTACTGGTAAAATTACTATGTGTGTTTGAAATTAACCAATAACCGCGTTTCTGCTTCTGTACCCTGCTTCTGCCTTATAAAAACCCCCTGAACTCAACCTGGGGCGCGCTAGTCCTCCGAGGAGACTTTGTGCCCACAGGTACCTGTGTCCTGAATAAACCTCTTGCTGTTGCAACCCAAAGGCTGTGACTTGTCCTCCGTGGTCTCACTCTTACAGGGGTACTTCCTATCCACATACAAATAATGAAGGTAGACTATAGATTCATCTCATACACAAAGACCAGTCTAAAATGGATAATAAGAAGGATCTGTTGTACCTCATCCACTGGACCCCAAAAAGACCACCGAGGACCCAACACATCAAAATGCAAAAGCAAAGGTTTATGGTTTATTCGGGCTTAAGCTTGGGCTCTCAGACCTCACCAACTCAACGGATCCGTGCTGAGAGCCCAGAGTAAGGGAGAGTGGAGCCTTTTATAGGTTTTAGACAAAGAGAGGAGGGGGATACGAAGATACATTTTGGTTGGTTCAAGGAGCCCGCACGTGCCAACATAATTTTAAACTGATTGGATGTATAAGATGCAGCCCTGGAAGTTTCTTATTGGTAGGTGCTATTCTCAGGGCTGTGGAATATGTTGACTGTTATCTATGGGGACTGGAGTCTCCGTTTTTACCTTATAGGGCAGTTTTCATGTCCGGGCTTGCTTAATCTATAGTTTCCTGGAAGGGGAGGGGGATAGCAGGCGGGGGTGAGGGCATGCCAGGGTATGTCTAGGCATGTCTAAAGCAGCAGCCAAGCATTTTACAGAAGCTAAAAGAGCAATTAGTGGGGGTCTGGAGGGATTGGGATAGCAGGTGAATGAAGAGGGTCTCAGGGTCCTACAGATCCTTGTTCCTATATTTTGCAAATGACTCTGTCAAAGAATAAAAGAGGCAGCTGATAGAATAAGGCAACACATTTACAAATCATATATCTGGTATGAAACTAGTTTCTAGAATATAAAAAGAACCCTTTAATGAATATTAAAAGATAACTTAGGCCCCAATGAAAACGTGAAAATCACATGACCAGTCATTTTTGTGACAAAGATAGAAATAGTAATGTTAGAGTATAAAATATCTACTATAAAATCTCTGTTGGAGGACCTACTTTTCCAGTCTCACTGATTAATTACCTGGCAATAGAACCACTCCAAGGAAGGCAGGTTCACTTTAAGTTATGCTAAATAGATGGGCAGAATACCTGATGTGTTAGTGAGGTAGCAAATACTTCCTGCCTGGAACTAGAGCAGATCTCTGGAGAACTTCCAGACCAGCCACAGTCATGTAGGTCTCTATAAGTCTATCCACTTTCCTGAACTCTTTAGGAGGAAGTAATTTCTCCTTTTCTTCATCATGGATTTTTTACTCAACATGCTTTCTCTAAGGCTTTGGGCTGCCCCTAGCATCTTGAATTTCTTCACTTTTTCTCTAAGGCTTCCTTCTCCCAGCCATGTGTCTGTGAGTCAGCCATGTGTCTGACCTCCATGCAGGCTCTAAACCTGCATGGCTTCCCTGGCTTTCTTTCCTTCTTCCCACTATTCACCTCCTCAGGGCAGCTGCCAAGATTACCAGCTCACCTGCCCTGAGGACTTTTCTTTAAGATTCTAATAAAATTGTAAAAGCTTCCATTTGGATCCATTCTTAAATTCTTCTATGAATGAGACTAAGAATGCTCTAGGGGACCCTCTTTCTCCCTGTTTCAGTAATACACATGTGAAAACTGGGTGGCACTGTAGCCATTGGAAAATGGAGGTCATGAGGGTGCTCATTGTATTTAATGTGGCTCTGAGATGCAATGGTAATGCATGTGCTGAGGAATGTGTGGAGAAGCCAGTGGGCCACACTGGTGGTGGTATATGTGGTACTGGCACTTTGGCCGTTCCTGAAAAGGTTAGTTTCCAAAATAAGCAATATTGTATCAGAGAAAATGAAGCAGAAAAGTTATACAGAATGTATTAATAAAACAGAATGTACCCAGGCAAAGGTATTTCTTATGTTCTAAGTCTAACTTCCCTATTAGACCTCAAGGCTCTAGGTGATTTTGTTAAAATGCCACCATTATTATAATAAAATTGAATCAGCCTTGGAAATTCTTTTCAACAAATCAACCAAAAAAAGACCTGTGTTTCTGCACTTGTAACTATTCAACAGTTATGCCAACATTTCTTAGGACTTTATACACACTCACACATATTACCTACTTAGGAAGCATATCTCATTGTTGAAAGTTACACATTCTGTTTAATTTTTGTGCTTCATTTTCTCTAATGCAATGCTGTTTATTTTGGAAACTAACCTTTTGAGGAATAATAAGATTTTGCCAACGTGCTAGTCCCATGTTCACTTCTAATAGTGTGGCCCGCCAACCATAGGACCCAGAGGTTTCTCTGCACCTTCCTCAACATGTTCATTACTCTTGCACCTCAGAGCCATATCAGGTACAAAAAGCAAGCTCACAATTTCCATATCCAGTTGGTCACAATGTCCCCCAGTTTACTAGTGAAGTCCCCCTCCACCACCCAAATATACTTTTAGTCAATGTGTTTAGTAGTCACTTGTGTGAAATAAATTCAAGTAACTACTTCATTCTCTTAAGGACCTGGAGTTTCTAATTTCCTGCTAACACCATGTCAGGGTCTTAGCAAAGTGATAGGGAAGGAGCTAGAGGGCTGATGCCCCTGAATCCCACCATGGAGACTGGGAGCTTGTCATAAACATGGCTTTGCCCTCCTCCCAGTCTGAGGCTAAA
Organism: Nannospalax galili; assembly: GCF_000622305.1. Classification (NCBI taxonomy): domain Eukaryota; kingdom Metazoa; phylum Chordata; class Mammalia; order Rodentia; family Spalacidae; genus Nannospalax; species Nannospalax galili. The sequence continues at coordinate 1,126,042 of NW_008336075.1, read as the reverse complement.
GCCTTCAAACACTGAGTGCATTGGAGCTGCTCTCCCACATGAAGTTGATAAGCTTAAGTCAACAAAAACGTTCCAAAGAGAACAGCTGACATGCACCATTTAGATGCGTCCTTATGCTTGATTTCCTGCAGGCATACAACTTAAAGATGTTTAAACCTATGGTTCAGGGAATTCAGTGTTCTTAAGCTTGTGTCAAACAGGCTTTGAAAATGTCTATTTGTTCTTCTATTTGGAAATTGCATGTAAGTCTTAAGAGTGACTAGTGGGTAAATTTGTTCAATTGTCAGAATCTCAATCCAATACCAAACTAAGGTGGTCACTAGCATTGCCCAATTACAAAGCCAAACAAACAGCATTCATAAAACACTTTTCAGCTAATCTGTTCTCTTTGAGCCTACCACAAACACTATTCTCGGAACTTTGATCCTGGAGGCTTACTCAGGCAGAGTTTGATCTTTCAATTAAATGGACAGTGATCCTAATTCGTGGAATTAGGCATAGAGGACAAATTCCTCAACAGGAATCTGCTTCCCATTTATCTCTGCAGTCTGCTCCTGTAGTGAGCCTGTTGAGTGATTGTCAGCTCTCAGTTGCCTGGCAGTGACAGCATGATATATAGACTTTTCTCATGGGCAGAACAGCATCTCTTTCAAACATCCAATCTGTAGGGAATTCACCGGAGTTGAACACATATGACTTTTTCCTTCTGCTTGACTCTTCTCTTTGTGAAGACTCCACATGTTTGTTTTAGATAAACCCTGTATCAATAATGCCTAAGAACCTAGGAAGAAAGGAAACAAAACCAAATGCCAGGGGACTTACTGAAAATGAAAGGTGATCTCATAAAATAAAGTTAATCCACATAAAAAGCATAAACATGCAGTATTGATAAGGCAGTCATTTCAGCAACAGATAAAGCTATTGGAGAACATAACAGCCACCACTGATTATGCAATGACTGAATTGAATGTTACAGTGTGAGCTTTTCTATGTATGAGCTATCCCTGTTATCCCCACCATTTATCAATCAATAGCTTTATATGCTTGTAGTCCTGGCCTAGATGCATGCCACTTCTGTCTGTGAGAACTCTGCAGCTAACCACTTCACACTGTGCAGCTTTCATTTGTGTATTACTCTTTTGGTAAAGTGCTGGATAGCTTCAGTTGTCAACTTGACACACCTGGGTTGAAAGAGCCTCAATTGGAGAATTTCCTCCACTGGACTGGCCTTCAGCCCTGTCTGTAGGGTATTTTCTTAACTGTTGAGTGATGGAGGAGGGCCCAGCCCTCTGTGGGCAGTGCCACCCCAGGCAGGTGGGCTTGTTTTCGCGTAAGAAAGCAAGCTGAGCAGGGACCAAGGGAGCAAGCCAGTAAGCAACATTCCTCCATGGCCTGTGTTCTAGCTCCTGCCTCCAGGTTCCTGCCCTGAGTTCTTACCTTGGGCACCCTGATGAACTATAACCCAGGAGATGTAACACAAATAAACTCTTTCCTCTCCAAGTTGGTATTGTTCACAACAATGGAGAAACAAACTAGAACAAGTTACCCTTTCATTACTGGGATGAAATATCCTGAAAAGCAACTTGAAGAAGAAAGGATTTATTTTCATTCACAGTTTATAGAGGGATGTCCTGGTCTGTTCTTCATTGCTGTGACAAAATACTCTGACCAATACCAACTTGGGGAGGAAAGGGTTTATTAGGCTTACATCTCCCGGGTCACAGTCATCAGGGATCCCAAGGTAGAAACACAGGGCAGGAACCTGGAAGCAGGAGCTGGAGCACAGGCCATGGAGGAACGCTGCTTACTGGCTTGCTTCCCTGGCCCCTGCTCAGCCTGCTTTCTTATGCAACACAGGCCCACCTGCCCAGGGGTGGCACCACCCACAGTGGGCTGGGCCCTCCCACATCACTCATCAAGAAGATGCCCTTCAGATATGGCCACAGGCCAGTTCAATAGAGGCAATTTCCCGATTGAGGCTCCCTCAACCCAGGTGTGTCAAGTTGACACTAAAGCTATCCAGCACAAGGGATGAAGTCAATCATGGTGGGGAAGGTATGGCAGCAGGAGTAGGAGGTTGAATGCACATGGCATCTATACTCAGGAAGCAGAGGGTGAATAAGAAGTAAGGCCAGAGTACAAAGCTTCAAGGACCACCCCTCTAGCAAGGCTTCACTTCATAGAGATTAATGTAGCAGGAGGCCTCCAAAGATGGTGTGGACCCAGAGCCCTGGGATTCAGTGAGAGTTCACTTCACTTCCTGGCCTGTAAATAGCCCGTGAAAAGGAGCACATGCTTCTGTACCCTGCTCACAAGCCTAGTGACTGCTGATGCAAACAGACTGCATAGTGCGGACCAACCAGAAAACAAGACACTGACTAAAGGGACTTGGGGGTGGACAAAGGGAAATATAAGGCCTGCCCCTTCCTGCATTAAACGAGCCTACAGCACCTCCCCTAGTGCTTGCTTCTACCTGACTCCTAGGGTCTATGTGTTGACTCCACGCCTCTTGCCCCCACCCCCCTAATCAGCAGGGGACCTGACCCAGGTCAGGGTCTTAAAGCTGGCCTGAGGGAGACCTGCAACACCTGGCGCCCGAACAGAGACCTGTGCCCACAGTGTTGGCAACACCCAGAACCTCTGTTCATTCAGTATGTAAGCCCCCGTATTTGTCTGTTTCTTCGGCTGCTCGAGGGTGAGCAAGTAGCCCCCTCCTCTGTCCCCTCCACCTTGTCTGTCATTTTTATTGTTAGACTAGTTTGTTAGATCAGGGAGTCACAATCCACCACATGGTCCTGAAGCCCACGTTGGCACGTCTCCCCTCTTGGCTCATGCTGGTGAGTTCACATAAGGGCTGATCCACCCCAAACTCAGAGCCAAGGCTTCAGGTCACCCTGTTGCCTGTCCCAGAGACACCATGTGAGCATACAGCTGAAGGGGTCATGGCTTTCAGAAGTCCCTCATTAAGCACAAGACATCTGGATCTGATACACCCTTACATGTCGGGGCACTTTACATCCAAGTGGCTCACAGTGCTTCTTTGCTTCCTTTGTGCCCTCTTGGTAGTCACCCTCATCTTCTACTTTTGTGGCAAATTCCCCTTGCGAGACCCTCCCACAATGGGCAATTTACCACCACATTGCAGGGAACCACAAACGGCAGCACTCAAGGTTCTCCTTAAAACTAGAGGGTTGAAAGTGAAACCAAAAGATATCGATCACTTTTGGGATGAAGCCACTAATTTGGTTCCATGGGTCTCCCCTGAAAACATGTGGGACCCTGATACGTGGATGCGGGTCCTCTTCCTGGCCTGAAAAAGGGAGGTCGGGTCGGGAATCACTCCCCCTGCATCGTTCGTACCGATCCTCCTAGCCATCATTACTAGTCTTAAATCCTCCTCTCCTGAGGAAGTCATCTCGGCCCACAACAAGCACTGCTGGGAGCAATCTAGTGTAAATCTGGCTATTACCTCAACCCCAGATCTCCTGGACCTGGAGGTGGACGCTGCCTCTGTGCCCACTTCCAATAAGGAAAGAGATCCTTTTCCTGTATCTCAGGATAGTCTCCTAGAGCTACCATGCCCAGAAATTCCTCCGCCCCAATACCTGTGGAAGAGTTGCTCTCTCACTCCCCAATAACAATCCCACCCCTTCCCCTGCTACCATCCCCCTCCCTCCTAGGCCACCCTCCTTAAACCCTCACCTGCCTTTGTTTGCATTTCCGGTTAATGTCGACCCCGATGCTGTGCAGCATCCATGGCTGCCCACTCCACTCTCTGACCTTGTTCTTATCCACAAGGCAGCTGAGAAATCTGGCCCTGACTCCCCATATTTCAAACGGGTTCTTTGCCAGTGGTCCTTACATTTACAAATCCACTATGATTGGTATAACTTATGAAACGCAGTCTTAGAACCCTCAGCCTTTCTAAACTGGTACGCAGTCTATGATGATCAGGCTGAAAACCAGGCACGCCTAAATCTCCAATATGGCCTCAACATTATGTTAGACATGCTCACGGGATGCGGACAATATACTGACCCCCATCTCCCAGTCTACTATTGGCCTCTTTCCCACAAGTTTCTAATTTGGCCTTTAAGGCACTTAAATGTTGCTCCCCACATGACTCACAAGTCTTTTTCCATAATTTGATTCAACAGTCAGGGGAGTCCTTTACAGACTTCCTTACCCATGTCACCGAGGCAGTAGAGCAGAGGGTGGAGTCTGGACCCACTGGAGAGGTGCTTATCAAACAGTTAACTTGGGAGGGCCTAAAAACCCCTACTTATAATGCTATCACTCCTGTCCTCAATGATAACATTCACAAATGGGTACTCACTATTAGAGACTTAGACCCCAGGGAGCTACTAGAGACTTGGACCCTAGGGCAGGCCCTATTGAGGCTTTGACCGCCTTCTTGGAGACTCTTTTGTTGCAAGGAAAACCCACCCACTTTGGCATGCAGGAAGGCTGCTGGAACTGTGGGATTTGTCTCAAGGAAAACCCACCCACTTTGGTGCACAGGAAGGCTGCTGGAACTGTGGAGGGCTTGGGCACTTTCATAGCCACTGCCCAAAATGTGCAGCCCGCCCCAAGACTCACTGCCCCAAGTGCAAAAAAGGGTTCCATTGGGCTAAGGACTGTAGGTCACAACCTCAACTGGACTTGGCTCCTTTAAACTTCACCTGGGGCACCCCTCAGCCCTGCCCACAAGAGGGGAAACAGGACAGATATTATGGACCCTCCTGATCCTCAATCACTCCCCACTAATGACCGTTTTCCTAGATTGGACTGCTGTAAAGGGCCTAGTAGACATGGGCTGATGTCACCATTATATTGGAAACTGAATACCTTAAATTACCTCATTGGAAATACCAGCTAGGCCCACCAATAAAAGGAGTTTGTGACAAACAAGATACCAAGCTGGTCACACATCCAGTATATTGGAAGGACTTGGATGGACACCAGAGGACATGGGCATGGTCCTTACCACAGATGACCATGCCTTTTATGATGATATCATGCTCCACAATAACTTGGGACCATCAGGGAGAGGACAACACCTTGCCCAACACCCCCAATCCTAACGGCCACGGCCCTCCCGGGATCAACTCCAATCTTGGCCCCAGAGCCGATCCCCATTACCTGGCTCTCTAATGATACCATTTGGGTGGACCAGTGGCCTATAATAGAACCTAAATTATCTGCCCTCAAAAATTTGATAGCTGAACAATGGAGGCTTGGCCACATCAAGCCCTCTCTCAGTAAACATAATACCCCAATATTTGTTATTAAAAAGAAATTGGGGAAATACAGCCTCCTTCAAGATCTTAGAGCAGTCAGTGCCCAGATGGAAAAGATGGGCTCGCTACAAGCGGGCTTACCACACCCTACAGCTATTCCCCCATCCCATCATATCATAGTACTTGATATTCAAGATTGTTTCTTTTGAAATCCCCTAGTGGAACAAGATAAAACTCACTTTGCCTTCACAGTATGGGAGTCCAACTTTCAAAGAACAGCCAAGAGATACCAATGGGTACTACCATAGGGTATGAAAAATAGCCCCACAATCTGTCATTTATATGTTAATAAGGCCTTAACCAACATCCCCAAGGACCTAATTGTCATCCATTATATGGACGATATACTGCTAGTACACAAATCTCACAATACTGTACAGGTTGCAATACCCAGTCTGCTTGCCAATCTAAAACGTCTAGGTCTCCACATTGCATGAGACAAGTTACAATACATCCGAGACAAGTTACAATACATCCAACCTTTCACATTCCTTGGCTACCACATAGATACAGTAATTAAACCACTTAATCCTTCTATCTTACAAAAAATTATATATACCTTGACTGAGCTCCAAGAACTCTGTGGGACTATAAACTGGCTCAAGCAATTCATACCAGTCCCTGACTTGGAATTCCGAGGCCCTGTTCTCCTTGCTGGAAGGCCATAATTCACCAACTTCAAGGATCCCTCTCACCCAGCTAGCTAAGAATCTTCTTAATAAGATAGATTATATACTCTGGTCTGTGTCACTCTGATGTCATGACCCAGCAGAACCATTACTGGCTTTGATCCTCTGGGCTAAAAACGGTATCTTGGGAGCCCTATGGCAGCAAGACCCCCTGGTGTGGATCCACCTGGCTACCTCTGACCTAACTAGGCTTAGCTCTAATATGATATTGCCTTCAAGTTAGTAATTAAGGCCCGGCAAACAGCCAAACGCATATTCAGAAAGGAACCTGACAAAATTATACTGCCCTTGCCTCTTAAACATTCCCAAACATTATGGGCAGGCTCTCTTGCTTTCCAGCTAATGATGTCCAGGTTCACGTGGGAATTGGATAACCATACACCCCTAGATAAGTGACTGTCTAGCCTGGCCTGTTTGGAAATCACTACTCAGCCACACACGTCCCCCTGCAAAAACCCCCTACCTTTAGCCACGCTGGCCTTCTCAGATGCCAATAAGTCCATTATGGTGTTGTCATTCAGCTCACGAGAAAGGATGACACCTATTATGTCTAAGCCATTCCCTGCTCTGTCTAGTTGGGGGAGCTCCTGGCCTTGTTAAAAATTTTCCAAGTCTGCTAAACTGAGCCACTCAATATATTCTCCAACATCCAGTATGCAGTTCAGGCCCTCAGATGTCTTCCCTTTGCTTGGGTAAAAGGCCACAAGGATCCCATCAGTAGAACCATGAAAGCTCTCCAGATCATGTTAGATAAAAGATAATGGCTCTGGCACATCTCCCACATAAGATCACACAACAAGCTCCCTGGGATCTTGGTGAAGGGAAATGACAAAGTAGATAAACTTATTATGTCCATAGAGATTCCCCTACTAGAACAAGCCAGAGCCTTACACTAACAATTTCACCTTTCTCCTCGCAGTATGCACCACCTTCTACCTGACCTACCCTTCTTTCAATGCAAACATCTGAGCAGGTCTTGCATTACATGTGCATCCCTTGCTCCCTTAGGCCCCCTCAATCAATACGGAGTTAACCCGCGTGGTCTCCTACCCAATGCCCTCTGGCAAATGGACGTCACCCATTATAACTCCTTTGGTAATCTTAAGTATGTCCATGACATTGTTGACACCTACTCCTCCTTTCTTTTTGCCATCGCTCAGACCGGTGAAAAGGCCTCACAGGCCATTAAGGTGGTCAAATCAGCAATGCTGGTAATGGGGGTGCAATGGGCCTTAAAAACTGATAATGGGCCAGCTTACACCTCTCTACAATTCCAATCATTCCTGTCAATATGGAAAATTAGCCACTCCCTCAGCATCCCTTATAATCCACAGGGACAGGCTATTGTGGAGCAGGCCAATAGAACCCTAGAAGAAAGATTACAAATATTTGCTACCCCTGAGTCTAAAAGGGACCCACACCTAATTCTAATTAAAGCTCTATTTAACATTAATTTCCTATCCTTCGATGAAAATGGGTTGAGCTGGGCCTACAAACACTGGGCTACCATACCTAGGCCTACACCCCTGCCACTAGTGAGATGGAAGGACCCCTTAACATGTCAATGGCAATCACCCGCCCCCTTGTTAACAAGAGAGTGTGGCTATGCTTGTATGTTTTCTCAGACAGAAACAAAGCCAGTATGGGTTCCAGTGAGAGATGTGAGACAAGCAACTGACTAATGGGACCCCCAGGACCCAGAGACCTTGCTGCTATCTAGATAATTGGTTTGCTCTTCCCTGCCCTTGCTACGGCCCATGATCTCTGGGCCTTGGTCCCCTCCCCACCTATACTCTTGCCCTCATTGCTTCATTCCCCAGCCTATCCCACCTTCTATTCAACTAATTCTATGCTTGGCCTCCCCACCATGGAACCAGTTACTTCCTGGGAAGCACTCAATGGCTCCTGGCCCCTAAATAACTCTATGTGCTTCACTACTAACAATGCGTCCTCATGCATTGGGCTGTTCAACCTGACTGTCCAAGATTATGTTGGCAATGCCTCCTCGGTTTATGTGCTTAAACTCAAGGTCCTTTCCCCTACCTTCAACAATACCAATGTAGCTTCAGTCCTTGCTGCACTGGGGGCAATCATGACAGGGGGTGGAGGGGACCGCCACCCCTCTTCCCCCATTTTGCCCTGCTATTCTACACCCACCACTCCCCAACTGTCCATGCACATGCTCCCTTGCACCCTTTTTCCTTGCGCTCCCCATACCATGGCAGAGATGCCTCCCTAAGTCCAAACATGCCATCCCTCCCTTTTGCCACTTCAGCCACTCCCCCTCTGATCACCCCCTAGGATCTTGGAGACAGCTGTCCCCTACCTCTCCCTGTGGCATTAAGATCTCTCATACCAACCACAAGTCAATACTCCATAACTGGGACCTCTGTGGTCTGCACATCTGCATAGACATGAGGCCTTTACTGGCACAGCAGGGCCTTCAGCTTTCCAACGGCACTTACACTAACACCAATTCCTCTACTTGTGCCACAAACAAAATCCTTACATCTATTGATTGCACGACATCCTAGCCCCCTACCCCCATTTGCGTGCTGCCCCCCGTTTACCTTGTTGTTAGCCAATGTTACCTCCAACCCTCGAGGACAACTCAGTTGCTCCAATACCAATACCACCTGTGTACAGGCAGCCTGCTGGAACCATCCTGCTCACATAGTTCTCTTTATGTGTGAACCGGTGGCCCTTTGGGTTCCAGTCACCAATGCAACCAACTTCCATGCTGTCACCTTTATAGAGTGGACAGCCTTGTCACAGGCCCCCTGCTTAAAATGGGATTTTGGGGTCACTGCCGCTCTCATCTCAGCCATCATCCTTGCATTAGGTGCAGCCACCACTGCTGCGGTGGCTATCACCCAGTCCTCCACTGCTGTGGAGGCACTCAACGAGGTCATGTCCAGAACCTCTATTTTTCACACTCAGTCCCTTATCAATCAGCATCTTCATCAGGCAATTAATGTGCTACAACAACAGATTGATCTCTTAAGAGAAGTGCTGGCAATTATCAAAGACATGGCTCTGCTAGCCGGTGACCCTAGCTTTAAGTCACTTTGTCTCACCCCCTAAAACATACAAAATATTACTAAAGCGCCCTGTTCTGGTTTGTTCTTCATTGCTGTGATGAAACACTCTGACCACTACCAACTTGGGGAGGAAAAGGTTTATTTAGCTTACAACTCCCAGGTTGCAGTTCATCAAGGAGCCCAAGGTAAGAACTCAGGGCAGGAACCTGGAGGCAGGAGCTGGAGCACAGGCCATGGAGGAATGCTGCTTACTGGCTTGCTCCCCTGGCCCCTGCTCAACTTGCTCTCTTATCCAACACAGGCCCACCTGCCCAGGGGTGGCACTATCCACAGTGGGGTGGGCCCTCCCACATCACTCAACAATCAAGAAGACACCCCACAGACATGGCTACAGGCCAGTCCAATGGAGTCAATTCCCCAACTGAGGCTCCCTTAAGCCAGGTGTGTCAAGTTGACACTAAAGCTATCCAGCACACGTGCCTACAACTTGCACACCATATTCACAGCCACTGGAATCAAAAGTTTCTTAATTACTCTATATTACTAACTAATCAAACTATTGCTCTAGATTATACCCACGCCCCCACACTGGACATCAATTCAGGGTTCTTAAAAAAAATCTGGTCTACTCTAAAAGCACTGTTTGACCCGTCTTGGATCATCACTTACCTGCTCCTGACAGCCATAATTATTATTCTCTTTCTACTTCTATAATGCCTTGTTCTTCATTCCTGCAGTCAAAATAAATTCAATCATTCAGTGTATCAGGCCCTCAGAGCAATACACGAAGATGATTTCAACCCACCCTGTGCAGCCTGACAGACTTGGCTCACACAGATGTATGAGGCCTCCTACAGATAATTTCCTACCTTGGCTGATCTCCCGGGACAATACTCCTTGAAGGGCTGGTAGTCAATGACAGGTAAGCTCCTGTTAGGTTGAATCAACCTAAGCCAGGACATGGACACATATGCCCATCCTCCAATGACGGGTAAGGTTCATGCCCGGATAGGACAACCTAAGACAGGCACAGTCCATAATTCTGGGGTCATCCTGAGGCGGAGCTGCCTATAGGCTCTCACTGGACAGTCGTTTTTAAAGACAAAGGGTGGAAATGTAGCAGGAGGCCTCCAAAGATGGCATGGACCCAGAGCCCTGGGATTCAGCGAGAGTTCACTTCACTTCCTGGCCTGTAAATAGCCCATGAAAAGGAGCCCTCACTTCTGTACCCTGGAGCCTAGTGACTGCTGATGCAAACAGACTGCATAGCATGGACCAACCAGAAAATAATACACCGAATAAAGGGATGTGGGGCAGAGAAAGGGAAATATAAGGCCTGCCCCCTCCTGCATTAAAGGAGCCTGAAGCACCTCACCTAGTGCTTGCGTCTACCCGACTCCTGGTGTCTGTTTGTTGACTCCGCACCTCTTGCCACCACCCTACAATCGGCAGGGGACCAGATCCAAGTCAGAGTCTTCACAGCTGGCCTGAGGGAGACCCGCAACAGAGATTCCACAACATTCTTAAATAGCAACACCAGCTGGAGACAAAATATTCAAATGCAAGCCCATGGGAGACACTTTATGTTAGTCAGTTTAATGTTCATACTTCATTTTATAAAATAGTAATCATTAAAATACTAGGCATTATTTATATAGTACCTGTGCATGTGGCATATATGTATACGCTTATATATATGATTGTATTAGCTATCTTGGTCTGCTTGACCTTAGCCAACATTATTTAAATTGGCACAATAAACCTGTGCAGGATTTAGAGTCCAGAAAATAGTGGTGAAGAGATGCTAAATATTTGTTCAAGATCAGAAAACTAGAAAATTTGGGGCCTTTAAATTTGAGGTGTATCAGTCTGATGATACCACAGCAGGATCAATTGCTTTCCACCCACTTGCACAGGGAGAATGTATTTGTGTCACTGTGTGCATATGTGTGCATATAAACACATTGGAGTTCCTCCTCTTCAGCTGCTCTGGAGATATGAAATGGAGTTTTTACAAAAAAAAACTCATAAACTCATGTCTGACCTTTTAAGAATGAACTAAAATGGCAAATAATTGAGAACATGAGTGCTTTTGAAAAATGGAACCTCATTTATTCAAACCATGATTAAGGTGATAGATGAAATTTGATTTTGAAAATACTGTTTTGTAAACCCTCCTCACGCAAGACAAAGGATATTCTTCTTACCTACTTGATGTATGAGGGAAAAGAAAGAGTTCAGCAACAAAATGCTGCACTCACACCTGCCTGAAGGTAAATAACCCAGAGTTACTTACAGTAAACTGAATTTTTGGAAAGCATGATATGTAAACAGGACCCATAAGTCAGAATTTAAAATATAAAAATGAAACCTACCACATACTATGTGGCATTTATTTCACCCATGCATATTAGTACAATGAAATATTTTAGATATAAATTAGTGTCTTGGTCATGGCCAAATGGAAATAGATTTTATACATTTCTCCATGTACACCTATATATTTATTTTATTATAATTTACTAATTATATAAATGATGATTCTCATTATGACACTTTCATACATGAATATATTGTAAAAGAACAATACTAAGAATCAATGAAATAGTTTTCATTCTTTTGTGTATTGGTGTTTATGTACGTATGTGTGTGTGTGCGTGTGTGTGTGTGTATTCCTATGTGTGCACATGTGTTGTGTACAGGTGCAAATGCATCGCTGTGCATGTTCATGTGGAACCAGAGATGTCTGGTATCTTGGTATCTTTCTCTATTGCTCACCAACTTACTTCTATGCATATTTTCATTGAGGTTTTGTGCACTTAACCTTAATCAATTTAGATTCCCTCACTCATCCACACCCCACATAGACCTCCCCCACTGGATTTCATGCATTCTGTCATATATGCTAAGGCCTATCTGGTCAAGCCCATTTCTCCAGTTCTATGCTAGGTTTTCATCTGACTGTGTCAGCATGGATCTTGTGCATGCTGTCCCCATTGTTACAAATTCACACGAGCAAGTTCCCAGATGCTTGAAAACCTGTTTCCTTATGTTCATTCACAATCCCTGCCTCTTTACAGTCTTTCTTCTCCTCTTCTGCAATGTTCCATGAGCCAAGGATGGCTGAGGTTTACTATAGACATCTATCCAGGGACATGCACTCTGAAATCTATTAATTCTCTAAAACTTGGTCAGTTGTGACTTTCTGTGTGCATTTCACTCTGTTATATGAGGTAGTTTTGCTGGTGAGAATTGAGGAATGCATTAGCGTTTCTTCTACCATCTGTTTTATTATGTTCCATGAGCCTTGGTCAGTTGTAGAAGTTCCATTGTTGATGTGTCACTTAGGGCTGAACACCTTTCAGACATATATTCTCTATGTATGACCAATTGTGGAATTCTGTAATAGTTTCCATCTGTTGCAAAAGAAACCTCTTTAATGGGTGGTATACAGTATACTAGGATCCATATTTAACATACAGTAAGAAATTCATTTGTCTAGAGATATGACAGAGATAGAGTTTTCTCTAGGATCTGTGACCTCTCCAGTCATGTGTATATGGATATGGTTACAATGCCACCCATGAGTTCCCTTCCATTGAGAGATTTTATGTCCAATGACATAGATATTGATTACCTCCTAATTAAAAGTGCCACTACTGCACTCCTGTAGTTTGTTGTGGTCATTAGGCTTTCAATTTGGGCTTGGACCATTGATTAATTTTCTCTCTTAGTAGCTTGCTCTGTTGGATATCTTTCATGTCAACTTGACAACCTGGGTAGAGGGAGCTTCAGTTGGTGAATTGCCTCCTTTGGTCTGGTCTGTGGCCCATTGTGGGTGGTGCCACCTCTGGGCAGGTAAGCCTATGTTGTGTAAGAAAGTAAATTGAGCAGGGGCCCGGGGAGCAAGCCTGTAAGCAGCATTACTCCATGGCCTATGCTCTAGCTCCTGCCTTCAGGTGCCTTCCCTGAGTTCCTACCTTGGGCTCCCTGATGAACCGTAACCTGGGAGATGTAAGACAAATAAACCCTTTCCTCCCCAAATTGGTAGTGGTCAGTGTGTTTTGTCACATCAATGGAGAAACTAACTAGGAGACTTGCATAGTATCTTTTAGAAGTATAAGAGCTAGTCTTTCAGGAAGGAAGATTTAAGGTCAGTTTCATGTCCATAACTCCAAATCTTGAGTCTGAAGTATATCCTGTCTTCAGCAATGGGGTCTTACCTTCAAGTTCTGGGAAGTAATCAAGGGTGGTGCCAATAGCCAGTGTTATTTTGGGAGTCTCTTTGAATACCGTGACCAACAACTCAAAGGGAAGTTTCTACTGTCTTCTTGTTATATAGCATCCAGGTATATACATGAACTCCTGTTTAGATATTGTATGTTTATTTTTCAGGGGGTTGAGTTAATAAAGTTTCAGTGATATGAACAACTGGAGGGAAATGTATTAACTCAAAATCCACCTTATTTTTTGAGGCAAAACCACTCATTGAACCTGGAGTCCAAGAACTGTATAGACTAGCTGGCCAGTCAGCCCTAGGGATCACCTCTCTCTAACTTCCCCCAAGCACTGTGGTTAAATGTGTATACCACTTTACCCAGCTTTTGTGTAATTATCAAAATCCAAACTCAGGTCTTTTTTATTTTTAATATTTTATTTACTATTTTTATTTTATGTGTATGAGTGTATTGCCTGCATGTATGTAAGTGCACCTGTATTGTGCAATGCCCATGGAGGACAGAGAGGCCATCAGATCCCCTGGAACTGGAGTTATGGACAGTTGTTAGCTTCCATGTGGATGCTGAGATTTGAACCTGGGTCTTCTGTAAGAACAGTCAGTGTTCTTAACCACTGAGCCATCTCTCTAGTCCCCCAAATCAGGTCTTTATTCTTGGATGGAAAACACTGTACAAATAAGCCATTATCCCAGGCTCTGTGATTGGTTCTTTGAAAAGTTAACATGAGATTGAGAAAACTTTTATCTAAACCAGAAGAAAGAGAAAGACATAAATAAAGTTAGAGATGAGCAAGAACATCAAAACATGTATCACTGAAGTTCACAAGATCATTGGGTAATATTTTAGAAAATATATTGCAATATTTTAGAAAATGTAGAAGAAATGAATACATATCTAGATACATAATACCTATCAAAATTGAACAAAGGGAATATAAACAACCTAAACAGATTTATAATGAAAAAAAAGATTGATGCACAAATAGTCTCCTAACAAAGAACAGCCCAAGAAGAGATGTTCTTGCTGAGCATATTCATCAAGGTCCTATGGATGAACAAAACCAATAGAGTATATTTGTACATTGTGTATAAGTATAGCTATTACAGGAAGCGATTCACATGACATGGCAGGGTAGTCCAATACATATGGACATGTATGCTGGAGAGGCTGGGAGTCATATTTTCAATACAGGAAATAAGATGCCTTAGCACTCATGGTTCAACTCTAGTAGCCTGGAAGATTCCCTTAGAGAGTTGCTGGTATTGCATTCCCATTAAACGGCCAATGAAGCTGGAGTCTTATGTCAACAGGTATCATCAACAATAGACAGAGTCACTCAGAAAAGAAAGACTTCTCAGATAATTCCTTTCCACTAGTGTCCTCATTCTGCAGGTTTCTTATTTTCCTGGCTACAGAAACATCCTTCTTAAGTTGACTTCCTCACAGTGATCAATGACAGCCCTGCCTAGATCCTTTTTCTTGCCCTATTACTCCTTAGTGATTCAGATTTCACTGATAAACAGTAAAATAAGTTATCCAAAGAGATGAAAACACAGTGGTAGTTATAGGGTGTGAGGATGGATGTCAGTAGAAATTACTGTCGTGCTTTATGATGGCTAATATTGCTTGTCAACTGGACAGGATCTGGAATCACTGAAGAGACAAGTCTTGGGGTATGTCTGTAGGAGAATGTCTGTAGGAGACTTTCTAGATTGGATTAATTAAGGTTAGAAGACCTCTTTAACTATAGATGACACCATTCTATTGACTTGGGTTTTAGACTGTATAAAGGAGAAAGCTAACTGAGCACCAATGTGTTGATTTGATTAAGAAATGTCCCTAATAGGCTCACTTGATCCCCAGTTGGTGGCACTATTTGTGGAGGTTTAGGAGGAAGTATGTTACTGGGAGCAGTATTTGAGAATTGATAGCCTGGTCTCACTTCCAGTTTCTTTCTCTCCGTTTCACGTTTGCCATTGGAGATATGAACTCTCGTGGGAGCAGTATTTGAGAATTGATAGCCTGGTCTCACTTCCAGTTTCTTTCTGTTTCACGTTTGCCATTGGAGATATGAACTCTCAGCTTTTGACTTCTTCCAACATGCCAGCTACTTACTGCCATATGTCTCCATCATGATGGAATCTTATTCCTCATGAATCATAAGCTCAGGTAAATTCTTCCCTCTGTAAGTTGCCTTGGTCATGGTATTTTATCAAAGCAACAGAAAAGTAATTAATTCAGAAATTGATGACAGGTATGGGATGTTGCTGTGAAGAACCTATGTCATTTTTTGGAGGAACATGGAAGACTTTGGAACTTGAACCAAAAAATTCAGTTGACTGCTGTTATCAGATGTTAATGGGCCATTCTAGTATTGGCACTATTCAACTTGTTTCAGATGGAGAGGGCAGTAAGGATTTAAACAGCAACTGGACTACAGGCCATTACTATGATATTTTGACAAAGAATCTGGCTACTTTCTGCCAAAGTTCTAAGAACTTACCAGAGGCTAAATTAAGAAACAATGGATTGATTTCTTTAGTGGAGGAAATGTCAAGACATCATAAGAATGAATCTGTGGCATGGTCATCATGGGTATTGATACTGACTTTTATGCAGATCTACAATGAAAAAGAGCAAGTGGGACATAAATTTTCAGAAATGCAGAGTTTGGAGAGAAAAAGATCATTAGGAAGTTTAAGGTTGTAGCCAAGGTTATCTTTGAAGATGCTTATTTGATTATGAAATTAGTACTATTAGGGAAAGGCCTCTTGCTCAGAACTGGATCAACAAGAAGAGTGGCCTCAGGGCAAGACCCCGCCCAGCTAAGCCTCCAGCTTGTGAGAGAGAGAGCCTAAGGGGTTTTATGCCTCTCAAAACCAATTGTTTCAATATACAAAAGCTGCTGCTATGACATGGTTGAAGTGTCCATCCACAGCTGAAAACAGAACTTGGTAGTGTTTTCTTATGATTCTGGTTTTAGAGGCATGAAAGATATAAGAGTGAAGTGGTCCTGGATTCTTGCTCCATAGTTTCAAAGAGCCACTACATGTAGTAGGGGAGTAAAGGAGGACCTGGAGGGCCAGTGCATGTAGCTGTGAACCTAAGTCTATGTTTTAGTAGAGACCTCAAGATGGAGATTCTAAATCCATGAGACATATACCAAGGGGAGCTGCACACAGGGCATAGACCCAGCCCAAGAAAGACAGATGTATGTTTCAGACAGTGAAGCTAGAAGCATGGAGCCATCTAAGCCCTTTGGAACTAAACCAGACATCAGACATGGTATGACAGAATTTGGTGTTTGCTCTGCTTTTCCAGTTTTGCTTTGGTTCTGTATTTCCTCTCATTGCCCCCATTCTTCCTTTTTGGAATGGTGATGTATACTCTGTATTGTATGATAAAATTATCTCATTTTTCTTTTTGATTTTACAGGAGCTATTATAGTTAATAGATTGTCTTGAGTCTCAAAAGAGACTTTAGATACTTCACTTTTGAATACTATTGAGACTGTTAAATATTGTGGAGATTTAAAAAGTTGGACTAAATGAATTTTGCATTATGATATGGCCAAGAGCCTATGGGGGCCAGGGAGTGGAATGTAATGGTTTGAATGACATTTGTCCCTCATAAACTCAAGTATTTGAACATTTGGTCACTAGTTGGTGGCACTGCTTACAGATGCTTCAGAGATGTAGGCTTGCTGTATGACATATGTCACTGGGGGTGGTTTTGAAAGTTCTGAGTCAGGTCCACTTCTAGTTTTTCCCTCCCTGTTTCCTATTTGCCTTTGGAGATAGGAGCTCTCAGCTTTTGGCTTCACCAAACCACCATACTTGTTGTTTGCTTCCATGTCTCCAAGCCATAATCAACACATCGCTCTGGAACCATAAGCCAAAATAATATCTCCATTCTGTCAGTTGTCTTGGTCATGGTAATTCATCACAGCAATAGAAAAGGAACTAATACAACCAGCATTCATCCTTCTCTGCTTTCTGATTGCTGATGTGATGTGACCAGTTGCCTATACTCTTATCACAGTGCCTCTCCTGCCAGGATGGAAGGTACCCTTCAACTATAAGCTGAAATAAACTCTCTCTTACATTGATTTTCACTGTTATATGATCAAAGCAACAAGAAAATTAACTAATACACTCCCTTAAGTCACAGTTCAAGGCATATAACTGAGGCTTGAACTAAGAGTAATCAGAGCTATTAAGTTATTTGTAGACTTAGAGAATTGATGTCAGAACTATGGAAGCAGAAATAAGTATATAAACCTACAGATTTGTCTTAGCTACTTTCTTGCTGCTGTGATAAAATACCCCGAAAAAAAAACAACTTAAGGAAGAAAGAGTTTATTCGGTCTTATAATTCCTGAGGCATTCAGTCCATCATGGTGGGGAAGAAATGACATCAGGCAAAGGCACCGTGGTAGCAGGAACAGGAGTCTGGCTTGTCACATTGCTTCCACACTCAGGAAGCAGAGCGTGAACAGGAAGTCAGGCCAGGTTAGAAAGCCTGGGGGCCTACTCCCAGTGACTTACATTCTGTAATGAGGCTCCACGTCCTAAAGTTTTCACAACCTTCTCAAACAGTGCCACCAGCTGAGGACCACGTGTTTGATTACATGAGACTATGAGGGACATTTCACACTCAAACCACAACAAAATTCATACTGCTCAAATATCATCCATGTCTCATTGATCTTTGAATTAAGTGCTAGAATTTGCTAGATTTTATGAAGGAGGAAAATACAGAATAGATAAAATTTGCAATTTGTTGTAAAATAGAGGCACAGAAGAGGATGAATTCCAAGCCAGATCCTCTTGTCTTCAAAGGGGACAGATCATTCCATTACATATTTCCAAGCAAATGTTAAAGTATGGTTTTGTTCAAACCTCTGTTCTCTAGTCTCTTTTTCTTCAACACAATATTACATGTTGATTTTACTAGCTCTGTCATTTGCTCAGCTGATAACCTAATGGTAAGTATTTATACTGTCATATAATTGATTTTAAATCATTTTCCCTCTACCCAGGGGCCATGCACTGAAAAATTCGAGTATTGTCTCAGAATTCTTTAAACTACCAAGGGTCTTTCAAGAAAACCAAAGATCAGAGAGGAGAAGTGGGCAGAAATTATCCTGTGCAGTAACCAGCCACAACTAAGTCAATGTGTCCAGCTCAGATGGGTTCCTGGAATAAGTTCAATGCTTGGTATCAGATGCTGATGGTACCCCTTTATATTATTTAAATAACTTTAGAGTAATGGCAGAATAATTCAGAATAAAATTATTTAAAAGGACCTTGGCAGATTGGAGATGAAGAGAAGGTAGCCAAGATGGTTATGGGTAAGCCATTGAGAGAATATGAAAACAGAACTGCAAAAAATATAAGAATATGTTATTTTGGCCCTGAAAAAATATAAGGTTGCTATTTGCTGTCTTCAAATATTTAGCAGCCCATATTAAGGTGGCATTTTGGGGCCTTACTTCCATTTTCTCAGTCATCAAAGAACAAAAGTTGGTAAGTGGAAATTATTAAAATCTAGATTTAAACTTAATGGAAGAAAAGATACCCAAATAATTAAAGTTGTCCTGAAATGGAACAGACTGCCTAGTGAGTCGGTGAATTCCCCATCACTGGAAGTGAGCAATAAAATGCTGCAGGAATACTTACTGGGAATTTATGCATCTAGTTGGAGGGCTAATATAGACAATCTAATCTCCTTTCCCATTCTGAGAGCCCATGGTTTAATACTTAGGCTATATGTTTTCCAAGAGACTTTTAATGCTGTTACTGTAGCTGAAGCCAACAAAATTCGATGGGTCTATAACCAACTTGTCAGGGTCTTGATATTTTTAGCATTTTGATATTTGTTCTGTACCTTTCTGAAGTCTATTACAGAAGGAATCAATAAATTGACTTTGTTATGTTGACTGGTAAGATCAGTTCTGGTTTAACTCCTTCCCACAGAGGGAGACAAACAAGAATCCTCAGTCTTAATGTGCAATTGCTGTGAAGAATCCTGTCACTATCCTTAAGACTTTGTTTTAGTATTTTGCTTTTTCTTTTCTTTTTAGAATATGATCTCATTTTTCATTCTTTCTTTTACTACTCACTATGACATCATGAGCTTAATTTTTAGAAGAGAGGGTGGAATGTGAGCTAAAACACATGGAAGGCAATTCTGAAATAGATCTGTGTACTTCAAGTTTGTGGATATGTGGGACATGATAACTCACACACATATGTAATAAATTTGAAGTTGTTTATCCAGAAATACAGAACTAGGGCTGAACACATAGCTCAGTCAGTAAGTATTTGCTGTGTGAGCTTGAGAATGCAGTTTTGAGTCCCAGATCCCAAGTACAAACCAGTAATGATGGTGCACACTTGTAAACCCAGCACTGTGGAAGAGAGAGGTGGATCCCTGGGGCTTACCTGGCCAGCCAACCTAGCTTACTTGGTGAGTTCCTGGTCAGTAAGACAAGCTGCTTTGAGAAACAATGTGGATGGCATTTGAGAAATGACAGCCGATGTTATCTTTGAGACTCCACAGGCACATGAATATACATTTGGATATGCACTCCCCCTCCCTAATGCATGTACCAACATACATGCCCAATAGGCCCTCACACACATATACATGAACAAATAAACTAATTTTATAAAATACCATGATTAACTCTGGAAAGAGAAGCCCAAATAAACTCTTTTTTTCTATAGTCTGTTGGGGACCCCTGCTGTTTGGGTTGCAGTCTCTCCATGTCCAGATAGCCTAAGGGGGCGTTTTTATGCAGAGACTCCCCTTTCCAGCAGGGTGCCTCCTACTCTCTTCCTGACTCACCTTTGAAGTGGCCGCCACAGATACATGACCTCTGACATAAAAACTACCAGGTTTTCTTATATGATAATCAGGCATTGTCTGACAGTCTGATAGAAGCCCACTGCCACATGTAAATGGGGCATCTTGGGAGCACCTATCAAATGAGGCTTTTGCTACTGCCTCCACACTATAAATCTCCTGGTTTCACCCCAATAAAGTGAAGCTGTATCACTGAACTTGTCTGGAGCTGTATCTGTGTCTCACTGCGCCTGGAACCAGCCTGTGATTCAGTCTTCCCGAAGGGGGCTATCCTTCTGTCAACAACCACTCGCGAAGATCTTGCATTCGCCATTCCTGCACCTCCCCTAGTGATCCGGTGGCCAATGGATCGCGTGCACAGAGGGAGCGTCCGGCAGCTTGGCGCAGAACCTGCCCAACAGCTTCCAGCCCCCCGCAGAGTCTGCACTCGCCAGCACCCAGCGCGGACCCGCCAACCTGCAGACTCGCCTGCACTTCCCGAGCAGCCGCGGAGAGCCAGAGACCCGCCCAACAGTGCGGGCACAAAAACTGCGCCCGCAAGACGCACACAACAACAATAGTCACTTTTGGTTATGGTATGTTATCACAGCAACAGAACAGTAATTAATATACATTGATACTGTTAATCAAACAATGAGAAGGGTAGGCCCCAAGGCTACTAAGTGGCAATGTGCATGCATAGCATGAAATGAGATGCAAAAGACTATGGGGTCAAGCCCCAACACCCAAAAATCCAAATCAGAAGTGAGATAGTGCATAGCTTGTTCTTCTGTTTCTCTGATAAAACACTATGATCAAGGCAACTTGTAGAAGGAAGATTTTATTTGAGCTTATGAGGGAGAGTCCATAATGGCAGAGAAACATAGTGTCAGGAAGCAGCCAGAGCAGAAAGCAATATGGAAAGCAGAAAGACAACACACAAGAAGGGTTCAAGGCTATGAACTAAGACTCTCCCCGAGTGATGTGCTTCCTCCAGCAAGTGCACCTCCTGGGATTCTATGACTAATGCAAACAGCACAACCAACTGGGAACCATATAACAAATGTTCAGATGCTTGAGGCTTGGGGCTGGTGAGATGGCTTAGCAGTTAAGAGCAAGCTCTACTCTGGCAGAGGACCTGAGTTTGGTTCCTAGCACTCACATGGTGGTTAACGATCAATTGTTGCTCCAGACCCAGAGGATCTGATGCCCTCTTCTGGCCCTCACGGGCATTGCATGATGTGTGCACTTACATACCTGCAGGCAAAACACTTATATACATAAAGTAAAAATAAATCAATAAAAAACAAATATTTGAGCTTACAGGGGATATTCCTCATTCAAATTATCACAAACAGTTTTGCAGTGATTTGCATTTGTGTGTGTGTGTGTGTGTGTGTGTGTGTGTGTGTGTGTATGTGTGTGTATGTTCCAGCTGCTCTGGAACTTGTTATGTATATCAGACTGACCAGGATCTCATGGAGATCAACCTGTCTCTGCCTCTCAAGTGCTGGGACTAAAGGCTTGTCTCACTGTGCTCAGCCTCCTTACTTACTTTCAAAGACAGGGTCTCTTACAGTGTCTATAGCTCACCAATTGGGCAAGACTAGCTAAGCAGTAAGCTCCAGAAATTTTCATCTCTGCATCTCCAGTGCTAGAATTATAGGTGAATACCACTATATCTGGCTGTCTATACATGTTGAGATCTGAACTCAGGTCCTCATGTTTGCACAAGTGCTTTTCCAACATCTCCCAGGCCCAGATTTACATTTTCCTAACCATAAATGCATTATATTCTCAGAGAAAATGTATATGATCTTATAGTTTTCTACTTATAAACCTACCTAAAATATATAACAACCTTGCAGTAGATGATAAACTATCATAGACAACATTTGAAATCCTTAAAACAGTCTTATTTCTGGTCTACTAACCAGAAAGAGATTGGCAAGTAACTTCCCAGTGCTTTCTTGGGATGTTATCCATATAGTTTGAGCTGCTGTCCAGACAGAAAGCAAAAACATACTGAATTCAAAAGTCAATCCACAGTGGAAATCTTTTTAGTAAAATTCAGTGATCCAGTATCTTGCCTTCTGGAAATTTCTATGTTCCTGGAGTGTAGAATTATTCTACGGGCCAAGCCAGCCTCATTACCTACCCAGAGTGGAGCAGCTTGGGGGCTTGTTGCTGGAGGGAAGGTTTCTGCATCCTTTCATCTAGGAGAGGAGAAACAGAATCATTCACCAAAGGCCATTGCCAAGTAGTATAAATAAATGTCCTTTCTCAGTACACAGTTTGTCCATTAAACTGCTGGCAAAGTTTCCCTCTGACACATTTGACTTACAAATTGTTTTCAGGATGCAACAAAAGTGAAGTCCAATAGGTTTTGGAAAAAAATAAAAGCACATTTATAGCTGGTCTTAGAGGAGGAAAAATCAGATGCTTATGTGTTTTATGTTAGTCAACTTCCTTAGCCACATGCTAGGCATTGGCATTTCTGTTTAGGATGCACTTTGAACTGATTCTGTAGTTTAACTATTGGTATTTTTGGTAAGTGAGAGTTAGTACTTACTGTGTTTGGCTCACTTACCTAGTCTGAAAAGCTTTGGTAATTTTTAATCTAATCTACATGAGGATTATGCCATTTGCATGAGTTACCTGCTGCTTGTTGCCTTGACATGAACCTTTGGCAACTGAAGTATGGCTTCTGAAATATGTATTTTATTCAATGATTTTTTGTAAAAATATTCCAGCATTATTTGATTGACTTTTTAAAACTTTTGTGAATCTGTGTTTGCTCTTTTCTGTGTGAATTATTATTATTTTTCTTTTGAGGCAAGTTCTTACAATGGAGACTGGCTGACCCTGAACTCCCAGGCACCCACCTGCTTCTTCCTCTCAAGTGCTGGGGTATGCCACCATACTGGGCTCTCTATGTGAATATTAAAACTAATTATCCAAAAACTACTTTAATGATTGACTAAATATTGAAGAAAATGGAGACAAGGATCAGGTGTTATTTCTACAACTTGAAGGAAATTCTCCCAGTAGAGTTCTCTTATCGTTCTTTTGATTCTCAATCTTGAAGAATACTCAGGTTTTCAGGATACTCAGTAGCCTAGCACTTACCAAGTTCTCTAGGGATCTCTTTCTCCTCTCTCACCCTTTCTCCCTCTCTTCTTAACAGTGTCACACTGCATGGCCCAGATTAGATTTCGACTCACAACCCTCCTGCCTCTGAGTGCTTAGATCACAGACATGCAGCATTACAACTGGACTCTAGGGATAGCTTTTCTACATTTTTATCAGTACATTTGTCATACTCTTAATTATTTATCTAGTACCAGCACTTACAGGAAGAACAGATTTTTCTTACAAAAGTTGACTCTCAAAGTGTGTCCTTAAAATAATATCTATTTTCTCTTTTTGATGTATCAAAAGGATAAACGTCCATGACAGTGTCTTTTCGTTGTCTAAAACTATTTCTAGGGCTGGTGAGATGGGTCAGGTGGTAAAGGTCCTTGCTGCCATGCCTCACAGCCAGAGTGGACCCCAGGACCCACATAGTGGAAGGAAAGTATGGGCTCCTGGGAGTTGTGCACTGACTTCTACATGCATACTATGGCATGTGCCCTCCTCTCCCCCCAGTAAATATCCCTAAAATTTGATTTTTGATTTCTAGTTTCCCCAGTTTTCCTACTAAGAATAACTTTTCCCCTTAAATTTCTCGTTTATCTGTTAGGTAACTTGGAAGATGCTCTTGTTTAGGTTTTTGTTTTGTTTTGTTTTGTTTTTGCTTCTGATTGATCAAAAAGAAAAAAAAACAATGATAATACAGAATACAGACATATTAGTGGTTCTCAATGCTTAAATAAGGTAAAGAAATCATTCAGAAGTTCAACTGACTGGCTTATTATTTAAACTTTAAACTGGAAGTTAAAGAGAAAATTTGAGTTCTGAAGTGCTGATGGAACTTAACGTGAGCTAAGAAAAGATGGCTACACATAATGAACCATAATTTTATTAGTATCATATTTCTTAATGAGATCACACTCTGGGTGAATGTTTCAATGATGCTGTGATTATATGATCTAGTCTTATCAAATTTTTCCTGATTTGTTATTTTAATACAAGAATATAATTTTATACAACATTCCTGAAGAAAGAAAATACATCTTATTTCTGAAGAAAATTAGCTAACTCAGTCTAAGAATCTTAATAATTTCTGTACAATTTAGTTTCCTATAGTGAGAGGCTAAAGGAACAGCTAAGTTTCAAATGACCAAAACAATCACAGAAAAGCACAGTACAGGGTGTGGGGAGGCACAGTGTGACTCAGGCGATAAAGGCATTGCTATCAAGCCTGAGGCTCAGAGTCTGATTTCTGGAGCTCACATGGTGGAAAGTAGAAACCTACTCCTACCATTTGTCCTCTGACCTCTATGTGTGTATACACACACATACACACACACACACACACACACACACACACACACACATACACAATCACACTACATAAGTGGAAAGGTATTCCTCTTTGTTCATTCCTTATACATTCTTTTGGACTCTCTGTATAGGCATGCATTGAAACATAAGCAACACTAAATGATCAATAATAACTATTATAATTATTATTTTTCAAATTGTGTTAGATAGCTTTAGTTGTCAACTTGACATATACACCTGGGTAGAGGGCACCTCAAATGGGGAATTGCTTCCATTTGACCTGCCTGTGGCCATATCTGTGGGGTATTTTCTTGATTTTTTAATGGTGTGGGAGGGCTCAGCCCAGTGTGGATGGGGCTACCCATGGGCACTTTGTTCTGTATTGTATAAGAAAGCAGGTTGAGAATGGGCCAGGGGAGCAAGCCAGTAAGCAGCATTCCTCCATGGCCTGTGCTCCAGTTCTTGCCTCCAGGTTCCTGCCCTGAATTCCTACCTTGGGCTCCCTTAGAGATGAGCTGTGACCTGAAAGATATAAGCTAAATAAACCTTTTCCTCCCCAAGTTGGTATTGGTCAGAGTGTTTTCTCACAGCAATTGAAGGCAAACTAGAATAGAAAGTGTTGCCAGAGAGTAGGGTATTGCTGTGATAGACCTGACCTTGATATATTTGGGAGGATTGTGGAAGTGTTTGGAATTTTTGGCTGAAAAAGCCTTTGAGTTTGGCTTAAAGTTTGTTGCTGTGAAGATTGGAACAGTTACACTGAAAGAGTTGTGCACAATGGAGGCCTCGACTGTGAAGCTACAAAGGAAGTGGAGACTATTAGGGATATATGTGTAATAACTTGAATTAACATCTGTGGGATCTGGTCAGCTAGGGCTGAAGAATCGTTTTTGATTAAGAAGAAACCAGAACTGCTGAAGTAAAACCTTTGCTTTACTGGGACAATTGATGCTGGTTAGCTGGGGATAAAAATTCAGCTGTTAATAACAAGAGACCAGCATCACTGTGGCAAAATATTCTGGGAAGTAGTTCCTTGGGGTCATCACACACAAGCCATGGTCCACAGCGGGGCAAGCCTCCATCTCAAGATGAAAGCAGGACTTGATAATATGTAAGTACAAGCCAGTAAGCAGCATTCCTCCATGGCCTGTGCTCCAGCTCCTGTCTCCATATTCCTGCTGTGAGTTCCTATCTTGGGTTCCCTGATGAACTGTGACCCAGGAGATGTAAGCCAAATAAAGCCTTTCCTCCCCAAGTTGGTGTTGGTCAGAGTATTGTGTCATAGCAATGGAGAAACTAGAATAAAAATGTAGACAGTTTGGGATGTAAAAGGTACAAGAGTCATTTGTACTAGAAGAATTACAGTGAATAAAAGCAGAAGTTCAACTTAGTAGAGAAGAAGTTCAACCCAATATTGAAGTTCAACTTCAACTTAATATTGAAGAACTTGGTGGGAACACCTGATTCTCAGCAGCTTACTTGGAAACAAATGGTCTTCTTACTCTGCCACTGGAACATTCTGGAGGGTGAGAATGGATGGTGCCTATTCCACTGAGAATTTGGTGAAATGAATTGTAAATACTACCAACTTTCAAATGATATCAAGGTTTTTTTCAACTAAAGGTCAAAACCTTTGGTTTTGTATTGTTTTCTGTGTATTTCCCCCCCATCATCTAAAGAACATAACTCGAGATGAAAAGAGAAAGGAATCAATGATACCAAACTTGCTCTCCTAAAAATTAGTTCACACATTATATTTAAACCTAAATGACATAGATATTATTACTCTCATCTGGGTGGAGTGAGTCAGAGGAAGTGGTCTTAGACAGTGTCAGTGAGTCCTGATTCACATAAAGGAGAACTGCAAAAGACGGGCACACACTAGAGATGGTAGTCAAAAATTATGAATTCTTTATATTGTATATTTATATGGTAAGCTTTGGGTTTTCATTATCCCTTGTCATATGTCTGAATCTTGAGGGAAACATAATATATTTTCCCATCATTTAATAGACAAAGCCAAGGCATTTAAATTTAAAACAATTTAATCCTGTGATAGATCTTTCCTTTGAAATATGGGATTTAAACCTAGAGAAACATAAACCAGTTTATTTTATCGTAGAACCTTGGGTACAGGGATAAGGCATTGGAAGGAAAACACTGTAGAGATATATGGTAATTAGAACTGTGGTGAGGCTAGAGAGGTGCTGAAGACAAACTTTCATCTGAGGAGCTATTTACAGTGAATGGTGCTGAGGGACACAGAGACATTTTCTTCAGTAGTGTAGCTACCAGTAAGCCGCCCAGTTAACAACCCCCAGTGGCATGACTATAAACAACCCTAATTAAACTTATAAGCTCACCAAAACAAACAAAGAGCAAAGTAATAGAAATGTCTGAGGGAGCCTAGTTGGAAAGAGGAAGGGGGTCATTCTGAGGGGAAATAGGTGAGGATATTGGGGTGAATATGACAAAATACATTATAAACATGTATGAAAGGCCATAATGACACCTCTTTATGTATAATTAATGTGTGTTAACAAAGAAAAAGAAAGAATGCACAGGTTTAGGGATGTGAGAGTCTCTTTCATCTTCATAAGGAGGTTTTCTTATGGACCCACAGCAGTGACTATGACACAAAGGCTTAAAAACACTTGATATGCCAGGACCAGGCTTCTCGTCTGGCTAGTAGGGGCCTGCACATCTTCTTACCATAACCTTTCCTTGTGCACAGATCTTTCAAGATTTCCTGAGAGTGTCTGACTCAGCTTCTGGGCTGAGCTTGCCTAATCACACCACACCAGTCCCCCTGCTTTGGGACTATCTGCAGTTCCTCCCACTCCTCCATGGCTTAGGCTTCCCTGATGACTAGTAGAGACAAGCCCATCCATCTCACATCTCCTCTTTTTGGACCTTGGCATTATCCATCTGAGGCTTCTGAAGTGCTCCTAACTAGCAAGGGCCACTTTGCTCTCCTGGAGAGCTCCGGAGTAACCTGACTGTAACCACCTGGTCCCTGCAATATAAAATCAGAAGAGAGAACCTGAAGCCAAGACCAACCATCTTTTCCTACTCAATCAGAAAGCAACCAATGTACATCAATAATACAAACAAAATAAGACTTCATAAACAACAAAAGCAATCCAAATATCAAAACTACAATAAAAAAATAATAGCATGAAAAAATAATACCAGAAACCACTAGTCCTATAGAAGAATTATACATTAAGAACCCCCTAAAGATAACCCAGAACACAGAGTTTAAAAGAACAATAAACATGATCAAAGAATTTAATGAACTCAAAGAACACACACAAGCAATTCAAAGAATTAAAAGGGGGCAGAGATAAACTTTTGACTGAGTTAAAAACAGAGATAGAAATATTGAAGAACACTCAGGCTGAAATGAAGAAGGAAGTGAAAAACTCAAAAGCCAATTTTAAACGATAGGAGAAATCTTCTCCAATAGAATAAATGGAATGGAAAACAGAATAACAAGATTGGATGATGAAGCTGAAGAATTGGACCATTCAAGCAAAGAATATGAATTTTTCCCAAAAATCAAGAATTAAATATGCAGGAAATGTGCCCCACCATGGAAAGACCAAATTTACATATAGGCATAGAGGGAGGAGAAGAATCCCAGGTAAATGATATTGACCAGATCTTCAACAGGATTATAGAAAGCACCAAAGCTAAACCAAGAATAGATCAACAGATTAAACAAACCCATAACAAAGAAGGAAATTTAAACAGTAATACAAAACCTCCTGACTTTAAAAAAAAAACCCAGGGCCAGATGGATTCACATAATTCTACCAGACAAGTAACGCAGATCTATAACAAATATGACGTAAGTTATTAAAAAAGAAAGGAACAGAGGGAAAGCTCCCAAACTCCATCTATGAAGCCAGTATCACTCTAATACCAAATCAGGTAGAGACACAATAATAAAAGAAAACTAAACACCCATGCTCCTAATGAACATAGATGCAAAGATTCTCATCAAAATACTTGAAAACTACATCCAGACACACATCAAAAAGATCATTCATCACAGTCAAGTCGGCTTTACTTCAGAGATGTGGGGATGGTTCAATATACACAAGACATTAAATGTAATAAATCATACAAATAGACTCAAAGAGGAGAAACACATGGTCATCTCAACAGATGCAGGACAGGCCTTTGACAAAATCCAACATGCATTTGTGTTATAAGTCCTAAAGGGAATTGAACTGGAAGAAACTTGTCTCAACACAATTAAAGCTACATACAACAAATTCATGGCAAACATCATTCTAAATGGAGAAAAACTGGAAGTATTCTAATAACATCAGGAACCAGACAAGGCTGTCCACTGTCTCCACTCTTTTTCAATATAGTGCTTGAAATTCTTGCTATAGAAATAAAATGAGAAGGAAATGAAAGCAGTATTATGGAAAAGAGGAGGTCAAATTATCCCTATTTGCAGATGATATAATATTATATATACCAGTTTCTAAAAATTCCACCAGAAAACTGCTAGAAACGGTTAAAATTTTCAGTAAAGTGGCAGGTTACAAAATAAATCCAAATAAATCAGTATCATTTCTATATACCAGTAGCAAGCAATCAGAGAAAGACCAAGTTGAAAACCTCCCATTCGTAGTAGCCTCAAAAAAAAAAAAAAAAAAAAATCTAGGAATAAACTTGACCAAAGAGATTAACAATCTCTACAGTGAAAAATGCAAATGTTTGAAGAAAGAGATTAAAGAAGACACCAGGAGATGGAAGGATCTCCCATGGCCATGGATTGGAAAGATTAATATTGTGAAAATGGCCATCCTAACAAAATCAATCTGTAGATTCAATTAAATCCCAATCAAAATCCCTATGACATTCTGTAAAGAATTAGAAAAAAAATCCTAAAATCCATATGGACTCACAAAAGATCGCCAAAGCAATCCTGAGCACAAAGAACAATGCTGGAGGGATTATCACACCAGACATTAAACCATATTACAGAGCAATAGTCACACAACAGCATGGTACTTGCACAAAAACAGACATATAGATGAATGGAACACGACTGAAGACCCAACATGAGTGCATGCAATTTCAGCCACCTGATATAAAACACACACACAGGAAAAAGGACAGCATCTTCAACAAATGTTAATGGAGAAACTGGATCTGCACCTACAGTAGAATAAAACTAGACCCCTATCTTTCACCCTGCACAAAAGTCAACTCCAAATGAATCAAGCACCTTAATGTGAAAGCCGAAACTGTTAGTAGAAAACATAGGCAGTGCCCTACAAGATAATAGGTGTAGGAAAGTATTTTCTAAATAAGACATAAATTACTCAGGAATTAAAGTCAGCAATCAGCAAGTAGAACCTCATTAAACTTACAAGCTTCCATATAGCAAAAGAAACAGCCAGGGAAATAAAGAGAAAACCCACAGAGTGGGAAAAAATCTTCACCAGGCACACATCTGACAAAGGATTAATACCCAGAACCTATAAAGAATTCAAAAAACAAAGAATCAAGGAAACAAGTCACCCAGTTAAATATTGGGCATGAATCTGAGAAGAGAGTTCTCAAAAGAGGACATAAAGGTGGCCAAGAAAGACATTGAAATGTATTCAGCATCCTTAGTAATTAGGGAAATGCAAAATAAAACCACTTTAAGATTTCATCTTACCCCAGTCAAACTGTCTAAGAACAAGATACCAAATGATCCCAAATGCTGGCGAGGATGTGGGGAAAGGGGAATGCTCATCCACTGCTGGTTGAATTGCAAACTCAGGCAACCACCATGGAAATCAATGTGCACAACTCTTAAAAAACTAAAAAATGAAACTACCATTTGATCCAGTTATACTACTCCTTTACATATACCCAAAGGAATGAATATATTGCAGAGATATTTGTACATCCATGTTTATTGCTGCTCCTTTCACAATAGCTAAGAAATGGACCCAACAGTAGTGTTCCTCAACTGATGAGTGGATAATGAAAATGTGGGACATTTACACAGTAGAGTTCAACTCAGCAGTATAGAAAGTCAAAATCATAAAACTTGCAGGTAAACGCATGGAATTAGAAACTATTATACTAAGTGAAGTAACACTCAGAAAAACACACAATGTATATTCTCCCTCATTTGTGGATCTTAGCACCAAGTCCTTATACATGAGTTTATATCCTGATGTAATTGTAGGAGCCAGGAAAATGGAAATGAACCAGGAAGGTAAAGGGAAAGAAGGCATGTAAAAGAGAGAAATAGTAGGAGACAGGTTACTAAGGGGGAAGTGGGTAAAATGGGCATATAATGGGGAGGGGGAAAAGGATTATATAAGGAACCATTGGGGTAAAGAGGAAGAAGGAACTCAGGAGATGGGGGATCATAGGAGGCAGGTATTTTTAAGGAGAAATGTGGGCAAATGGGGGTGTTTTAACTGGGGAAGGTGAGGGAAGGCTATACAGGGAGAAAGAAAAGAGAGATAAATAATGCTTAGCTGGTATGAAAAGCCACAGGGAAACCTACTGAAAATTATACATTAGACATCTCTACATGTGTCCCTGTGCATAACTGAATGCTATGCAACAAGAAACAGAGCCAGAGAGGGAGAAGCCACCTTGCAAATTGTTGGTCAGAGTAATTCAAGAGGCTCCCCAAATTACACAGTATGTTGCCACAGCTCTTGATTGCCTTTCAGAACTTGAATGTAAGACTCTATGCTGGAGATAGGACATATTTTGAACACAGGATTTGGAGGAATGGAACTGGAAGTGACCTGGAAGCCACTTCCCTGAAGGCTAGCTCTCATAGTTTTGAAGGACACTATGAAAATTGCTAAGTGGGACCATCTATCAATGGTCCAACCCCAGCTTTAAAGCCTAATAGTCACAACAATGACTGACATAGCAAATGATATTGGCGCAGTAGTGGCATTTTTGTCTTTGGGGTAATTAATTGCTACTGAATTGGACTTAAATCCCACTCAGTGGGATGGAATTCATGTGTTACTGTAAACATATCCAAATACACATGGTTGGAGAGGTCATAGATCTTAGAGAAAACCCTAAGGCTGTCACATCCCTAGACAAATGTAATTTCTTACTGTATGCTAAATATGGATCCTTATAATTACAGATTAGTATGCCAGTAATCACTCATAAAACAAACTTCTTTTGCAACAGATGGAGACCATTCCACAGTTCTACAACTGGTCACACACAGAGAAAAAGTGTCTGTGAGATTCCCAACCCTAAGTGACACATCTACACCTAAGGCTCACAAAACAGTGGAACAAGGGGTAGAGTGAATATTAATGCATCTCTCAACTCTCACTAATGAAGCTCCTTCATGCTACAGAGGGCGGTGAACACAAAGGGCCACAAATGGCCAAAGTGTGGAGAATAAAGTTTGTAGAACATGGGTCCCTGGAACAGGACTCCTTGTATCAAATTTCATCTACCTAGGGCTAAGGGACCATTGTGGAAAAGGGAGCATGACCATATGGAAACAGAGTCTTTCTGGCTCCTGGGACCTTGCTCATATGAACCTGTAGCAATGGTGTCAGCATGCACAAAACCCTTGAAAACTCAAGCAGAGGGAAACCCAGCATAAAATTGGGGAAATGGGTAGCAGGGCCCAATCTTAGTCAAAGAAATATTGGCAGCCAATTACTGCTGGATGAGGGATAGTTGATCTCCTTTAAGTGAATGACTGTAGATAGGATGACTAGACCCCAGTGGATGAACTTTCATTGAGGCAATGTCTGGGTTCATAACCTCACTCGATAGACCTTAACATAAACGACAGAATGTATGAAATCCAGTGGGGGTGCCATGGGGGAGTGTGAATGGCAGAGGGAGTATAAAGATAATTAAGATATTTTGTGTGAAATACCCAAAAATTGAATAAAAATATACACAGCCCCACAATACTTTGTGTGATTTTACCCTTCCCACAGATATTAGGGTAGGACTGGGAGGAGAAAACTATGGAAGGAGTTATTAGGATTTAAGAAACGTTAGATACCAGTCTTTTATGTCAAGCACTGTAAAACTTTTGTTTACTTGTTTAAAATAAGGATTTCAAATCCTTTAATCTTCCCTACTTTATAAAATTTTTTTTGTAGTAAGGAATTAATATTTTTAGCCCCTTCCCCTCTGACCTATAAAAAGTTTTTTATGCAAAGTCCTTTATCCTTTATACTCCTTCAATTTAATGTCCTGGCTAAGCCAGTGTCTGCTCCCTTCATTTCCTTTGGATCAGGTCTTTTAAAACTAGCCAGTTGTGTGGTACTGCACACCTTTAATTCCAGCACTCAGGAGGCAGACACAGGTAGATCTCTGTGAGTTCAAGGCCAGTGTGGTCTACATAGTGAGTTCCAGGACAGTTGGAGCTACAAGGAAACCCTCTTTCAAAAAGACAGAAAAACACCCCAAACTTAGCCAGTTGTGAGGTATGATACCAGCCAATGGGGAAAAGACACATCATTTGTATTTTGTGTGTATGAGTGTTTTTTCTGCATGTATGTAAATGCACCCATGTCATGCAGTGCACATGGAGGTCAGGAAAGGGTATCAGATTCCCAGGAACTAGAGTTACAAGGCAGTCGTTAGGTATGGGTGCTGGGAATCCAGTGGCAGGTTCCGTGAAAGGGCAGTCAGTGCTCTTAACTGCTGAGTCATAACCAGTCAAACATTACTTTTTTTGTTATTGAAATTTTGTGAATTTCATATAATATATCTTGACTCTATTTAGTCCTCCTCCCCTATCTGTGCCTCATAGCCCCTACACCAGGTTTCATGCTTACTGTCATATGTGTTAAATCTGATTGAGTCAAGTTTGTATCATCAAATGTCCCTTGATGTGAGTCTATTCACTGGAACCTGGTCAGCCTATCTAGCATCAACTCTCCTTGTACCATTAGCTATTGGTTGCCAATAGTTTCTCAGCTAAGGTTGGGACTTCTGACCCATTTCCCCACATTTATGCTTACAGGTTTGAATGTGTTTACATGGGTTGTTTGTATGTTGTCCCCATTGCTTTAAGTTCATATGAGTAACTCTGTTTCCCTGTATCCATTCACCACCTTTTCCTATTACAGTCTTGCCATACTCTCTTCCACAATGGTCTCTGAACCCTGGGTGGTAGAGGTTTAATACAGGAATCCTATCCAACAATCACCAAAAAAGCTTTTTTCTGAAACAGATGGAAACTATTACAGAGTTTCACAACTGGTCATATGTGTCTATGAGATGCTCAGCCCTAAGTGACACATCTACAATGTAACCTCTATACCAAAGGCTCAGAAAACATTGTAGAACAGGTGGAAGACTGTATATTAATGCATCTCTCAACTCTCACCAGTGAAGCTTCCTCATGCAACAAATGGTGATTAAAACAGAAAAATACACCTGGCCAAAATGTAGAGAATAAGAGTTAACTAATTCATTTTCAACATCTTCAAGCATAGTGTCTCTATTTTCCATGAAGCTAAATATTACTTGATTTTAAAGAGCCAATGCAAAGGTCATATTTTCTTTAAATATGGAATATATTAACCCTATAAAAATCTTGTGCATGGAGGTCAAGGTCTTAATCCTAGAAAAAAATTGATAATTGATATGACAGCTCACTGTCTTGGGCTCTATATGCTTCTATGAGAACACACTGTATATTCCATATGAATTCATGTGAGCTCACACATAAATATTGAATTTCCTCCCAAGAGTGAAAGTAGCTTGAGATGTATGATAATTAATAGTGAATGTCAGTTTGACAAGATCTAGAAACACCAAGGAGAGAAACCTTTGGGCATGTTTGAGAAGGAATTTTTAGATTGCTTAATGGAGGAAGATACATAATGGTGAGTGGCATCCTTCCATGGGCTAGGGCCCAGGACTGAATAGAAAGGAGAAAGAGAGCTGAAAATCAGCATTTGTCTCAGTCTCCTGGTTATGAATGTAATGTGACCAGTTGGCTGATGCTCCTGCAACCGTGCCTTCCCTGCCATGATGGATGGTACCCTCAAACTGTGAGCCAAGATAAATCCCTCATTCATTATTTACTTTTGTCTAATATTTTATCACAGCAATGAGGAAATAACTAATACAGTACGGTTTGAGAAAACCATGCTCAGGATTATTTTTCCTGCATTCTTTTAAACGATGTGCTATGATTTCTTCCTTTCTTAATTTGTCTTTTATTGACAAGAAAAACTATAAGTATATATCCAAAGAAATATATAATCACATATGGCATATACTTTCAAAATATATATGCATTATGAATTGATTACATTTAACTAACATCTATGATCTTTCCAGGCTGTTCAGTTCCCTTTCTCTCCAAACATTTACTAATTTTATCACATTGATCACAGTGGTTCAATCATTTCTATCTAGGCTGACAATCCTTATACCTGACAGTGTATGTTTTATTCTTAAACATTGTTTATTTAACTTTTGTTTATGTTTATGTATGCATGTCTTTGTGAGTTTATGTGTACCACAAGTAGTGCAGGTACAAGAAGAGGGCACTGGATATCCTGGAACTAGAGTTGTAGGCAGTTGTACACATGCAGTTGTAAGTCACCCAGTTTTGGTGTTGGAAACCAAACCTGGTTCCTCTGTAAGAGCAGCAAGACCTTTTAATCACTGAGCCATCTCTCCAGGCCACTGTCTTGTTCTTAAGAATTGTAAGAGTCAGCATAAAATGTTTGCTGAGTGAATACACAAATAAGTGATTATCTTTCCTACCTGCCTAGACTTTTCCACCTCAGGTATGACACTTTCCAAAATTTCCTGTGGTATATGACCTCTCTGTATTGTGAGCATGAGATTTTCTACAGTTTACTTTTTGCTTCAGTCAGTTCTGCTATTCATGTTTGCAAACAGAATAATTCAACTAATTCAACTGTCTCATAAATGATGGAATAAGCCTGTCCCTCGCTCTTTCCATCCCTCCTTCCCTCTCCCTCATTCCCCCCTTTCCAAATCCTTTCTTATCTCCCTCCCCAACTCCTATTTCCATCCTTTCTTTTTTCAACAGAAGGGGAGACTGATTTCTAGTTTGATTCATAGCATTCTCTTCCCATTTTCCCCCTTCCATCTACATTCTGAACATCTTATTGGACTCCTGTTTATTTTCTATTTGAATCATTAAAACTATAAAAACTGGGTGGGACTTAGTACCAGAGCCCTACTTTTTCCTTTTGAGATGAGGAAAGGTAGGCATTGAAGGCAGAGGAACATGGAAACAAATCCCGGGTTTATGGCCTGATCCATTTATCCCTTGTGCTTCATGTTCACCCTCTGTTTTGGTTTTCCACAAGTTCCTTACTTCTAATGTCTCAGGAATACTCCACTGAAGAGAGAGAATCAGGCTTACACTCTATAATAATGTTATATCCTGAGCAAAACAGCCAAGAAGAATGGATGAAAATATGTATCCTTAGATTTCACCCAGGTCATTCTGAGTGGAATATACAGTAATGACTCTAAAAGAATATTACCTGATACTCTATGAACATTATGGTGGTATGAAGGAAGCCCATTTCTGTAATCAGTATTTAGCATAATCTGCCTTAGGGATTCTATGGTCCAAGTAGGGCCTCAAAGCCTGTCTCCTGTTACTTCTATCTCTGAATAGAAGCCTAACCTTTATTTACATATATTTCTAATTGATGACCAGTGAATAGGCAGTAAACATACATTAAGAGAAGAGGAAAAGAGGAGAGTAAGAACCAAGTTTTTTTTTAAGAAATTTTATTGAATTTACATATGTATGTATGTATGTATGCATGCATGTGTGGGAGGGTAGGTGTATGCCATAGCATGAATAGGGAAGTCAGAGGGCAACGTGCAGGAGTTGGTTCTCTCCTTCCCCAACGTGGATCTCAGAATCTGTACTTAGGTTATCAGAGTTGGTGGCAAGTACCTTTACCTGCTGAACCATCTCTCTAGCCCAGAAGAAGATCTTCTACTTATAATACATAAATTCAAATGCAAAGAATAAACCAGGCACTGTAGAGCTTTCAGATTTAATTTGTCTTAATGATTAAACAATAAGATGGCACTGTGTAATCTCTGGTATTTTTGTAGTTACTCTCTCAAGTAATAAGCAATTTTTATTTTGCTGTTACTGTTGCTCTTAGAATGAAAACCTTTTACAACATATGACACTCATACCAGAATTCAAGGACTGATTGTCCCTGTCAACATGCACTGCAATAATTCCAACTTGGATATTGCAATCAAAAAGGATGCTGAATGTCTTTGCATCAAAAGACACAAAGACACGTTCTGCATATCCAATTCAAACCCAGGAAAATATTTGATCGTGCACCATAAAGACCTGTTCTGAGCCATGAATTATATTTAGAGTGGGACGGTAAACACACTTTACTTTTGCGTTTTATATCTTGGGCACAATCATTTCCTTGGGTGTTAA
The DNA here is from genome assembly GCF_000622305.1 of Nannospalax galili. Classification (NCBI taxonomy): domain Eukaryota; kingdom Metazoa; phylum Chordata; class Mammalia; order Rodentia; family Spalacidae; genus Nannospalax; species Nannospalax galili. Next base: position 1,089,022 of record NW_008336075.1, on the reverse strand, counting down.
TACAAAGAGATGAAAATAGCCAGGAACTACTTTTTGAAACACAAGCTATAAAATTAATGATCTCTGCAAAAGATTCATTTCTCATCAGGATACACAAATTGAACATAAACAGCAGGGCTGGATTTACTATGGAAGTTGAAGGAGTGGGGAAGGAGAGGATGGGAAAACAGACATTGTCACAGCCTTTATTTATCAAGCAGGAATGGAGAAGAAAATAAACCAACAGCGTGTTCAATTATACTGATCTAAAAATGACAGGTGAGCATTAGACTGCTGAAAGGCATGAGCTGAGAAATCAAATTCATGGCTTCCTTCTAAGGAGGATGAATGAAGGTCTAATTTGAAAACTGTTCCATTGGCAAATTAAAGTGGAGTCAAGTATTGGAGGTGTGAAGCTGTGGGCATGTCAGTGTGAAGGTAACAGCTGATTCAGGTGGGGCCTCTGCTTTCAGAGACCCAGAATCTCTTCAATTTACCTTGCTTCATATACCACAGGATGAGTGGATGTGTGTCAATTTATGCAAAAAAAACAATGTTAAAATTTTGATGTGGAATTCAATGACTATAATAGAATGATAGATTTGAAAATGATCTTCCAAAATGCTAATGTGTTTTATTTAATTAGGTACAATAAATGTGTGTGTGCATGTGTGTTTGTATGTATGTGCTTGTGCAAGGCTAAAGCCTACCCCCAGTGCCATGCTTCCTCCAGTAAGACCACCCTACTAAATCTCCCAGGACTGTGCCATCACCTGGGGACAAGGTGTTCAAATACTTGGAGCCTATTGGGGACATTATCATTCGAATAATCACAGTCATCCTCCTAACTCTTAATTTTATTTATAAAAATTTGCTTTTCTTAAGTTTTTTGCTGTTAAAATAATTTTGTAGTTATTTCTCCAGAGATTATAGTTAACATTAAATTTTATCACAATTGCTTTCAAATAATTCTAATGTAATTCCATTCAAATATGAAAGCTTTACTGCTCCCCCCCACCTTTATTCTGGAGATGCTTACGTACACAGACAGACAGACAGACACACACACACACACACACAAAATACTATTTACACAATACGTACATGAATATATGCATAGATCATTTTATGAAAATAGCATATCATATTTTATAGTTTCTATCAAACATATACCTACTTAAAATAAATATTTCAAAATAGTGTTATAAGGCTGGTGAAATGACTCAATGAGGAAAGGTGCTTGCTACCAAGTCTTCCAACCTGAATTCAATCCCTGGGACTCCTACGGAGGAAGGAGAGAACTGACTTCTCTAAGTTGTTCAACACTGAACACCATACCTGTACCATGGTGTGCATGGGCAAACACACAGACACATACACACACACACAATATACATATAATAAATATATAAATGAATATGATAAGAATTAAAAATATGAAATATTGTTAAAATTACTGATGTATGCAATTTTACGTCTTTGAAATATGGTAAGAGTCAAAAAATTGAGGAAGCACAACTTAATATTTCACAGTGACACCTGTATTTACTGTTTTATGCTTTTATCTTTTCACCTTTGATTAGTATTTCATAGCCTTTTCTTTTACCATGAAGACCTTACTTATTCTTTGAGTTGGCTGGCAGTAGGTTCTGTACCTCTCATTCTTAAGCACATCTTTGTTCCACAGTCCCTTTATACAGCCTGGTTTGATGGATACAAAGTGCTGAGCTGTCCCCTCCGATCCCCTCCTATACTAGCCTTCCATTGCTTGGCTTTGACTGGTTGTTTCCTGCATTCGATGAATGCTATTTTCTTTCTTGCTTTTGCTTTCTTGCTGTTTTCAGTACCTTTCTTTTTTAATATTTTTTAAATTTTTTTAGGAGAAGCATATCATTACAGCTTTAACATGCCCAATAACAGTTTCCAGAGCAAAGACACAGCTCCTTCAAAAGTGGCTATAAAATTTCTAGGTTCACTGTTGAATCAATACATTTATACAATATTGAACTCAGTATAAGCCCTGTAAGACACAAAATTGAATGAGTTTTTAACCCTCAAAACGGATCTCCATTTAATTCTAAAATATACTGTTTCTTACAGAAAGACTCACTGTTTTTGCTACTAACATTGAGATGTTGGCACATGCGTCTCTAATCTGTATGTACTTGATTATTACTAGTCATAATCGTTTGCACTCGGATCCTTGGTGCTTGTGTATGTAACTTTCTTTTTAGTTTGTACCTGGCCATTCCTGGAGTGAGTTTGATAATCTTTGTTTTAAATATTTGATCTTCGGCATTTTTTATTTTGATTTTCTTATTTTTCAATTACTATTTTTCATTGCTGTGGCCAAATATCTTGTTAAACTGTAGAGCAGACTGCCAACCAGGCCATAGACACCATCTTTCTTAGAGCTGCTGTGAAAGAAATTTCAAGCTTCTCCCACAGCCTATTTGAATCTACGACCCTCTGACAGGCACCCAGGAGAAAGAAGGGCGAGAGAGAAAAAGAGAGAGAAAGAGAGAGAGAATTAAATAAAAGTAAATGTAAAACAAATGAACTGTGTGTCAAACCCAAGTATTTGTATGATGGCAAATACAGTAGCACTAAGCTCTATCCCCTGCTCTAGTCATTACCATTTAAGGAGACTTTATGTAATATACCTAATGGGTTTTAGTTTAAGACAATAGCCCTTAATTTGCTAATCTTTGTGATGGTGATATTAGTACACTCTGCAATTTTAAATACCTCACCTTCCTATTCGGATCATATTCACCATTACCTTTATTTAATTCTTTCATTTTTTAGCTCCTTCATTTTTAACCTTAGTATCGCTAATCTTTAATTTGTAAATACTTAAATATTTGTTTTATTTTTATTTATGTGTATGTGTGTGTACAGGTATGTGCACATGAATGCAGGGGTCCATGGAAGCCAGATAAGGGTGTTGGAATCCCCTGGAGGTGGACTTACAGGTGGTTGTAAGCTGTCCAAGTGGGTGCTAGGAGCCAAACTCAGGTCCTCTGCAAGAGCAGAAAGCACTCTTAACCCCTGAGCCATCTGTCTAGTCTCAATAGTTTCAAGTGTGTTTTAACATCACACTTTTAAGCTTTGGACGTCATGTGGTTAATAACATTTCCAGCATCACTGGTTTCTAGTTCTTCAATTTATTATTGGTCATATTATTTCAATACTAATCTAATTTTTATTATATAAATTCTGTTCTATATTCATATGTTGCACTAAACTTTTCTAACTTTTTCAAATTCAAATCAATTTATATTGCTCAAAATGAGATATTCTGCTGTTAACTAGGCATCCTGTGTTCATGTTAATTCTATTTTATTCTACAGTTTGTTATATGAAATATTCATGAAAAATACATTGCCTGAACTCCCACATACTAATAAATAATTGCATATAGCATCTGAGTTGTGATAATTTGCCTATAAAGTATTTGAACAGCTGTCCCTTGCAGTTTGGAGACCTTGTATAAATGTCCTCTCAATCTTCCTACAATATGAAAGTCTATATTTTCTTTATTAGTAGTGCCATTATTACCGCCTGTATGTGGTGTCCAAAGGACAACTTTGTGCAGTTGGTTCTTTCCCTCCATATTACCTAGGTTCCAGAAATCAAATTCTGGTTTCAGGGTTTGATGCAAGCATCTTCACCCTCTGAGACACCTCCCCTGCCCAAAGTCTGTTTTCTTCATGATACTGCTTAGCATTTGTTTCTATGATGTTTTGCTATTTTTCTTTTCTACTTTTAAAGTGATGTGTCAGCTCCAGAGTTATCTCCAGATTTCATTTTTCAACATACCCAAATTTTCAGTGTTTTTTTCTATCTCATTATCTTAATAATTTCTTTGACTTTGAGAATGTATGCTTGTGTATATTGTGTGTGTTTGTATGTATATTTGTGCATGTTTTACGTGTGTGATATGTGTATATGTGTATGTGGTGTGTTCGTATGTAGTTGTGTGTTTGTGTGTGGTATGTGTGTCTATATGTGTATGCATGTGTGTTATATGTATAATGTGTGTCTATATGTACATTTTTCTTTGTGTGTGCTGTATGTCTGTGTGTTTTTATGTGTATATGTGTATGTGCATGATATGTATGTGGTATGTGGATTTTTGTGTTTGATGCATGTTTATGTGTGTATATGTGTTGTGTGTGTTGTGTTAATGTGTGTGTATTTTGTGTGTGTTTATGTGTGGTTTGTGTGTATGATATATGTTGGTGTGTGTGTGTGTGTGTGTGTGTGTGTGTGTGTGGTGCTTGGATGGAACCCAGGTCTCTATATGCACTAGGCAAGTATTCCAACACTGAGCTTCTTCCCTAATCTAAATTTCTTTGCATTTATAGTGCTTGTCACTTTTATCTGCTTCATAGCGGCTTATTTGTTTATTCCTGGTTTGTGTATCTTCTATGCTATTTATTTTATTATTCTACCTACGTATTGCCATTTGATTAACTCTGGTGCTGCCTTTAGACAATGTACTATTCCACATTTGAAACTGATCATCTGTGAATGAAGTATATTTTCACGAGTCGGCTTGCTGCCTCGGGTTTATTCTAATTGATGGAGGAAGCCCTGTACCATGGGGATTCTGTCTGGCACACAGAGCAGCTCCCTGACATGCAGCGCTCTAGCTTCATGGAACTGGTTTGTACTCATTCACATTCATTAGAGTTCAACAGCAATGTGATGCCTCAGAATGAAAGTCTCCTTCATCTCTGCAGGTCCTCACTCACTTCTACCTCCTATGATGCCTTCTTTTCTACTATTGGAGAAAATATCCAATTGTTATAGTGGAATTTCACAACCAAGTGGAGAACTTCGCTATCTCCATGGTCACCTGTCCCTTCTGATTAATCTTCAATGAATGCCCCTTCTTTTGAGAAACTTAATAATTCTTAATTCCCTGAAGGTGTGGTTTCAATTTCTGTTTCATTTTCTAATTGTTTGGGGGAACATTTTCTTTTTTGTCACAAGAGGAACATGGCAGAAACACTTCCACACACTCTGTTAACTTGGAGTTATACTTAGCATGTGGCATTTATGGACTTTCTTGGCTCTAAACCTAATTTAAGTTCTGCTTCCCTATTAACCCATTTAAATGAAAATCACAGATACCTAATTTTTGTATACCTGTGGTGAGGCATTTCTCTCAAAAACTGGGTTAGTGGTGAGCAGATTTAATCATATTTTCCAAAAAAGATACTAGAACTCAAAATGACTTTCAGATACTTCTTTTATAAGCAATATTGTTAACCAACTGAAAGATCACAACAACCATAGACTATAACATTTACGTGAGGGAAAAAAAATCTTTTAAAATCTATCTGCAAATCTTGATATGTATCAAACATTGTCTATAGAGTAAATACCACATAATATTAGCTATTAATTTCTTGCTTTAAATATCTGCAGATACATGTGGTAAACAAAATAAAAACCCATGATGCCTTTTTACTAATGTGCTTTTTCTCAAACAATAACAAACATCTGAAAGGATTTAGGAACACTGTAGTTTTGGAACTGTGTCTCACTATATTCGCCAGGCTCATTGTTTTCCTACCTCAATCTTCTAGGATTGGAATTGCAGGCATGTCACACCATGCCTAGCTGAGTCAGGAGTTTTTTTGTTACCTTTTTAATTTCATTTCTTTTGTATGTGTGCTGTGCTGTGTGTGTGTGTGTGTGTGTGTGTGTGTGTGTGTGTGTGTACATGGATGCCACGATGCAGTTATGGAGGTCAGAAGACAACTTCCAGAGGTTGGTTTTCTTCTATCATGTGAATCTTGGAGAGTGACCTCAGGTCCTTGGGCTTCTAGGCAAACACCTTTATCTGCTGAGCCACTCAGAGGTCCAGTCAGAATATTTTAAAACATTGCTTTTATTTTTTTATATTACTGAAACTAAAAACAACCCAATGAAGCCTAACCCTACCTAGGAACTAGATTGTGTTATGATCATCTTGTTTGAGATTTGGAGACAGAAGGACATGCCAGGGGGCAATGATGGAGTAGAATCTCAACCCAGGCTGTAAATGTTCACAGCTATATTTTTAACATTTCTATTACAATGACTTTCAGTATATTCTTCAAGTGCTTCCCAAACAGGGGATTATAAACTTCTTTTGAAAAATTTATGTATATCTTAAAAATTTGAAGTCTCAGCAAACTGTTTTGCTTTTCATTCCTAATTGGTCAGGGTACATTTTATGTGTTACAGTCTAATCTGTTAACACCTAGGTGCAATGAAGTATCAGGAAGTCCTAAGATGAAAAAGTACAAGGAGCCTGCCACTGGATTCCAGTTCAGTATCAGGAGATAACATTATGAATTAGAATCTAGTACTTTTTACTTCCGTGTGTGTGTGTGTGTGTGTGTGTTTGTGTGAGTGTGTGTGTGTGTGTTCATGTGCACTGCATGTATGTGTGCGGGGGTGCATGTAGCTGTGAATAAGCAAGTGCATATGTGTTAGGAAGCAGAAGAGGACATCAGATATCCTGACATCACTCCCTGCCGTACTCCTTTGAGACATGGTCTGTCACTGAGCCTGGAGCTAAGCTGCTTGCCAGCAATCCCCACTCTCCTTGTATCTCCTTCCTCCTCATAACATTGGAACTCCAGGAATGTGTACCACGTGTATTTTTATGTGCATGCTGGGAATCGGAACTGAGGCCCTTGTGTTTGTGCAGCAAGTACTCTTGCCCCACTGAGCCATCTCTGTAGCTGCTTTTCTTCCTTGAATTTATCTGATTTCTTCTCTACTGCTTCTTGTCTTTAAGAAGCTGAACATAGCTGTCAGAATTCTACAGAGCTTCAGATGATAAGTACTATTCCAGAAAAATTTTATTTAGAATCTCCATAACAACTGTGCAAGGAGTGATTATTATCTCCACTTCAAACATCATAAAACAGGTTCAGAGCTGGAGAGATGGCACCAGTGGTTAAGAGTATTATTATTCTTGCAGAGGACCCAAGTTTTGTTTTCTACACCCATGTCAGGTAGTTCACAAGCACCTGTAACTCCAGTTCCAGGCAACCCAGTGTTCTCTTCTGGACTCTGTTGCAGGCAATACAGTCACATATACATAAATCTATACACACATAATTTTAAAAATTAAATATTAAAATAAACAACAGGTTTGTCATATTAAATTGGTACATTAAATACATACAAATTATCTCCATGTTTAGTGAGGATAATATTTAAGATTTGTTTATAGGTATAAATAAACAGAAAAAGAAGAATCTAAAACAAAACCAGGGTTTGTGGAAGATGCATATAAAGCTAGCACTTGAGAGGCTGAAGCAGGAAGATGCCCACAAAGTGGAGGTCATCTCAAACCTATAGAGTAAGTTCCAAGCCAGTCTACCAGTCTAGTCTCTATTATGAATAAGATACTCTCAAGAAAGAAAGAAAGAAAAAGAAAAAGGAAACAGAAAGTAAAAAAGTTAAGAAGATAAGAAAATTGTAGAGAAAATTGGAAGCTCAAGGATAGAGCTGTGGAAACTTGGAAACTGCCAAAGCGCAACTGCACAATCTAGCAATGCAAACAAACAAATCAGCCACTATGTGTATAGAAGGAAGGAGGAAAGAAAGAAGTTAGGAAGTGATACAGGGGAGAAGCTGGCCCACCTTAAAGATTCCTTAGTCTCATTCATAAAAGAAATTAATAATGGGCTTATTGATGCAAAGACATAACTACTCAGAAGAGACAAGAGTTTATTCTGAAGTCAAATATGAGTATCCATGGTCCAGAAACACATATTCAGGTTACCACATGTTCTAGTTTGCCTTCAATTTCTGTGACAAGACATTCTGACAAATACCAACTTAAAGAGGAAAGGGTTTATTTGACTCATATCTCCTGGGTCACAGTTGATCACTGAGGGAGCCCAAGGTAGGAACTCAGGACAGGAATCTGGAGGCAGAAGTTGAAGCATAGGCCATGCTGCTTCCTGGCTTGCTCACCTGGCCTGTGTTCAGCCTACTTTCTTGTATAATACAGAACTAACTGGCCAGGGGTGATTGGGCACCCACAGTATGCTGGGCCCACCCACATCACTCAACAATCATGAAAATGCCCCACAGACATGACCACATGCCAGTTCAATAGAACCAATTCCCCAATTTAGTCCCCCTTAACCCAGGTGTGTCAAATTAATGACTGAAGCTATCCAGCATACCACAAATTCCATGTTCCAACATGGTAACAGTTTCATGAAGTTTTTATAGTAACAGAACAAAGAAAAGTCATAAATGAAGACACTTCAAAAACATTGGTAGAAGCAGTAAGTAGGTGGATATAGCAAAAGAGAAAATCTCAACTATTAGCTTCAGATGTGATTTGATGGCACTTGGCCTTTTGGTTGGTGGAACTGTTTTTGTTGTTGTTGTTAATATATTCTGTTAATCACAGGATGTTAATTCAGAAACACAGGTGGACTATTTAGGGGGCTAAAGATGGCCCAAGATAAATTGTAAACAGGCTCTGGATCTGTAACATACAAACTCTCCGCAGTCGTTGAGGCACTATCATCAGCTGGTAAACCTTGCTAGAAGTTCAGTTCTAGATACGGGTTGGTCTCATCTCTCATTCATTTTCATATCTTCCTGGTTAATTTTGATCCAACATTTTCTAACACTTGGTATGGAAACCTGGGAGGGGTCCTGGGCCTCAGCCCTTCCCTCTGGGCCTTTATCTCTCACTCTGACTCTCTCTTTCCCCTTCTCTCCCTCTCTTCTTTCCCCTTCCCACTGTATCACAGCAAAAGAAAATCCATTCTGTCTTTCAAACTTCCCTTCCTATACCCTCCAACCTCCAGAGCAGATGCTCCCTGCCATTCGTGACCCCAGCACATCCAACACTCACACTTCAAGGTAAGATCCAGGTCTAGTCTAGAGGCACTGTAAACTGATACCTTTTTGTTTGAATCACCGGGTTCTTAGGATTTTTGCTTTACTCTGCCTTCCAGGCCACTGAAACTGGGGACAAACTCGCCAGTCCTGGGATTTCATTTTGCAGTCTCCTCCTGGTAGCAGGTGAAAACTTGCTGCCAAAGAGTCCCACTTTAACCTTGCCTAAAATGAGGTCCAAGTTTTCTGCTCCTAAGGACACATCCTTGGTTTGCCTTAGACACAACCTTAAAGCATTAGACTTAACTGACCTCAAGCCTTCCTCTTAAATTTACTTATCAACAGAGGTCTGGACCCAATATAAATTGTACAATAATCATATTTGGCCCAAATTCCGAATTTGGATCTTACTGACTTAGGCAACTTAAAATGGAAAGCTGAGAGATCTGAAGAGACCCTATATTCAAGCCTTGCTCTGTCTCCAGGACCCATCTCTCTTTTTGCCAAATCTTTTTCCCCCTTTCTTCACAGCTGCCTCCACATCCTGTGCCCCCTTCCACCTTCACTCCTGTCTATCTCTTTATTCCCCTCCCTCTATGTGTCCTCTTTTAAAATCCTGCCTCTACTTTGCAGACTCTCTCCTCTGTCTCTCCAGGCCCAAATGCTGACAGGCACCTACTAGAGAGTGCCAGTGAAACTTCTCAACCCTGCTCCCACTTCTCTCTTCCTTTCAGCAAATTCCTGTCAGCCTGGGCGTGGTGGCATATAGCACCCAGAGCTGCTGTTTAGGCCTTAACATATGAGGGAGAATGCATGAAATCCTGTGGTGGTGGAAGTGGGGGTGGGACTAAATGGAGGCACAAAAGGGGAGGGTATAAATATGGTTAAGATTTACTTAGGAAATACACAAAAATTCAATAAAAATATTCATTTAGAAAAACAACAGATTTTAAAACATAATAAAGCATTACTACTTTACTTTAGATATTTCAGATTTTTTTTATTAAAGGGTCTAGTGTAGCCTCATCTGCCTGACCTGGTCCCATGCTCCTGTGCACTACTCCACTGCGAATACAATGTTGCTCATGATTCTGGGTGCTGCTTTCCACTGAAGCATTCATCTTAACCACCTCCAGTTCAGCATTCAATGCTCCTAACCATAAGAATTTCTTTGCATTAATTTCCTATTCAGGGACAACATATTTAAAAATAATATGTTATTCTAAATATTCCCTGGAACATAGACACTTAGTCATGTATCTCAGTCTTCGCATAACTCTTTCTTTATTTGGTTTTTACCTTAAAATGATAAACCAGGGCATATTTTTTAGCATCAGATGCAGTCTAATGGTTAGCTTTGGGGTTAATGGAATCTAGCAGTTTATTAATATATCACAAAGAAAACCTGATCCTCTGTACATTCCAAATGATTCACCTACTGGTCATCAAACTTCTAGAAAATATAATAAGTGTCTCTTAACAGGACTTAACACAGCCCAAGTTTGGCCCTGGGCTTGCAGTTTTCCAAACTCTCTATATCATAAAAATTCTAGTCAATTAGCCTTAATTTGAAAGTGCAGCTTCTTTCTGGGAGTTTAGAATCCCCTCTTCTTCTTTTATCTTTTCTGTGTCTTCCTCTTCATCCATTTTATTAGTGAGATTTCCCACAGAACTGTTCTTTGTCTATCACTTCTTAGCATTTTCAGATTGATTTTTCTTCAGTATTAAAAGCTTGTTTTCTAATGAGGCTATAAAAATAAAAAGCCTCTGGGGCTAGAGAGATGGCTCAGTGGTTAAGAACACTGGTTGTTCTTGCAGAAGACCTGGGTTCAAATCCCAGCATTCACATGGCAGCTAACAACTGTCCGTAACTGCAGTTCCAGGGAATCCGACAGCCTCTTCTGTCCTCTGTGGGCACTGCATGACACGGATGCACTTACCTACATGCAGGCAATACATGCATACACACAAAATAAAAATAATCATTAAAAAAGCCTCCAAATTCCAATAGTCTCCACTACAACATAGTAAAATCAATACATTTTTGTAACAGACTAAAAAGGGAATAACATGCTTTCACAGTGATATTTTTGGGTTTTGATAACTTTTTGTATAATTTATTAACTGACTTTTTAAAGGAACTGTTGTAGGATTTTCCATTTTATTGAAAATTTGATGATATATTTTTAAAAAATAGTATTTTGGGTTTTTTTGACCTTATGTGTTATATTTTCTGGTTTCTAAAACTGTAGGTTTTGCATAATTCTTACTTGTTTCTAAGGAAATTTTTTTCATTTGTATAAGTCGGACATCAAGCTGTGTTACCATTCACTGCAAGTCTGTTTTCAGGTTTTCTGTACCCTGAGGAACTGGCTTCCTCCATGCTTTGGCTCCCATTCTGTCTGGGGGACCTCCACCCCACCCCTTCACCCTTGCCTTTACTGTCACCCTCATGGGATTTATTCAAAACATCAATTTGATACTATTTTTCTCTCTAATTTATACACTCATTCAAAACCTAAACTCCCTAAACTGTGTTTTCTATTGTGTTCACCTGGGAACCTATACAAGCCCAGTGTGTGCACAGGTAATATCAATTATTAGTTTGGTTTCAATGTTCTTTTAATAAAATATTTCTACATAAAACTCTCTTCTGAGTCAAACAACTGCCTCAGATTTGTTAAAATTGTGTCATATGTGTCTATAATAACCATTTTCCTATGTTTGTTGAGATCTCATGTAATTGTGTCATGTGTGTCACTGATAATTGTTTTCATGTGTTGTGTCAAAACACTTTGTTAAAACAAGTTATGGCTACTTTAATTTTTTTTCCCTTCTCATTTTTTTTTATTGTGTACAAAAATTCTTGGTTCTATTTTTATTTTTGGCATGCCCAGTTAGAATACACATGTGAAGATTTATAAATGTGAATATTTTGATGATGTATTCAAAGGCCTAATAAATAGATACTGTCTTATAAACTTGAGTACCCTAAGTGTCTTAAAACCTATTAAACAATTTCCTTAAGTCTACATGAGATTACTTTTAATTATATATTACTAATGGTTTCTGATATTTAATATCTCATTATTAAGTATAATTTTGGATTAAAATTTTCTTATCGAAGTTACACTCTCCAATAGCAACAATATTATAATATTTTATGTTTAAGTATTGATGTTCCTTGATATTTAATCAGTTATTTAAGCATCTAAGGTGTCCTCTGTGATACCAGGACAAAAGATAACTTGACTCTTATTCTCTACAGAGATAGCCTTCAACAAGAAGAGGGACTGAAAAATAAGTTGGATCACTAAAAGCAAGCACTGTGCCCATGGTAACCAGGTAGTGCCAAGTTGTTATTATGATAACTGCTATTGCAGCCAAACTTTCCAGTCTACTCCTCTGGCTTTTATCAATAGACTAAGAATCCATTAATGAGCCAGGTGTGGTGATGCATACCTTAAATACCAGCATCCAGGAGGCAGAGGCAGGCATATCTCTATGAGTTTGAGGCTAGCCTGATCTTCATAGCAAAAGACCCCGTCTCAAATTAAAAAAAAATAAGCAAGCAAACAAAACCAACCCCTGAAAGAAAATCCCAATTTACCTATTAACACTTATATTGGTAAAATGGAGGATCAGATTAGTTATGTTTTAAAAGAAAGTAAAGGGAAATTTTTACACTGAAAGAATTCCACAGAACAATCACCTGCAGAACTGAGAATTACTTTATTTCTCATTATATACCAATATTGGTTACTTTTCTGTTGCTGTGATAAAACACTATGACCAAAAGCAAATTATATATGAAAGTATTTGTTTTGGCTTATTGTACCAGAGAGATGAGTTCATCATAAAGGGGAGTCGCTGTGGCTAGTTACAGGCATCGTGGCAAGTTAAAGGCATGACAGCAAGAGCAGGAAGCTGAGAAAGCACATGGCAACCACACAGAGAAAGCAGAGAATGAACAGGAAGTGTGGGGAGGATACAAACTCAAATCCTGTTCCCTGTGAGGTGCTTCTTCCAGCAAGGCTTCACCTCCTAAAGGTTCCATAACCTTCCCAAACAGTGCCACCAACAGAGGACTAAGTGTTCAAATGCATGAACCATCAAAGGCCTTCTGTGTGGGAGACAGGCTTGAGCCTAGGGTGAAAGTCTTATTGACAGCCATAGAGCAGGCCTGAGGCAATGACCCTACCACTGGAGCCACAAGAAATACCTTGTGACCTTTGCTCCCATTGGCAGATCATGAGACTGAAGCCTAGAGCTCACCACTCCCTAATCACCACACTTGGAATTCAAAATTGCAAGACTTAGATATTGCAACAATCAGGGTCATGTGGTTTCCGGGAATCCAGGCTCTGTAATCTGAAAGCCAGTATGCTAAAGAGGCATCCTACCCACTATTCCTTGAGAGGACATTAAATCTGTTATGCTAATAAGGTATCCCACTTGTTGTACTGTGATAGGATGCTAAACCTGTTATGCTAATAAGGTATCCTACTTGTTGTACTGTGATAGGATGCTAAACCTGTTATGCTAATAAGGTATCCTACTTGCTGTGCTGTGATTGGACCACTACCTCTATATAAGCTTGTGCCTTCCTGCAATAAAGCAGATCTGTGTCACTGAACCTGGTCTCCTGTGTCTGAATGTGGCTCTGCTGACACAGTCTCCTCACCAGCCCTGGGGTCCAGGACCCGGCAGAAGCAGTGATGACAGAAGGCAGCACCGGGCAAGCAGAAGAGCAGCATGAGCCCAGGGCAAGCAGAGGAGCAGCCTCAATGCCCATGAGAACAGAGGAGTGGCCGCTGCTGGCGGTGACTGCACTTCTGTGATTCAGTAACAAATAATAGGCTTAGTGGTATCCTGTTTTAAAAGATGACAATGTAAAACTATGCTTATTCAACAACACTTAATTTGAATGATTTTCAGTTGTGGAGAACAGGAAAGGTACACATGATTATCTCCACTATAGGAAGCACACATGTCAGGATTGCAGAATGCTTTCCTTGATCTTGAGAAGAATTGAAAAGTAGAGATAAGGGCCAAATGTGGTCAGAGACCTGACCATGTGAGGCCCTGCTATGGTTCATCTGGATATTCTGCTTGTTCCTGGAGCGCTTGCAGCCCAGTTCAGATCAAGAGATGGTCATGAGATGATACTGGAAGAGCTACTTCTAAACAGGCAACCTACAGCCAAAGCAAAGAGGAATGAAAACTACTGACAAAATATGACAAAATGATGAATTGTGGAGTCCAAGGTGAGTACAATAGCTATTATTAATTAAGAAAAGAAGTAACTAAATACATATTTAACATTGGGACTTTCAAATCTCTGCCTATTGAAATACAGAAATATTCTTTTTAAGCATATGTATGTTCAGACTTCACTTGACATCAATGAAATAAGAATTCATATAAATAGGAATTAAGAAAAAAATTAACTTTCCACTTATAACTATACTAAAAATAAAAATAGAAAACCATGGGGGCTGGAGAGATGGCTCAGCAGTTAAGAACTGCTGGGGATTCAAACCAGCAACCCCCAGGCAGTGATGATTGGGGATGAGTAAGCCTGACATTCAACAGCCCATGCCGGCTCCAGTACCAGGGACACTCAGATGCAACGGGGAGTCTAGTCAAGCAGGGACTCATTTATTGCAGGTGTTACAGAGCTTATAAAGGCACCTGGAAATGCCCCCTCCCCCCCGAGGGTGTATCTTAAGGATGGTCACATGCTGATCATGCACTCCTCAGCAGTGTG
>NW_008336075.1:1065201-1074160 GCF_000622305.1 Nannospalax galili | reverse complement strand
TCTTAGGAGTACTTGTCATGGGACATCTTACCCATCTTTGGCTAAAAATGCATCATGATTAAGGGCAGCCGTGTGGGTAATGCCAGCCCGTGACAGTCTTAGTCTCTGCCTAACTCGGTTAGCCAAGCGTGGGCAACCAGAGTGGGTCCTGGGGAAGTCCGTAATCATGAGGAGGTGGGCTGTGGCACTTCCAAGGGTTCTCTGTCGCCAAATTATCTGGTAAAGACACTTAAAGATAAGCATTATCAAGAGAAACAAAGCAAGTCATGGCGTAGGACACGTTGAAATACTTCTGGGACCATGTACCTTTTAGCCAATCAGCCAGTTGTCAAAGAGGCTGACTGGCAATGAAGTCAAGGAACTGAGTCCTTTACCTCAGATGGATACAAATAAAGAGAGGAATTTTGACTCATGAACTATTATTGTCCATGACCGTCGTGCTAGCCAGTCGGATCCTGGCCTACCCACTTAAGGTTTTTCACAGGCACCCACATGGGGTTTGAATCTTCTGTAGGGTAGACACAGCCAAAGCCTCGACCCATGGTTAGCAATGGACCTGGGCCTTTCCATTGCCCTGTAATGAGGTCCTTCTACCTTACCTGTACCTCAGGTCTCTGCTCCTGTCATCCCCAATGCTTCTGAAACCGGGATTCCAACTGATTTTTTTGAAAATTAAGAACATAAATAGTGAATAAGGCCACGAATCTTCTGTAGGGTAGACACAGCCAAAGCCTCGACCCATGGTTAGCAATGGACCTGGGCCTTTCCATTGCCCTGTAATGAGGTCCTTCTACCTTACCTGTACCTCAGGTCTCTGCTCCTGTCATCCCCAATGCTTCTGAAACCGGGATTCCAACTGATTTTTTTGAAAATTAAGAACATAAATAGTGAATAAGGCCACACCCAACTGTTGGTGGGGGCTTATTCCCCATTTTTGTTTTTGTAATTGAATTTTTAGGTTTGGATGGTTGTGTTGTATAATGATTTGACCTAGGGGATTGTAGGGAATTCCTATATTGTGTTGAATTCCCCAAAGTGAAAAGAAATCTTATAAATTTTTACTCACAAAACATGGTCCATTATCAGTTTAATTTTGGGGGCAATCCCAACGTAACAAAGCAATGGAGAAAATGAGACTGAGCATGTTTAGACTTCTCTCCTGTATGAGTGGTAGCCCAACATGTGAGAATGTGTCGATGGACACAAAAATATACTTAAGTTTTCCAAAAGGAGCATAGTGTGTGACATCCGTTTGCCACAAGGAATTGGGTTTGAGTCCCCTGGGGTTTACCCCTGGCTGTTGCAGAGGCAGTGCCTATACACAATAAGCCATATTGTCTGCCTCTGCATTGGCTTGGGATAAAAGCCCAGGCAATCCTTGGTGCCCCGTAAGATGCTGTTAGAAGATAGGGGCTTCTCTCTCCTTAAGCAGCTGAATACTGTCAGAAAACAATGGCCACGAGTTCCTTGAATTGAGTTGCTTTTTGGTTTCTGCACATCTGCCCCAGTCAGTGAAAACATTGTAGGCTTTTACTAAGAACTCCCTTGGCCCAGGATTCAAAGAGCACTGCTGCCTGCGGGGCTGCAACACTCGGGGGCGGGGCAGGTGGTTCCCCAGAAGGGGGAGTAACAGACAGGGCACCCCCGACCCCAGCCATCTTCCCTGAACCTGGCCTTTTCAGCTGTCCCAGAGATGGTTGCAGCGCACCACCAAAGGTGTTTTTTTTTTTTAAATGTGCCTGGTGGCCGCCCATCACCCACCACTATCCCCACTCAGTTTTCACACAAGCCCCTGAGCCACACTGCTCACCGGCCAGGGGGCAGTCCCCTGGCCAGCTTTCACTAGGGCCCCTGACTTGTGCATGCATTAGTTCAAGGCTGGTGGGGTGGGAGGCTTTTGCCGCAGATCCCATGTGCTCTGCTCCCCCCCCCCCGGGAGGCTCTGAAGCTGGCCAGGGCATGCCCAAGGTGCCTCTTGTTACTTTGGCTGCTTTTGGTTTCACTTCTGTTGCATTTCTGCCTTTTTCCTCAAACTCTTTCCATGATACCCATGTATCCCCAGTAAAAACATTAGCCCCAAGTAGCCAAGGAGCCAAATGAATCACCTCTGCCCTAACATTTTGAGCTGCAGGATCTGACAAATAAGATCCCCTGCTTTTAAGCATATCTCTCAGCACTTTAAGCACTGGGTCTTCGGACTTAAAAGTTGCATCACCCATCTTTCGGATCTTGCTTACCCTGAACTTCTTTCAATTGGCCCCAATCCATTTTTAATTCTTTCTTTCTTTTCTTTTCTTCTTTCCACCTTTCTTCAAGTGACACGCTGGGTGCCAGGTGCTGGGGGGTTTGAACCAGCGACCCCCAGGCAGTGATGATTGGGGATGAGTAAGCACGATGTTCGCCAGCCCACACTGCCCCCAGTACCCGGAACACTCAGGCTCAACGGGGAGCCTAGTCAAGCAGGGAGTCATTTATTACAGGTATTACAGAGCTTATAAAGACACCTGGAAATCCCCCCTCCCCCCTGAGAGTGTATCTTAAGGATGGTCATGCGCTGATCATGCACTCCTCAGCAGTGCAGAAGTATTCTTCAGACTTTCAAAGCAAGCCAGGCTGCACCCCCAGTAACTTCCTTTCAAACCTATGCAAGGTGGGGCCTTTAGGTCCCCACAAAGAACACTTGACTGTTCTTGCAAAAGACCTGAGTTTGAATTCTAGCACCCATATGGCAGCTAACAACAATCTGTAACTCCAGTTCCAGGGGATCAGTCAGCCCCTTTTGTCCTCCACGGGCATTGCGTGACATGGGTGCACTTACCTACATGCACATGAAAACACTCATACACATAAAAACAAAAATAGTAAATAAAATATTTTAAAAAAAGAATTGAAAATCACATGTTTCTGGAATTTAAAAAAGACCTATGATTTGCCACCCTATTTCTTTCTGTTTGGCATGTCTATGTTCTTTCAGTTTTGTTCAAATCCTTCCAACTACATGGAGACACTCTTATGAAGCCTCATCTCTGAAACATTGTGACAGTGGTGGGTTGTGAATTGATTGTTGTTGTGCCAAATTCCTCCCTGACCCCCCCCACTGGAGACCCACACCTTCTTTCTGGGATCCCAGGGCCACATGGTTCTAGCATGGACTGACAAAACTGACATAATACATTCTATTTGTGTTTTTGTATCATTTATGACATCTGGGAGAGGGTTACTTACAATGGCCCTGTTTTTACATCTCAGCTAAGCTTTGAGATATGCCACGTGCCAGTGGCCAACCAGCTTTTGTGTGCCAGGTTTGCCAAGATGGTAACTCTCCCCTTTTCCCCAGTGTCCTCAGTGGTTTCCAGAGTCCTTAGAACTTCCAAGTTCCCTTAGTGTCTGTCCTTAGACCCTCCAACTCATGACTGGGTTGGAGGAGTGACTGTCTCAGAGGACACACCTACCCAGCTGTTGAGCTTCTTTGTCTTGAAACGTTTAAGCAGTGACCTAAGCAGATAGAATTCTTCCACTATGCCATGGATTTGACATGAAATGTCACCCTGCAAGCCTTGGTGAATACTTGGTCCCCAGGTGACACTACTATTTTGAGAGGTTCTGAAAATTTTAGGAGGTGACCATAAGAGGAGTGCATGCCCTTAGGATCACTTTCCTGCCTCACTTCTCTCCCTGTGTCCTCCTCATCTTGTTCACACTGAACTGAGCCACTTTGCTCCACCACATGCTCCCCACTACAGCCTTCAGGTTCAACATATGCCAGAAGTAATGCAGTCAAGGATTATTGTCTGAAACCTCTGAATCAATTGGCCAAAATTAATCCTTCCTCTCAAAGTTGTTTATGTCAGGTATTTTTCACAGTAATGAAAAGTCTTTCTAACACACATAATTTAACCCAACATCTTATATGAATTTGTGTGTGTGTGTATGTGTGTGTGTGTGTGCATACCCGCATGTGTGTATGAAGATGTGTAAATGTGTGTGCATGGTTGGAAATCAAAGGGTGATAGCAAATGTGTTCCTCAGTCATTCTCCAGCTCATTTTTTGAGACACTGTCTCTCACGAAGCAGCAGGCTGAGACAGCCAGCTGTGAAGCCCTAGAGTTCCTTCCATTGCCACCTCCACAGCACTGAGATTATAGGTGAGCACTACCAAGTTAGGCTTTTAAATGTGTGTTTTGGGGATTGTGAACTGAGATTCTCGTACTTGCATGGCAAGCCCTTCCTGACAACTATCTCTCAAGCCCGCATATTATAGTTTCTAAAAAAGAAAGTGAGAAAATTTGGGTCTAGTTCACACATACCCACTCTGAGCATCTCTTCCTTTGTTTGGTTGCTACTTTCTCTTTCATCTCTCTTTGGCTGTCTTGGAACCCACTTTGTGTGTTGCCATATTTCTGACTGTGAGAATTTGTGAGTCTCGGTGTACTTTCCATGTCAGTGGATGTTCATCAATGTAGAACCACAGTTACACCAACTAGGTGGGGGCAATGAAAATAGGCAACATATTATATCCATGAAGGTTCTGGCCTCTATCCATCCACTCTTCTCCCCATACCATCTCCCCACCCTAAGGATTCATGACAGATTGATCTTCAGTCATTGTTTGTGGAAAACATTTATGTCTATATTATTCCAACTTTGAAAAAACATGTGAACTTTAAACATATGAACATACACTTGTATTTTGGGCTGTTGTGTGTATGTGTGGGTATGCCTGCATGTTCATGAGTGTGCTAATGCGGGTGTTTTGTAGTGCATGGGGAGGGGGGTAGAAGTGCACATGTGTCTGGCTGTGGAGGCTATAGGATGACACGTTCCCCAGAAGCAATGCACCTTAGTTTTTGAGACAATGTCTCTCACTGGGACTTAGGACTTTATTGAATCGGCTAGGCTGGCTGGCCAGTGAGCCTCAGGGTATACCTCTCTTTACCTCCCCAGTACTGGGGATATAAGAGAGCACCACTAGACACAGATATTTTACACAGGTGTTGAGAATCACATGTCTCATGCTTGCATGGTAAGCACAATTTGGCAACTAAGCTGTCTTTCTTCTTTCTAGCCCATAATTTTTTTAGTTTTAGTTATTATGAATTCACTGATCAAGTACATAGTTGTATATTATTTGTAATGTTGATTAAGACACTCAATTTTTGCCTTTAATTTTATTTCTATTTTCTTTTTCTTTATCTGTACTTTTTATTTTGTTGTCTTAAATTTTTGAATCTTTATAGAGAATACCATTTGGACTAGTATTCTGAATTCTTACATGCATTATTCCCTATTTAACTTATTTTATCATAATTTATGTTACTGAAAATGAGCTATATTTCCATGTAATAATCCATAAGAGTACTGAAAATACTATTTGATTATCTTTCATTAGAGATAACAATAATTTTTTTCTTTTGGAAGACTCCATATTCTCTACTTTCAGTTATTCAGAGTTTCACTGTGATAGGTCAGCTACCTATCTTTTAGGGTCAATTCTTTACTGTACTGTGGAGTTGTAACTTTTATAATCTGTCAACAGTCTTTTATGCTCAACATGTATAATTTTAGGTTGACATTTCTGATTACATACTTACCTAGATTTATTTCTCATGCATCATATCTTTGACATTTTTTGCAATGTTTTAGGCGAGTGTAAAGATGAATCAATCTTAACACATTTTATTCATCTATTTCATTTCTGAGACTCAGTCTTGAATGTCAGCATGTCTAATGGATCCTTTTGCATAGCTGCCAATGTATGATGTATCCTCTTTCATCTCTTTGAGAAGAGGAATTAGCTTTACTTTATAACATCTTTATTTAGCATCCTGATTGATTTTCCTTACATATTAAATTTTCTACTGGCTGTTTTTGTCTTGGATGAAATGTTGACTTGTGTGTGGGGGTGGTGCTTTGTTCCACTTTTTACATACAAGCTCCTCCCTTGGTCACTGGGGGTATGTGCAATAATTATAGCTGATGCCTTTGCTGGTGATGATGAATGGGGTGGGAATTTAGCACAGTAGTGGAGTGCTCATCTAGTATATCCAAGACCCTGGGCTAGATGCCCAGCCCAGCTTCAGCATTTCAGTGTGTAGCCTCAAGATCTGGGCATACTGTGAATTACATAGATATATGGAGATACAATCTGTCTTTCCACAATGATGCAGGCATGTTCTATCTGATTCTCATCACATTAATGCCCATTGTGTGGGAGCTCTTCACATTTCATATCTGCTAAGAGACTGAACTCCACAGGAACAATGCATTTATCTCCAACAAGGAGTAAGCATCTCGTTTGCTGAATTCATCTCCACAGGTTTTAATAATTCAGTGATGACTCAGCATTCAGCATGTTGGTTTGCTAATGGCATCCCTTTTGTTATCCAGAACATTATACAGCATTTTTCAACTGGTTGAGATACTCTCTCCAAGGCTTGGGAAACATTTCAAAAGAGAGAGGGCAGAAAGAATGCAAGAACCAGAGGTTAGGGGAGTGCTGTGAAACAGTGTCTTCCAGACATGATGTGAACACTGTACCCATGAATTCACTGCAGCTGTGGCTACCTGCTCGAGACTTAGAGAAGATGAATGTACATCACAGTTTCATCCTGCATGAGGCCCTACTCCTCCCTGAAGGGTTATGTGTAGTTAATAAGTACAGAGAAAATGGGAGTCATTTTCTTCAGTAATATAACCCCTCATAAGATGACCTTGCTCCAGTACATGAACCCTGACCTATGCATGCAAGCAACTATATTTGAACTCAATGCATGGGATGAGGACACATTAGACTAGAAAGGGCTTGTAGGAAAGAATACATGTTTCAGTGGGACAGATGTGTGTCTGTGTGTGTATGTGTGTGTGCTCCTGTTTGTGCAGGTACAAGTGTGTGTGTGCAGGTGTGTGCACATATGCATGCGTATGTATGAAGACTAGAGTTCAACCTTGATTGTCATTCCTCAGGAGCCATCTACCTTGTTTTTTCAGACACCGTCTCTCACTGGGAACTGGAGCTTGTGAAATAGGTTAGGCCAGCTGGCCAGGCAGCCCCAGGGATCTGACTTTCTTTGCCTCCTTAGCACTGGGATTACTAGTCCTTGCTTAATTCACCAGGATTTTATGTGTGGTGCTTGGCATCACACATAGGCCCTCAAGCTTAGAGGCAATCATGTTATTAACTGAACCATCCTTGAACTTGAGAGAACATTTAGGCTATCTTTGTCTTATTGTAATAACTGGATAGTGGCTCTTTGCCTAAATGCAGCACTCATTATCAGCTTCCTACCCCAGTGTTTCTATTTTTGTGCATATGACCTACTTGCCCTTAGATGAATATGGGGCACTTGCTGATACAGAGATTGCTTTGGGACTTTTTGTTTTTTGAGAGCACCAAAGCACTTCATATAGACATCCACTGAAAAGTCCAGTTGGATTTGTGCATTCTGTGGGAAGACTGTGTCCCAGAAAGTGATGGTGCATGATGAAGTCCCAGCACTTGAGAGATGACAGGACTGGGTGAGAGGAGTTGCTTCTTGTTCATCTCACAGCTTCCTGCACATGTGTGTGACTCTGCCCTTACCATTCTGCCCTCTCTGTCCATCTTCTCACTTTTCTATGTAATTGGAGGGGAAAGATATAAACAGACTTATAATTTCTATATCCTCTTAGTTCTGGGAAGTGATAAGAGGAAGTGCGATGTCTCTCAGGGGACAATGAGACTGTCTAAGAGAAAGACAGTAGGACATTCTTGTAGGACACCATATTTTTTTCATGCACCTTTATGACCATTGCCCATGAATACAGTGCCTGAGACAGATTATGGATGAATGTCAAAAACATGCTTTACTGGTGGTTATTACTAAAACTCTGTAGTAGCTAAAATACTTTAACTTAAACAAGAGACATCCTATCCATAGTGTTTTATATAATTCTGACATTGATATTTTTATTTAAAATGGAAATGGTATTTAGTTCCTAAGAATTTTTTTTTCTTATGTATAACCACTGCAAACAAAGTGACATGGATCCTTTTATTAGGATGGAGTAAATTGTCTTAGATTTAGGCAATAAATTTCTAATAGTAGAGCTCCAGTTTTTCATGAACTACAAATTCTGAGCACATTTTATAACATGTTGTTGGGTGCCCAAGTTTTGAAGGAATAAAAAAACTTTAATTCCTGCATAGTCATGTAAGTATTAAAGCTTATGTTGGGTTATGAGAGGTAGTGAAATGTCATGATCTTTCTGGATTTGAGGCTTATATAGAGGAGCATCCAGCACATCCCTTAATCACTTGAACTCTCAGGAACATCACAGTACACACCTCAAGAGGTAATTAAATTTTTAACATTTTTTCTTTACAGAAGTGAAACTGCAATTTGATGTGCTCTTTATCAGTAAGCAAACTGTTTATCTGATAGTTTTTGTTTTCTGTTTGTTTAATTTATGCAACTTTGTTTACCCTGCAATCTTCCTAGAAAGGAAATGGCATGAAAAATTATATAAACCTCCTTTATTTAATTACAAAATATTGAATACATTTGAACATATAGGTACCTGCCTTGTGCTCAGTATGATTCTTAACACTGAAATTATTCAATGAATAAGACATTTGTGTGCCCTAAAGGCAACTGAAAATTACAGAGGGAGAAGAAAACCCTTAAGATACATGCCGGGTAGCAATGCAAATGGTATCTTACTGCAGTAGGAGAATAGAGTCTAAAGTTTGTAGAGAGGAGTGCGGCAGCTGGGACTTTAAGATGTTCCTCCCTTCAAGTTTACTGCCTTAAAAATGTTTATAACACTTCATGTTACAAAACCAAACAGAAATTAAATCTTAAGTATATAAAGTTTCTATTAACATTTAAAACATCATTTCAATTAACCATAAAATGAAAGAAATAGGGAAGTAGAATGGAAAAGACGGTATCAATTTAGAGGAAAAGCATTTATTACTTTG
>NW_008336075.1:1044607-1065063 GCF_000622305.1 Nannospalax galili | reverse complement strand
ATAAATGAAATTCTAAAGAAAATAATAAAAGTAAAATAAAAATAATAAAATGGTAAAAACTGATCTCTGTTTCATTCAGGTGTTAACTATGCTGAGATTATTCTTCTTTGCAATATGCCCCCAAACACTTATTTTCTTCAGAGTCTATGTAGTCAAGACAATAAGCACTAGCATCAGAGTCCTGGGATGGAAATACAGTTTTAGTATTTCACCATTAAAATATAGGCACTCATGTACCAAACTGCTTATGATAGTTTTTTCAACTTGACAAAACTTAGAATCACTGGAAGAGAATCTCAATGAGGGATTGTCTATATTGTGTCAGCCTGTGGGCCTGTCTGTGAGGTTTGTCTTTAGTTAAATGATATAGGATGACCAGCCCATTGTGGGTGGCACCATTCCCTAGACAGGAGGCACTCAACTGCACAAGACAGAAGAAATAGACGTGAGCACAAGCAACCAGGTAAGTGTGTGTGCATTCATTTCTCGCTGCTCTTGACTGTGAATGTAATGCACCTAGGTACTTGAAGTTCCTGCCTTGACTTCGCTGTTAAGATTCACTGTAACCTGGAACTGGAAATGAAATCAATCCTTTTCTCCCCTAAGTTACTTTCTGCAGAGCATCTCAACAGATGCCAGTGCATATTGGCGTACAGGAGCAGGGTTGAGAGTCTGTTTCCTGCATCTCGTTGATTCAGCCCAAGTCCAACTCTTTAACAGCAAATAAGTCAGTGGACCTCAATTGTTTTACCTCTAAAATTTGGATGCATAATAATAATACCACATAGGGTAGTTGAACAAATCACATGAGATGAGACAAAAATGTTTAAATATTCATGAATATGCATGAAACACAGGTCTAAGTAATGTACAGTTAATATCATTACTCTTGCTGTAGCTACTGTTTAGATTTCAGTATTGCTCTCCCAGAATCTGCTGCTCTCCTTTGAAATAGTGATTCTTCTTCCTTTCAGGCTAGGACTTCACATATAATGAAAATGCTGTGAAGACTGGGCATGGTGGCACATGCCTTTAATCCCAGCACTTGGAAGACAGGCAGGTGAATCCTTATGAGATCAAAGGAAGCCTGATCTATGTAGCCAGTTCTAGACCAGCTAGGGCTACAGGGAGACCCTGTCTCAAAAGTAAAGCAACAAAACCCAAAGCAAGCAAATGAAAGCAAAATAAAATGCTGTGAGGGTGTGCAGCAACTAAGATTTAGGGAAAGATTTGTAAAAGGATTAAATTATGGTCAAAGAAAGAATTAAAAATTGTATTTATATTAAATTTGTTTTAGTTTGAATGTAATGTAAGTGGATGGCCCACAGGCTGAGCCATATTGAAGGCTGAAAATAGCCCAGCTTTATTACCTGGTTCAAGGTCTCTTGCTCCTCTATTATGAGTCTCACAAATCATTCTTTATTTTAACAACTGATATATTCCCTTCCTATGTGTTTGTGTTATGTCAAATTATCTTTCTTATCTTATGCATTTGATTTTTTATATCTTCTACTAAAGGAGGTCAAGGTTGCATGAAGTTCACCTCTTATGTTTATTACTTGGACTATAAAATCCATTAGAATAATTGGAACAGTATAAGCAACTGAGCATTAGTTTTTTATTACATTTATGTGTGTGTGTGTGTGTGTGTGTGTGTCTGTGTGTGTGTGTCTGTGTGTATTGGAGAGGGGAAGGGTGTACACCATGGTATGCGTGTGAAGGTCAGAGGATAACTTGCATGACTTGGTTCTCTCCTTACATCATGTGAGTGCCAAGGATTAAGTCCAGGTCTTTAGTATCTTTACCTGCTGAACCATCTTTCCATCCCCTGATCATTATTTTTATCCCTTTTAATGCAATTTCAGATTTACAAAATGTGCAAATAGTTATGACAGTTCTCTGTAAATTCCTGTTGCCTCGAATGCTAATATTATGCAATATAAGCTTATTAAAATGAATTATCACTATTGATAACTAGTAATTAATTTGATACATAATTCAAATTCCTGCACATTTTTACTTTATCATTTTTCCATTCCAGGATGTCATTCAGGATCCTACATTAGAAATGGTTTATCCCAGGCAACGTAGGATAGTCACACATGTAGCCCAACATATTTGTAGTTGACAATGTTTGCTCTCAGTGTTAAAAGTAAACTTGAGATTTTATGTGTGTGACTGGCAAATTATCATAATATTTGGCAAAAATACTGTCCTTTTTGGTAGATTTGAGTTTCATCCTTTAGGAAGTATCACGTGATTATATGGTATACATCAATTTGTGAGGTCTCTATTCTGCTCCATTATATATACTTTCTTGTTGTCAAAAATCATATTATCTTTGTCCAGTGAGATGGTTCAGCAGGTAAAGGCACTTAGAGCCAAGCCAGTAAACCTCAGTTCTATCCCCTGAACCCATGTGGTAAAAGGAGAGGCCTGACTCCCAAAAGTTATCCTGTGATCTCAGCACATGTTACAGGAGTATGATTTGTCTTAGCATGTGTTTTATGGCCAGGGGTGTGGCATATATTACAGTGGGTTGACATGATCAGTTTGACTTCTGCTCAGCTGTGTTATAATTATTTGGTGGTTGTTGTTTTTGTTTTGGCCACTGGAGCTGGCAATTCCTAGAACAGTGGTATTGAAAGTACATTTTAATTTTAATGTAATTTTTATTTTTTATGGTCATTTTATACTTTGGTTCTTGAGGATATGTTCTACTCTTTGAGAATTTGGGATACATCTTCTCACTAACAGTGTGCAAGGGCTCAATTCTCTTTATCTTCATCTCTGACATTGTTTAGATTTTTGATACACATGATATTTAATTATTTTTATATGTTTGAGAAAATTTTTATTGACTTTGGTGCACTTCATATAATACATCTTGGTCAAATTTAGACTCTCTTCCCCAACTCCCCACCTTATACCCCCTCCATGATTTCAAGTATTTTCTCATATAAGTCCTATCTGATTAAGCATTTATATCCAAATGTCCCTCCATGCAAGGTCATCCACTGGAGTCTAGTCAGCCTATGAAAGTCACTCCCTTAAAGAAGATATACTCTCCCTTACCCCAGAGCAATAACTGGCCAATAGTTCCTGAGCTAGGGTTGGGGCCTACTGATCGTTTTCCCCATTCTATGATGAGTTTCTGTCTAACTGAGTCAACATGGGTCTTGTGCATGCTGTCACCATTGTTGTAAGTTCATGAGCAAGTTCCCAGAGACTTGAAAGCCTCTGTTTCCTTTTGTGCATGCACTACCCTGGGTCTTACAGTCTTTCTACCTCTTCTTCCACAATGGTTCATGAGCCATGGGTTGGTGAGGTTTAGTATAGGGACATGGATTACACACTCCTGTTCTCTAAAACTTAGACAATTGTGACCTTTGTGCATTGCACCCTGTTATATGAGGAAGCTTCACTGTTGAGAGTTGGGGAGGGAAGAGGAATGCTAGACAAGGAGAAAAAGAGGAGAAATAAATAAAGCATAAAAATCCAGGGGGAAATATATTAACTCAAAAAGCCCTTGAAAAAATACACACACAACATCTGAACATGAGTGCATGAAGGCTACATAACAAGAAACACTGTGCCAGACAGGAGAAGCCTTCCTTCGAGTTCTTGGCCAGGGTAGTCCAAGAGTCACCAAAAATAACACAGGCTATTGGCAGAGCTTCTGATTACCTCCCAGAACATGAAAGTGAGACCCTATTGCAGAAGACAGGACATACTTCAGATAGCGGATGTGGAGCAATGGAACTGGAACTTACCGGGAAGCCTTCTTTGTGAAGACTAGATCTATAGTTTTAGGGGATACTATGGAAGATGCTCAGGGAGAAAAATCAATCAATGGTCCAGCCCAGCTGTAAAGCCTAAGAACCACAACGACTGGCAGAGCAAACTGTCTCTCTTGGTGCAGTAGTGGCGCTTTTATCTAGGGAGTTAATCAAGAGCTATCTAATTGGACTTAAAGCCCTCTCAATGGGAGGGAACTCATGGGTGGCACTGTAAATATAGCCAAATACATAGAACTCAAGAGGTCATAAATCCCATAGAAAACCCTTTCTGTCTCATATTTCTAGACAAATGAAATTTCTTACTGAATGCTAAATATGAATCCTTATATTTACAAACAAATATACCACATACCACACATCAAAGAAGTTTCCTTTTGCAACAGACAGAATCTATTACAGAGTTCCACAACTGGTTACACAGAGAACATGTGTTTGAGAGATGCTCATCCCTAAGTGATACATCTGTAGTGGAACCTCTACACCTAAGTCTCAATGAACACAGCAGAACAAGGGATAGAGAGAATAATAAAGCATATTTATTACGGAGAACTTTAGGCATATTCCCAAATATTACTTTCCACTCTCTTGCCTGAGAAGTGGTGGAATAGTTGTGATGTCTTTACCCGATAACCTCTAGGGTTTGGTGCAGGTGAAATGAACGTGGACAGTTCATCAAAACTCCAGCTGCAAGATATTTCTACTCTCAGATAGTCTGCACTCAGCCTCCAGCAATTCATTAAGATCACCACAGGATTTCTACGTTCTGTGATGCTGCATCTCAGCCTGTTCTGCTCTGTAGGCATATTTTGTCTATGAGTCTACCAGTTCAACTGTCTGTTCAGAATTTGAGGCAGCAATCTTTCCCATGAACACACTGCTCAAATGAATATAACAGCCACTCATTTCAATTTTTTTACCTCTTTTATGTTGTAAGGACAGGAGATCATTTCGGTGATATTTACATGCAAGTGCTGAAGACAGCCCGACTCAAGAGTAGAATTTTAAAATTCATTAAAATATATTTTTAAAAGGCCAATGTAAAGATTAATCTTGGGGCTAACAATGAATAGAGATAAAAATCACATATATATGTGGAAAAGTTAATAGCTTTAGATAAAGCACATAGTTAATTAATATATGCATTGTTAGGAGACTGAACATCTTCATAAATGTATGATTGATTGGTAAGAAAAATGCATGTATATACTGTACTAGGTATGCATGACAAACAGATATATTATTATTCCAAGATCTCTAAAGACACCAAGTCTTAGTTTTAATTATATGCAGAATCCTCACTTGATGGTTTGTAAGTGCTGAGTCTCAGAACTTCAAAAAAAGCTAATTCCCACACACTATAAAATGCTTTGAGATGAGGTAGGAATGACCTCATTTTAATACTGATACCAGCTGGCCTCGAGCTCACTACTTAGACCAGGCTGGCATGGATTTCACATAGTTCACCTGCCTCTGCCTCTCAAATATTGGGATTAAAGGCATGCACTGCCAAGCCTAGGTACATGATAGTTTATGAGTCTCCAAATGCCAGCATACACTATATTAATGAATCTACTTATGACTTTCCATATAAGCTCACTTACAAGTGTAAATTCCTAAAAGCTAATTAAATTGTAATGTTTATATTAATAATTAATATTGGCTTGGAAATCCTAATCAATTAAAGAAAAAAATCATATGTATAAATGTTTCCAGAGAATATGAAATTGTTATCAGAATGTATTACATAAATCCAGAAAACAATTATCACCTGACCATACTATTCTCTCATAAAACACTGAAATATTATTAATATAGATATTATTTTTTTATATTTAGGAGAAAGTCAATGAGAGGGCTAGACAGATGATTCAATAGTTCACATAACTTGCTGAGATCATAGTTTGGTTCTGAGCCTCCATGTCAGGCAACTCAGCTGTAACTCCAGCTCCAGAGGGTCCAATGCCTCTTGGCCTCTACAGGCACCTGCATATACATGTACATACCCATACACATTCACACACATATACATGTAATTTGATTTTAAACCAATAGAAACTATGATTAGAGAGCAATTTTACTCCAAATTAGGGATATTAAAGAAAATGGCTTTTAATGATCAGGAATAATAAAGAGCTACCTGAAATGGGTAAAAGTCCACAAATCCATTCATCAGAAATCGCAAAGCTGCCTTCCCTTTGGTTGAAAACTTATTTGATCAACAGTGGTAAAACAAGTCACTGTAGTTGAACACTTGCTAATGTAATCATACACAGTACACATGGTATGGTTTTATAACTCATTACTTCTATTTATTTCTAGTCTACATTTTGTGTTTTAGATCAGTTCCTTTGGTACTACAGACAATAATATTTGTTAAAAATTATTTCCTTAGATTACCTAAATATATAATTTTTTTCATAGTATACTATTTGCAGAAAGAATTTTGTAATTGAAAAATAATTTTCCCTATTTGTTTTGTAAAGCTGATCCTCAATGTATCATTTTCAAATGTAGCAACCCTAAAATAATCCCAGTCAATATACAAATGCAGCTTTTCATGAATAGATGTGAATATGACATTTTACAGGTAGGTCATATGATACAATTTTCATAACTAAATGATGTTACAAAATAAATTAAGAAAGCTGAATCCTATTTAATAATGTTATAGTCAAGAAATGGATATTCATATGTGAAAAACTGATTAAATATACTGCTAAATAAAAGTTTTTTTCAACAATAGTCACAGTCCTGCATTATTGGTAATTATGAAATATACATTACTGTAGTCACAAATATTCAGTTACTTATAGAAAGATTTAGAGTTAAAATTGTTATGTCAATCTCTCGCCTTAGAAAAATAAGAGCAGGGGCTGGAGAGATGGCTCAGCGGTTAAGAACACTGACTGGTCTTGCAGAAGACCCAGGTTCAAATCCCAGCACCCACATGGAAGCTAACAACTGTCTGTAATTCCAGTTCCAGGGGATCCAACAGCTTCTTTTGTCTTCTGCGGGCATTGCATGACACAGGTGCGCTTACCTACATGCAGGCAATACACGCATACACATAAAATAAAAATAATAGATAAGGTATATATATGAGCAAACATAAGAAGAAAATTTAGAAAAATATATTGTTACCTTGGGGAGAAGATCATGTACTTAATCCAAAAACTGATAGAAGAAACTACAATTGACTAAAATTGTTATATTAAAGTTTCAGATTATATTGAAGGAAGACAGTGAAAAAAATCAGAAACACATTCGTAACATATGTAAGTGACCAGGAATTGATGTACAGAAAATGTGGTGATTTCTTTAAAATTCAACTTTAAAAAAATGTGAAATATTTACGTGTAAAAATAAGGCAAAAAGTTCATATGTATACAATAATATCAATTTAAATAATACAGAATATGGACTCATGTTCTGTACATTTATATGAAGTTTAATATACATTTGAAAGTGTTACGTGATTTTTATTTTCTCCTGGATAGATTTGTTGAATATTGTGAAAACTGAAAGTTGAAACCATTTTATTTGTTTAAAACAGAGTCATGATAGCCTAGGTTGGCACCAATCTAAGTATCTTCCTTCTTCCTCCTCCCTGAGCTGGGATTATAGTTCTATGACCTCACTCCTGGAAAAATTTATACCTTTTATAATTCTAAAATAAATTATTATAGAGCAGGAGAAATGGCTGAGTGGTTAAGAGCACTTACTCCTCTAGCAGAAGACCTGACTTTTGTTCTCAGCACCCTCACTGTGAAGCTGACAACTGCCTATATTCCAGGTCCAGAGGATCAAAAGCCATCTTCTAGCCTCCATGGGCACCTGCCCACACATGTACATAACACCCCCTCCACAGACATCATTACAAATAAAATAAATCAAGAAATGTATTATAGAAATGAAAAAGAATTCTCACATATAAAACCTCGATTACAATTCTGCTTCTATCCCTTTCTATCTCTGTTATGCCATGAAAATTAGTCAAACTCTGTACTCCTAATAACTCTAAAATAGAGGTGGTGAGGGCTATCTTCTTAGTTTTCTGTTCAGATGATAGAGGCAACGGACTTTAAATGTCAAGCATATGAAAGTTGCATTTATGTCTCCATTTTAAAAATTACTTATCTAAATTCTCACCAACCTGTGAGTTCAAGTGCAGTCATTAGCCTAAGTGTACTGTTTCATTCCCTGTCACTCCTTCCCCATTCCAGTGAATGTAAATTCACTGAGTAAACATGGCTGACAAAGGTCAGAGGCCTGTTAACCTTTTGAAATCTCTTGTAGATCTTTTCCACATGAACAAAGAGAAAACAAATAAGAATCAGATCAGCTGAATTTTCTTACCTGGTTTGTTGTTTATTTTCAGGTAAAAAGTTCGAGGTTTAGATTTTTCAATGGTGTTTTATTATTTCTGTATAGTTGTCCAATAAAGAACACAAAAGAACACAAATCACACACACACACACACACATTAAGGAACAAATTAAAGTTTCCAGTATTTTACTAGCAAAGATACTAATGCTTATTCAACCTGAGTGGAAACTAGGTGGAAATTGTTATCATTGTTACTTGTGTATTTATGTCTGTGTTTCTGTGCACATGTGTATGCACGTGCAGGACAGAAGTTGAAGTTGAATGTCTTCTCTTGTTCTCCCCCTTACTGACATAAGAAGAGTCTGATTTCCTGAACCGAAACTTCCTGGTTCAGGTAGACTCAATAGTGTGTGACCACCCAGCAACCTCTAGCCTCAGTTCCTTCCAGTAGTGGGGTTACAGGCATGTACCATCATATCTGGCTTTCACATGGGGGCCGAGGATCCAAACTAGGGTCTTCATGCTTGTTCAGCAAGCACTTTACCCACTGAGCCATCTCTCCAAATGTGTAAATTATTTTTAATCACAGAACACACACATATCACTAGGTAGAATGCAGTAGCTGCAGTAGTTTTGAAGTGGTGCTGTGAATCTAAGACTGAGAAATCAGCAGTCTGTGCACTCTGTGCACTTTCTAAAAACTTAATACCTTCTGAATAATGAGATGTTACCTGCACATGTGGTTCACACAGCATCTCTAAAAGGCGGGTCTCCGTTATGTCTGCAGTGTGTGAATGAGGAAGCAGAGACCTTCAATGATGAAACATCTTGCCCAACATTAAACAGCGCTGGGGTTGGACCTTTGATTGATTTTCTCCCTTAGAATTAGTCTTCAGAGATGAGACTTTCAGGGCAATTCTAGCTACATTGCTCTAAGTCCTGTGTCCTAAACATGTTCCGTCTTCAGAAATAGGGTCTTACCTTCAGGTTCTGGGAGGTAATCAAGTGTTGTGGCAATATCCTGTGTTATTTTGAGATTCTCTTGGATACTCAAAGGGAGATTTCTCCTGTCTGGCATTGTGTTTCCTGTTATAGAGACTTCAAGTACACACATGCACTCATGTTTAGATATTGTATGTGTGGTTTTCTGTAGATTTTTGAGCTAAAACATTTCCTTCTTATTTCATACTACCTAAGCTTTATTCATCTATCTTCTCTGTATCCCTGTCTAACTTTCCTCTTCTTATTTCCCAGTTAAAGTAACCTCGTTTTCCCCTTGATAATGCTTGTTTCCTACTATTCCCCTCTCTTGAGTTCCTTCTAACCCTTTACAATCATGGTTACTTGTGTATCCTTTGCTCCTCTGGTCCCAGTTGAAAAACTCCCTTTTTCCTCATTTCCATCTCGGTAAGATCTATTTTCCACTATTCTCCACTCCTGGGCTCTTTTTTTCCCTTTACCTCCATGATTCCTCTACATTTTTCTGACTCCTATGGCTCTATCAGGATATGTCCTCACATATTAGGATTTGGTGCTAAGATCCACAAATGAGAGAACATACATTGTTTTTCTGAGTCTGTGTTACTTCACTTAGTATAACATTTTCTGGTTCTATCTATTTACCTGAAAATTTCATCATTTCATCTTTTTTTACCTCTGAGTACAACTCCATTGTATAAACATACCACATTTTCAGTATTCATTCATCAGCCAAAAGACATTTATGTTGTTTAAATTTCTTAGTTATTGTGAAAAGAGCAGCAACAAACATGGATGTACAAATATATCTACAGTAGCATGAGCCCTTTGGTTATGTGGTTAGATCATATGGTAGATTTATTTTTAGTTTTTAAGAGTTCTCCTCAATGCTTTCCATAGTGTTTGCACAAGTTTGAAATTCAACCTGTAGTCAGCGAATGTTCCCCTTTCTCCACATCCTTGTCAACATTTGGTGTCTTTTCTTCTCTTTATCTTAGCCAATCTGACTGGGATAAAAGGAACTCTTAAAGTGATTTTGATTTGCATTTTATTACTAAGGATGTTGAATTCTTTTTAAGGTATTTCTTACTCATTTTTATTTCTTCATTTGAGAACTTTCTGTTCAGGTCCTCTTTAACCCATCTTTATTACTTTTTTTAGTTCTTTTTATATTCTGGATCTTAACCTCCTGTTGGTTGTGTAAGGGTGATGATTTTCTCCCACTCTGTGGGTTTCCTCTTTCTTGGTTGTTTCTTTTGCTGTACAGAAGCCTTTTATTTTAATGAGGTTCCACTTGTCAAATTTTTATCTTAATTTCTGAGCAGCTGATGTCCAAGTTAAAAAGTTATTTCTGCACCTTTATCTTTAAAGCCTAGTAAACACATCAAGACTTGGCACAGCAAAGTATAGCAATGCAGTCTTGGCATTTTTATCCTGAGACAATCATCAACCATTTCATTGGACTTAAAGGCATCTCAATGGGCAGGAACTCACATGTGGCACTCTAAATATAACCAAATACACTTGACTGGAGAGGTCATAGATCCCAGTGAAAACCTACCTATCTCCTATTCTTAGACAAGTTTAATTTCTTAGTATATGTTAAATACTGAACTTTATATTTACAGACAAGTATACCATTTACCACATATCAAAGAAGCTTCTATTTGCATCAGATGGAGGCCATTACAAAGTTTCAGAACTGGTCACACACCAAGAATAAGTGCCTAAGAGATGTCCAGCCCTAATGGAACCTGTACACAAAAGATTCATGGAACACAGCAGAACAGGGGGTAGAGAGAAAACTCTCATCCGCAAAGCTTCCTCCTGCCAAAGGGGGCAATGCACACAGAAGGCCACAACCGGCCAATGTGTAAAGAATAAGAGACTTCAGAGAATGTGTGCCTGGATAGGAGTCCTACATTAAACCTCTCCCACTCATGGCTCAGGGACGATTGCAGAAGACGGGGCGGAAAGATTGTAAGAGCTAGGATTGGTATATGATCATAAGGAAACAGAGTATTCCAAGCCTCTGAGAACTTGCTCATATGAACTTACAGCAATGGTATCAATATGCACAAGACCTATGTAGACTCAATCAGATGACAACCCAGCATCACTGAATAGGATGTATTATTTGAGTGTAACACAATCATTTTGTTCATTTATCTTTTAAAGGAATTTTTTGTTTCTAATTTTCAGCTATTGTGAATATTGTCATGAACAATCACATAAATACCCCACCAAAAGTGTATAACAATTATAACTTATTCTTCGTCCTCAAAAATACTTGATAATTTTAGTCCTTTTCCTTTCTATGGGTAGCTATTGGTATCATTATGATTTTGATTTGCTTTCTCCTGATGACTGATATTGTTGACTATCTTTTCATATATTGTTTCCTGTGAATAATCTGTTAGATGCTTGATTCTTAAAATTATACTATTTTATAATTAATTTGTGAATATTGTGATGGGAAGTTTGCTTCTACTATATAATTCATTTTAATTTTCTTTGAAGGTTTTAAAACTTATTCTTTGAGAATTTCACAAATTATAGATTGAAATATGATCATATATACCATCGTATTCCTCTTCCATCTCCCTCCAAATCTCTCAACATGTGCCCTACCCAAGTTCCTTCTGGTAAATGCCATTGGCAGAATTGTTTTGTCTCTTTTGAATAATGACACTTTTGTTGACATTTTTATACTGCCTATCTATTACTTGGTAGGCATCTTTGAACTTACAATGATGTCTTTTAAACATATTTCAGACATATACTTCATAGTCTTTTCTAGTAAGCCTGATCTGGGATTTCTAAGTGGTGCACTCTATTTTTGTTCTTTGGCAGGCAACTTCTTTGCTGTTTGCCTAGTGATTCTTGTGCAGAATATGTATTATTCGATATTAAAAGGTAATATATCTGGAAGTCTGATTTTTCTTCTTGTACAGGATTTGCTGTTTGATTGTTGTTGTTGAAGGAAATAGTATTTCATTTTATTTCAACCTTTTCCAAAACAAAATTGTTTATTAATGATGTCTTACTGAGTAAAGAATACTGCATAGTTACTCAAAGCTGATTGAAGAAAGAAAGATCTCAGGAATGGAAGATAAATGAACACACATATAAACTAGTATTATTGTGATTTTCGTTTATAAATTCTTTCTTAATTTGTTCACAATTTAAAAAACAAATAACAAAAATATAGTTCTATGTTACTATATATTACTGTATAAAGCACGAATTTATGTCTTGACTAACATTAAAATGAAGGAAGCCATATTTAAGAGGTTTCATATATACTTAAATTTATTTTTATCTGAGTACATATCAAATTGTTTATATATATATATATATACAGTTTAAGTCCTAGACTAAGCACAAAATAACCTTTGAAATATATATATGAATGTATACATATATATACACATAAATCAAAATGTAACAATCAATCATTCTTTTACAGGTGGAGATCCAGTTTTTCCAGCACCATTTGTTGAAATTTCTGTCTTTCCTCCATTGTGTATTCTTGTCACCTTTGTCAAATATCAGGTGCCTGAAATTGGATGCACCCATGTTAAGGTCCACTATTCTGATCTATTGACCTACATGTCTGTTTTTGTGCCAGTACCATGATGTTTTTATTACTACAGCTCTGTAATATAGTTCGATGCCTGTTATGGTGGTCTTTCCAATATTGCTGTTTTTGCTCAAGATTGCTTTTTCTATCGGGAGGTCTTTTGTGATCCCATATGAATTTTAGGATTTTTTTTTCTAGTTTATAAAGAATCTCATAGGGATTTTGTTTGGCATTGCAAAGAATATATAGATTGATTTTCATAGGATGGACATTTTCACAATATTAATTCTACCAATCCATGACCACAGAGGTCTTTCCATCTCTGGGTGTCTCCCTCTATCTCTTTTTTCAAAAATTTAAAGTTTTCATTGTAGAGATCTGTAATGTCTTTGGTTAAGTTTATTCCTAGATATTTGAATTTTTGAGGCTATTGAGAATGGGAGAGCTTCCATGAATTTGTTCTCTGATTACTTTTTATTGATATATAGAAAGGCTAGTGATTTTTTGCCAAATGATTTGTAACCTGTCACATAGCTGAAAGTATTGCTGCTTTCTAGCAGTTTTCTGGTGGACTCTCTTCCATATAATATCATACCATCTGCAAATAGAGATAATTGGACCTCTTCTATTCCAATTAATATTTCTTTAATTTCCTTCTCTTGTTTTATTGTTCTAGTTAAATTTTCAAGCACTACATTAAAAAGGAGTAGAGATAGTGGACAGCCTTCCATACTTTCTCCATTTAGAATTATGTTGGCTGTGGATTTATGTATATAGTTTTAATTATGTTGAAATTTGTTCCCTCCAGTTCAATTCACTCTAGGACATTTAACATAAATACATGTTGGATTTTGTCAAAGACTTTTTCAATATCTATTGACATAACCATGTGATTTTTTTTCTTTGAGTCCATTCATATGTTTTATAACATTTACTGACTTATATATACTGAACCATCTCTGCACCTCTGGAATAAAGCCAACTTGATCATGGTGGATGATCTTTTTGATGTGTGTCTATATACAGTTTGTGAGTATTATGTTCAGAATCTTTGCATCTATGTTCATTAAGGATATGGGCCTAGAGTTTTCATTTTTGATTGTTTCTTTTCTTGGTTTGGGCATTAAAGTGATACTGGTGTCACAGAAGGGTTTGGGTGTTCTCTCTCTCTTTTTCTTTATGAATAATTTAAGATGTATTGGTTGTAGATCTTCTTTGAATGACTGGTAGAATTCTGCTCTGAATCCACCTGGGCCTGGGCTTTTTTGAGTTGAGAGGCTTTTTGTTGCTGTTTCAATTTCCTTATTTGCTATGGGCTTGCTTAAGGAGCAAGACCTCAATTTGAAGCATAAACCCCTGAAACTGCTAGAAGAAAACCTAGGCAGTACCCTAAAAGATATAACTGTAGGAAATGACTTTCTAAATCAGACATCAGTTGCTCAGATATTAAGTTCAACAATTTACAGGTGGGGCCTCATTAAAATAAAAATCTTCTCTAAAGCAAAAGAAACAACAAAGGAAGTAAAGAGGAAACCCACTGAGTAGGAGAAAATCTTTACCTGCCAACACACCTGACAGAAGATTAATATCGAGAATATATAAAGAACTCAAAAAACAAAGATACGATTAAATAAATGATACAAAAAAAAGATGGATTAAGGCCCTGAATGGAGCTCTTAAGCACAGAAATGAAAATGGCTAAGACACATCTAAAACGTGATCAATATCCTTAGCAGAAAAATTAAAATCAAAACCACTTTAAGATTCGTTTTACTCCAACCTGACTGGCTAAGATCAAGAGAACAATAGACACCAAACATTGGCAAGGATGTGGAGAAAGGGGAATGCTCATTCACTGCTGGTGGGAGTGCAAACTCGTGCAACCACTATACAAAACAGTGTGAAGAACTCAAGAAATTAAAAATGAATCTACCATATAATCTGTTATACCATTCCTTGACATATACCCAAAGGACTCATCCTACTATAGAGACACTTATAGATCCATGTTTGTTGCCCTTTTTTTCACAATAGCTAAAAAAATGGAAACAATCTAAATGTCCCCCAACCAATAAATGGATAATGAAAATGTGGTACATTTACAAAATGGAGTTCTACTCAGCAGTTAGATAAGATAAAATCATGAAATTTGAAGGTAAATCGATGGAACTACAAAATGTTATACTAAATGAAATAACACAGACACAGAAAAACAAGTGACATATGCACTCCCTCATTTGTGGATCTTCCTACCAATCACTTATATGTATCAGCAGGAGCCAGGAAAATGGATAGGGACCACTGAGGTAAACAGAAAGAAAGAGCCTGAAAGTGAGTACATGTGCATGTGTGTGCACCTATACAGAGAGGCCAGAGGTCAACCTTGGACGTCATTTATCAGGAGCCATCCATCTTGTGTTTTTGAGACAGAATTTCTCACTGGCTGGTACCCTCTAAATAGACTAGGGTGCCTAGCTATTAAATCCACAGGTTCACCTGATTCCATCTCCCCAACCTTTGGAGCATACCCCATGACCAGCTTTTTATCACATGATTCTAGGGATCAAATTCAGATCCTTGTATTTGCCTTGCTGAGCCATCCCTCCACAGTAGTCTTTAGTTCTCCTTCAGCACAGCTTAAAATGTCTCCTTCCTTTTCACACTCTAGGTATTGTACTATTCCTCATAAAATATAAGCTAACTTATACCTCCCATTCTAGAAGACTGAACAATATTTTGAGGATATGCAGTAGATGTTAGTTGATTTTTGTTGTCATTTGTTCTCCTTATAGACACATTGTTCATCTACTACATGTCACTGAGATAGAAAGGGAATGCTTTGTAGAGATATGGAATGTGAAAAACATGAAAGCCTAGGGAACATTACTATATGTAGTGCTTTGTCCCTTTCTTTCCACACCATGTATGAGAGGAAATCTGCTTACATGCCTGGACAGTCCCAGCTCCCAGCTGAAAACTACTACATTGATTCAGTTGACCTCACTGTTCACCTTCCCATTAGAATGCCACTCAAATCGTTGGTCCTCAGAAGCATGAACTACAATGACTCTTCTGGCTTGCTCTTTGTAGGTCATTTAGATTTTTTTGTTGTGTGTTTTGATCAATTACCCAGAACAACGGGCACATTATAATAGACAAACTTGCTGATAAAGCTGTAAACATGTGCCTGAGCCTACCTGTCCAGATAGTCCAAAGCTGAATAGATTCAAAGCTTGGTCATGTGTCTCCAGTCCTGTATATTGTGTGCCCTCTTGATTCACCCAAGGGAATTTCTGTTTCAAGACACCTGCATTATTATCAGTAGTAAATGAAGGAAATGATAGATACTCTAGTCAACCCATTCTAAAAGCACTTGTATGAATGTTTGAAGTGATTCTTGGCATTTTTGATAAGGGGAAACAGAAGCTCACTGTGTATGAATTACTTGATAGGACCACGTAGATAAAAAACATACCATGGATGCACTTACACTGAAGGACATTTGGGTACAAACACCTGAATGAATAGGACTCAGCATGTAGAGCAGAATCCATAGGGTTCATTGGGGTGGGAGGGTGGGTGGAGGCACGGATTGGGGAAGGGGTCTGGATTTGAGTGGGAAATGTTGTATGAAAGTTTAAAAGCTCAATAAAAAATAAATCTAAAAAAAAATATACCGTACCAGAGGGAACAAGGAAAAGGAAGGCCGTCTTTGAAAGTCGACAGTACCTAAATAGAAAGCAAATGCCTGTCCTTACACAGTTACCTTCTAGGAGGAAAAGAAATCACCTGCCCATAAAGAATCCCTTTAAGAGCACAACTCTGAAATTCCTGAGGCCAAAAGAAATATTTTTTTTCAATTACATTCTTTTCTCTGTGTCATAGTAGTCACAATTTCACAGAATTCACCTTAAAGGATTTGTCTCACATAGATAAAACAGGATGAGGTACTGAGTGCTATTCTGCTGTCAAACAAGAACATTGCCACTTGGGCCTACTTTGCCCAAGTAGGTTTTCTGCCCACATAAGCTTTTGTGCAATAAAACAATTTTTAAAGGCCAAGGCAGGCCCTCCATTGTCCATCCAGAATGATGACCAGCGACTCTGAGTTGATCATGGGTTTCTTTAAGATCCATTTACAGACATTTAATAAACAACCAACATAAGGCATATATAGTTCAGTTCTACAATACATAAGAGAAGGATTTTAGATTTACAAAAACTGGAAATGATGCTCAGCTCAGGATATCATCATACTGAAAATCAAATAGAAGACCACAGAAGCTGAAAATCCAAGGCCGCTTAGCTTATTAGTGTCATCAAAGCGAATCATGCCTATAATCCCAGCGCTCGGGGTGGAAGCAGGGGAATCAGAATCAGGCTTTGTAGAAAATGATGGCCTGAACTGGGATTCATAAGACCATACAAAAAACATAAAGGAAATCAACCTATATGTATTCACTGTTTAACTGTTATGTGCTTGGCCCACTCTGCATGGATCTAACGAAACAGTTGGCTTAGATAAAGCCTTTATTAAGCAGTTCATAATAATCTACTGAAGTAGTCATGCTGCATTTCCAGTGCCGTCTACCTCCTGTCTTATCTTCAGGGCTTTCTGTGAGTCTTCCACCCGCAACCCATTCTGTATTCTGATGTCTCAGTTTTAATGAATGGCAGTAATTTTCAGCTACATTCCAAACATAGTTCATACACTAAAAATTCCTCATTTAATCTTTAAATATTTGGGTGGAATTAAAACACAATGTGGCCTTAAACTCACAATTACCCTACCTCAGCTTCCCATGAGCTTGAATTTATAGAAATGGTTTATATTTACTTTAGGCACAAAACATAAGAAATTGGACTTAAAAAGAATACAATCTTCAAACTGAGGAATATGCCAATGCTGTTTCTCTGTCATTTATTTTGAAGCCTCAGACTATCTAATTACTCAACCCTCCACTTTTTTTTTTTTTTTTTTCAGGTCACAATTGTGCTTTCCTGGTAATATATCCACAAATATTTTTCATTTTCCTGGCTCATTCTAATGTCTCCTGTTTCATTCTCTAAGTGCTATTAAAACAGTTCAGTGGTCCTAGAAAGAAGCATAAAAGACAAGTGTTTCTGCATTTCAGATGTAGCCGGGAAAACTGAGAATCTGTCTTAATGAGACAGAACTATGTACTTTAGAGTTCATGTTTTGAAGCAATCTTCAGGAAAAAGAATGTAAGCTGTAATCTTTGGAAATCCCAGTAACCAGCAGTATCTACTTGTAAGACATCTCCTCAAGGGTTTAAAAACATAGGAACTAGAAAAATAACCTTTAATTACCCATAATAACAGGTTGACAGTATAACCAGGTTCAATAATAACATCTGCAGAAAAAAATCCTTTCTCTGGACAGACACACACTAATATAAGTATTTAAACTGAGGATGACATATCACAATCAGAGATAAATTACACATTTAAATTTAGAACAATGTAGGAATCCCTACTTCCATACCTGCTGTAATAGGCATCTGGTATCAGCTAAAACACTGTATGTACATGTGTGTGTTTGTGTGTGTGTGTGTGTGCGCTATATTTTTATTGTGTATTTTGTGTATATTGTGTATTATGTATAGTGTGTATTATGGGTGTACAGTATGTGTATTTCCTCTTGCATGTGCATTGTGTATTGCCTGTGCATTGTTTGTGTGTACTGTCTGTGTATTGTATACTCTTGTGTACAAAT
Source organism: Nannospalax galili (assembly GCF_000622305.1). Classification (NCBI taxonomy): domain Eukaryota; kingdom Metazoa; phylum Chordata; class Mammalia; order Rodentia; family Spalacidae; genus Nannospalax; species Nannospalax galili. The sequence goes on along the minus strand of NW_008336075.1, from coordinate 1,046,639 downwards.
GTATATCATTTGTATGTATTGTGTGTGTGCGTATGGTGTGAGTGTATAGTGTGTTTATGTGGCATATCTGATGGGTGTGAGTGTGTGGTGCACATGCCTAAGTGTACACATGGAGAGGACAGAGCAGGACATATTTCTCTATCACTCTCTATCTCCTCATGTCATGTTCTCTCACTAAACCAAAACCTCACCCTTTAGGCTAAGCTAGCTGGCAACATGGGATCCCTTTGTCTCAGCCTAGTAATGTTAGGGTTATAAGAGCAGGCAGCCATGTTATTATGTGGGTGCTAGTATTTCAAACTCCAGTCCTCATGTTTGCACAGCAAATTCATTTTCTTCTAGATTCATCTCCCTAGCCTCCAACTAAAATTGTTTTGACACTTACTTGGATGGTCATTGACATAACAGGAGCTCTTGCTTCCATGGGGAAGTGAACTTCTAGAACATGTACCTATATTAACTTGTGTGTATGTAAATATTAACTTTTCCATTGTTTCAAGTTTTTCTTCTGAAGCTAAAGAGGTATCTGATATTGATTACCATAGTATTGTTTTCATAAATAACTGTTTTTTATAAGTGCACTGGAACTTGGCTTAAGAAATATTAAACACAGACTGGCAAGATGGTTCAGTGGAGAAGGTTTTTGCTTTATGAGCATAAGGACTGTAGTTTGGATCCCCAGGACCCAAATGGATCTAGCCTAGTCACAAAACCATGAGCTCAGATCTACAGAGAGATGGTGCTTCAAAGGAACAGGGTAGAGAGTGATAGATGAGAACACCCAATACTCTCTTCTGGTCTCTCTTCTCACACATACAGGCATGTACACCTGCAGCAACATGTGTGTATATCTAACACACATGCACACATGCACACACACAAGAAAATATTAATAAGAGTAAGGCCAGTCCAATAATCTACATCTAAGAAAAGTCATTAATGATACGGCTGGATTGAGCAATTAGGTTTTGCCCTTAGTTCTGACCCACTCCTCCTCATAAGAAATCACAGCCATGCTTGGTTTAATCTTCTTAGGACCTTAGGCAATAGCAGCAGTTCCTGTGGTTGGATGATAGTATCTGCTATCAGTTGATATTGTTATTGTGTATAGTGTAACAAATTTTTCCTTTTTCCTTCACTAATATTGCTAAGACTCTCAGTGGTATTTATCAAAGTGTAATTTAGACTAGATACACAGATGACAGGGTTTTAAGTTCATGAAGCGTGAAGAACAGGCAAACTGTATTTTATTTGGGGCAATATTCATGAAAAATGAATAATAAAAATCAACCTTTGGATTGTAGTTAGGTTTGAAATTTCTGGGTAGCACAGGAAATATCAAGACTTCAGCAGAGTTTAAGATTATGCTTAACATTTTCAAATACAGTATCTACCAAATAGATATAAATAAACACTTCTGCTGATTAGTACATGGGACTGAAAATTCAAGAGACAAAAGGAACAATTGATGACGGGACTAAATCCACCTAGACTCTAGGTATTAGAAACATTATGATAAAGGCCAGAGTAAAGGTTCCTCAGCCGGTGAGGCCTTGATGCCAGGCCTGATGACCTGAGTTATAGCTCTGGGAAACACATGATGGGACGAGAGAAGCAACTCCTGAGAAGTTTTCTTTGACCTCACCATGTACTCCGTGGCACACGTACCACAGGATAAATAAATAAAATATTTAATTTTTTAAAGAGAATAATTACTACAAAGCACTAATCCATTCAAAGAAATAAAATCAAGCTCGAAACTTCTGGAAGGGAATGAAGGGTATACAAAAACAGATATTTTATGCGTGTAAATACACATATTGAATATATCACCTCGGCCATATTGTAGGAAATAGAAAAAGGTACCAGTAAAAAAAATATATTGTGACCAAGAAGACAGTTCTTCAGATGTTATTAGAGGGAACATTGCAAACAGAAGGGTGAAATACAGGTGAGCCACTTAGAAAAGAGAATATTAAGGTATAACTCACACTTCATTGGAGTTTCTAGGAAAATCAGAAAAGGCATTGAA
>NW_008336075.1:1040918-1044216 GCF_000622305.1 Nannospalax galili | reverse complement strand
AATTCCTTCTATGAAGCCAGCATCACTCTAATACCAAAGCCAAGTAAACCAAAAAAGAAAAACCCATCACAATTACAGCTGACTTTTCAGTGCAAACTATGAAAGCCAAAAGAGCCTGGACCAAAGTATTCCAAGTTCTAAATGACCATAGATGCCAACCCAGAATACTTTGCTCAGCAAAAATGTTTACTATAGTTGAAGGGGGAAAGAAAAATCTTCCATGACATAAATAGGATGAAAGAATTTATGTCCACAAAATCAGCCCTTCAGAGAATACTTAAAGCAATACAAAGAGCTGAAGAGAGGAATGACTATACACAAGGAGCAAAAGAAAGAAACCAAATGAAGGTAAAACTATGGAAACACACAGTTAGACCAAGAATGTAAACAGAAATTAAAATGAAGGCAACCAATAAACATCTTTTTTGTTTTTAAATTTTATTTATTATTTTTATTTTGCGTGTATGCGTGTATTGCCTACATGTAGATAAATGCACCTGTGTCATGCAATGCCTGCGGAGGACAGAAGAAACTGTCTGATTCCCTGAAACTGGAGTTATGGACAGTTGTTAGCTGCCATGTGGGTGGTGGGATTTGAACCCGGGTCTTCTGCAAGAACAGTGTTCTTAACTGCTAAGCCATCTCTCCAGCCCTAGTTTTTTTTTTAATTTTTTATGTGCATGAGTATATTGCCTGCATGCATGTAAATGCATCTGTGTTGTGCAAAGCTCACGAAGGTCAGAAGAGGATGCTGGATCCCCTGTAAATGAAGTTATGTAACAGACAGTTGTTAGCATCCATGTGGGTGCTGAGAATCAAACCCAGGTCCTCTGCAAGAGCAGTCAATGCTCTTAACCACTGAGCCATGGCTGCATCTCCAGAAAAACAGAATGTTGTAAAAAAAAAAAATGAATGAAAATTCAGAGACTGGGGCAATGACATATGTAGGTTCAGTAATCTCAGAAAATCTATAGCCAATTAAAATAAAATCTAGGGTGTGCATGATGATTGAGTGGGTGATAAGAATAGCTTATCCTGAGTTTAGATCCCTGGGACCCACAGAGTGGAAGGAGAGACCCAATCTATGAAGTTGTCCTCTGACCTCACAAAGTAAATAAATAAAATGCAATATTTTTAAATCTAATTATTTTTAAAGATTTATTTTCATATAATAAAATGTTTTCAAATAAAACATGTAGACCTGGATTTTACATTAAAATTGTATAAAAGAGCACTTTCAGCTTTAATAAATAGGAGGATTACTGGAAGGAAATATGGAGTTACACCTGACTTCCCAGAGGATAGGGAAACAAAACAGAAAAGCCACACAAATGAAAGAAAAAACTCAAGAATAAAAGTAAAATAAGTATTTATTTTATAGCAATTGGAAGACCTGGCTTGTAGGAAATTAACAAAAAAAAAATCACAAAGGTTATTGTTCAAGCAAAATAAAACTGAGTCTGTCAGGAACGTTGATGTTTCACAGGGGAATTGGAAGACAGCAAATATGTGAATGCCTGGTGGTACCTAAGTGAACTTTGACTATATAAAGGCAATAGAATGTTGGCTTTCAAAATTCATTGAAATAGAATCAAATTTTCTACGAAAAAGTGATGAAGTGATGCCATTAGAGCAGTGTAAGATCATATATATTTTGTGAGGCAAGAGAGACCCAGCTGCATTAAACTTTCCTATCTTGAAACTACACTTTGAAATTTCTAATATATATACTAAAATACTAATGAGAGAAAATCATGATGAGATAAATTCAAAAATGACAAAAAGTGAGAGTCCTAAAGAAGGAAAACAAAGGAATCAGAACCATATCTGCAATTAAATGTAGTGTAAATTAACTAATTTCTCTTAATAAAGAAGAAATGATGGCCAGCTGAATAAAAATCAAACCACTATGGGCTATTATAAAATACTAGTATAGGCTGCTGAGATGGCTCCCTGGGGGAAAATGTTTGCTGCCAAGTCTGAGGACATAAGTTCAATCCCTGGATCCACATAGCAAAGGAGAGAACCAATTCCTACATGCTGTCTTTGGCACCTCATCCCAGGCACACACACACACACACACACACACACACACACACACACACACACACGTTCTCATATGCAAGCATACACACTTAAATAAATAAATTTAATAAAAATGTAAAGCCTAGCATTCCTAATCATCAAATATTACAAGTTTAATAAATCTCCTAGATTAATTTCTGTTGCTGTGATAAATATCCTGACAAAGTCAACTTAGCAAGGAAAGGGAATTAAACTTCTTTTAATAAGATGAAAAAATGTAATATTTACAATATACCACACAGAAAGATGGAAGAGTACCTATAGTCATCTTAGAAACAGCAAAGTTTAAAGAGAAAAGAGCATTAATAATAGTCATTTCTCAATAACAGTAATTCATTCTATTCACAGAATGCTCACTTTAAAATTTCGCACACCGAATTAGGTGCCATGGTCTTAAAATACAATGAGACTATAAACACTGATGGAGATATCAAGATATATTTCTACATAGTCAGGAACAATCTCAATAAGGGTGAAGAAATAGCACTACAGTTGAACTAACAGGATATAGAACTCAAAACTTAAATTTAAATCATTCTTTATCTGTGAATAAAGCAAGACACATAAATTTAACAGCAAAAATATAAAGATTGTTTTAGCAGGTTCACATATGATTTGTAAGTGAATCGTGGAGCAAAATTGATGAAGTATCAAAAAGCATTTTAATAATTAATAATGTAAAACTACTTATAGCCTAAGGTAAATGCATTAGAAACCAAATTATTAAGGGGAATATTAATGTGAAAGATATTTATATTGCTACATTATTAAAAATAAATAAGTATTAAATTGCTGTGTAGATTTTATAAAATAGATTCTATAAACTATATTATAATACATAACATAGAGGCAAATATTATTAAAATTTGTTTTTGCATGGAAACTATACATACACATTTCTTTTTCTCAAGAGGCTTACACAACAAATGTATCTAAAATGAACTTAAAATGACAGTGTGATTATAGAAAGACTGATAAAAGAAGAGAGGGAGGGAGAGAGAGACAGAGAGAGTAGACAGAAATAAGAAAACAAAACAATGTACACCAATTGTAAGCATGCAACACTGATCCATTTTGCAAAGAATTAAAATTGAAGGTAATATGGTTATATCTATAAATTGTTTAAATATTTATGAAATGTATGAATTACTAGAATGATGTTATTTGCCAAAGTAATTTCATCAAATTTCAAGTGAGAAACCATGCTTATCTT
>NW_008336075.1:1034497-1040570 GCF_000622305.1 Nannospalax galili | reverse complement strand
ATCTTTAAAAAATTTTATAGGCTAGTATTCCTAATCACCAAATATTATAAGTTTAGTAAATATCCTAGATTAATTTCTGTTGCTGTGATAAATATCTGACAAAATCAACTTAGTGAGGAAAGAGCTTTGTTCACTTCATAATTCCAGATCACCTTCCATCATGATGGCAAAATCAAGGCCTGAACCCCAATCTCTCACATCCTATTCAAAGGCAAGAGCAGGAGAAATTAATGCAAATTTTCTCACTTGTTTTCCTATGTGTGCTCAGCCCAATTTCTCCACTTTTGTACAGTTAAGGACCCCTCCCTGCAGGGGTAACAAACCCCACAATGGGTTGGGTTTTCCCATATTAATTAACTTAACTAGGACAACTCCCTTCTCCCCACAGACATGCGCACAGGCCACCCCAATGCAAATAATTCCTCACGTAGACACACTTCCCAGGAAATTCTAAATTGTGACAAGTTGACAATAAAAACTATATTGCAACAAGAAATGCAGAAAAATTATAGACCAATTTCACTCAAGAAAATATATGTATAAATATCCAAGTTGGGCATAGTGCCATATGCCAGAAATTTGTAAACTGGGGAGCCTTACACAGGAGGATTTCAGTATTATGACCATCCTGAAATACTCAGTAAAACTATCTCAGAAACAAAATGTTTAAGGAAAAAAGGTAAGAAGATAATATATTTAAATTTAAAAATATGGTAATTCAAATTGAGTTTGTCTCAAGATTTCTAGAACTAGGTATGTAGCTCAGTGATAAAGCACTTGTGATTTCAACCTTAAATAATTAAGACAATATTTATATGACAGAAAAAAACAATTCCTTAGATAAAATTAAACATGCATTCCTGACTTGGATGAGGAAATATGCTTAGAGAATCAAAAACAGAAAAGATTTTGTCTGTATAAAAGTGTTTGTTGAAAGTTCGGCAGTCATCATATATTGAAGAAATCAGTCCCTAAGATGAGGGATGTGCCACCATGCCTCGTTTCTGTTGTACTGGGGGTGGGGTTGGGGGTCATGCTAGGTAAGCTCTGTACCAACTGAGATACACCTTTTGTTCCCACTATGAGGCTCTGTCGCTCACTCTCTCTCCTTCTTTGCTATCTTCCTTTTTATTTTCTTTATGTTTAGTATTGGACTAGTATTCATATCTAAGAAAGTAGTCAAATGAAGAACTTCATTCATAATTATACTGCTTGGAAAAGCAAAATAATATGAATACAAAATACTTAAATTGGTGTTTTGGCATGATTTCTTGACAAAAATTGATAAATAAAAATTATATTACTATAACATCAAAATATTGCATAAGTAGAAATAAACTTATCTTTCACAAGTTGATTTATGGTTTAAAACAAATTCTAAGAAAATCACAAATTGTGTGCTGGTACACAGTCCTTCCTTGAAGTAACACAATATATATAATTCGTCATTGAGTAATAAAACATGGTTTGTTCTCTGCTTTTATAGACAATCTGATCTGATAATACAGTGTGATGTCTGTCATTGTGTTGAGAGAAGGATCATGTATCTTATCAGAAAATATATTTTTTTAAAAGAAATCAATGGTTGAGGGACATTTAGGTTGTTTCCATTTCTTAGCTCTTGTAAAGAAAGCAGTAACAAACATAAATGTACAGGTATCTCTATAAAAAGGTGAGTCATAAACTGATGAATGGATAATGAAAATGTCACACATTTACACAATGGAGTTCTACTCAGTAGTAAGAAAAGATAAAATTTGAAGACAAATGGATGGAACTACAGAGTGTTATACTAAGTGAAGTAACACAAACACATACAAGCAAATGTATGTTCTCCCTTATTTGAGGATTGTTGCACCAATCCCTTATATATGAATATATATGAAAAAATATATATGAAAATATATATATGAAAAATATAGATATTCTCATGTAACACTAGCAGCCAGGAAAATGTAAAGAATACACAGAGGTAAAGGAAAAGAGAGAACCTAAAAGAGGGGGATAGTAGGGAACTGATGTTACTGGGGGGATGGGAAAGTGGGAGTGTTTGGCAAGGAGGAGAGGAGGGAGAGATGGGCAAGGGGCCAGGGTGTTTGTGGGAGGGAGTCAAAAGTGGAGGAATGGTGGGAGATGAGTGTTGTTGAGGGAATGTGGGGATAATGGGGGCACTGAGAATGGGGAGAAAGAAAAGAGGCTGAATGGGAGGATCTAACAAGACTAGAGATGAATGAATCTTGGGGGCTTAGGAAACCCATGGGGAAATATGATCTCAAAACTCCATGGGAAATGCCCATAGTGTCTGAACTTTACAGCCTATGTACACCTGGGAACTGCTTGGCAAGGAACACAGTACCAGAGGGAAAAGACCTCCCTTTCAATAGATAGTTAGAGTGGTCTAGGAGACTCACCAAAATAACAGCATGCTATTGCCAAATCTCTTGGTTATCTGCTAGAACTAGTAGATAAGATGCTATTGCTGAAGACAGGACATGCTTATGATACAGAACTTAGAGCAATGGAGCGGGGACTGACCTGGAGGCCTTATACTAAAGTTTAGCTATCATAATTCTAGATGATAATATGCAAACTGTCAAGGGAGAAAAACAATCAGTTGTCCAACCCAGCCCTAAACCCTAATAACCTGTGGGAGACAGGCTTGAGCCTAGGGTGAAAGTCTTAACGACAGGCATACAGCAGGCCCAAGGCAACGGCCCGACCACTGGAGCCACAAGAAACGCCTTGTGACATTTGCTCCCATTGGCAGATCATGAGACTGATGCCTAGAGTTCACCACTCCCTCATCACCACCCTTGGAATTCAAAATTGCAACACTTAGTGCAACAGTCAGGATCACATGGTTTCCAGGAATCCAGGCTCTGCAGTCTGAAACCCAGTATGCTAATGAGGCATCCTACCTGCTATTATGTGATAGGAAGTTAAGCCTGTTATGCTAATAGGATGCTAAACCTGTAATGCTAATAAGGTATCCTACTTGCTGTTCTGTGATTGGACTACTACCCCTATATAAGCTTGTGCCTTCCTGAAATAAACCAGACCTGTGTCACTGAACCTGGTCCCCTGTGTCTGAATGTGGCTCTGTTGACACTGTCTCCTCACCATCCCTGGGGTCCGGGACCAGGCAGAAGCAGCCATGACAGAAGGCAGCACCTGGCGAGCGGAGGAGCAGCCTTGACACCCGTGAGTACAAAGGAGCGGCCACCACTGGTGGTGACCACAACAACCTTAAGGACCTGCACAGCCAACTACCTCTATTGGTTCAGTAGTGAAATTGTTATGGGGGGGGGGCGGCAATCAACAGCTATCTATTTGGACTTCAATCTCTCTCAATGGGAGTGAACTAATGAGTGACACTGTAAACTCAGCCAAATACACGTGGCAGTAAAGAACATGGATCCCAGGGAAAACCCTATCTCTTTCACACCTCTAGACATATGAAATTTTTTACCATATGCTAAATATGGATCCTTATGTTTACAGACATATAAACAAGGGCCCAGAGGGAAGGACAGAAATGGGTGGTGTGCTGGCCATAGACTGAAAAGTTTTGGAGATGGTTTGATATGACCTCAAATAGGCTGACTAGATTCCAGAAGATGATTTTTTTTAACTTAAAAATTTTTATTGAGAATTTTATACATAGATACACGGTGTTCTGATCAAATCCACACCCACTCCCTCCCTTCCAACTCCTCCCATATTGCCCCCCCATTACTTTTTTCTGACAGCTTCATGTACTCTCGTTTTTTTTTTTTTTTTTTTTTTTTTTAATGGGGCTTTTTGCTACTCTAATGTTCCCCTGTGTCAAAGTAATAAGGCAGGGAGCAATAGGACACCAAAGTCCTCCTATGGCCATTGAATATGAGTGCACAGGTGCTTCACCCACACATGTGTGTGCATATATCACACACACCACGCACATACACAGAAAACCCAAGTTCTGTGTAGAATTTTTTAATTTACATGGGAGGTTGACCAGGCTCCAGGTGATGAACCAACATGCAAAAGCATTTGGGAAACACAAATTAGATTCAATAGGGTTTTACAAAGCTGTTTCCTTGGGCCTGCACAACCCACTGGCCTCTTTCCTGGGAGCCCTCTGGGCCTGGTCCCACCCTCACCTCCCTCTGCTTCCCTGGGCCGCACAACGGCCAGCCATTTTCCCGGACACCGGGGCTGAAAAAAAAAAGGAGAGAATTTCACAGCTCCATGAATACAGGAAGCAGAGTTTATTGCAAGCTCATGTTAGGAGCTGTCATCATCTGTCTTACATGAAATGTTGAGAGATTTAATTTTTAATTAAATAATTTAAAATAAAATAAAATGAAAATAATGGTAGAAGATATGAAGTTGGGGGGTAGTAAGGTAGAGGTGGAAATTGGGTAGGGATTCTGCATGTGATCAAGTAAATTGTATGAAATTCTCAATAAATAAAAATATGAAAAAACAAATTTAAAAATTACACTACTTTGAGTGTTCATATTTTACAGATGTGAAAACCAAACTTGAGAGATTATCTGATACATTTAAAATCACACAGGTAAATACATAGCAAAAATCCTGTACTCGTGCTTCTATTTGACAAACTACAACAGTTGGAATGAAAGAAAGGATACTAGAAGAGATGGGGAACATGTACCTGTAGCCATGACAGTTACTAATGGAAATGATGCTAGTTATTATTTCCTATCTCTATCTCCTCCTTTATGATAATGGAGCCTCTGGCCCCAGCATTCTTTTACCCAGGGCTATTAAGAAAAGTAATTAGATAGCATCCATAAAAGTTTTTCAGTTCTTTGTGGATGCTTTTATACAAATCTCAGGCATTATTATTCAAATAGCATTGCAACTCGTGCAGATTAAAGTAATTTTGAAGAACTACAGACTATGTTTGCTACCTAAATGAGCAAAAATTATCCAAATCAATGCATTTGCTTATCTTTTGTCTCACCTCCTATCTTAATTATATAACACTGATGGAAATGCAAAGCATAGCTCCTGAATACTAAATTCATTAACTACCTTGAATTCTATTCTAGCACCTGCTTGGAAAGCAAGGATTTCTTAAAATAATAAAATAACGATTTACTTGAAGTTGTTTAACATTTTAAGATTTTACTGCCCAGCTTTTCCCATCCCATTTCCCTCTGAAACATTGCCAATCTCCAAGTTCTCGATTAAAGTATTTTGTATTCACCCCAGGCCTCTCTAAGTTTGTTTTCTCTTCTGAACTCAAGCACAATGGGTGAGTTCCCTCATGCTACATGGGCAATCATTTGTGCACCAAGATAAAAATGGGCTTAAAGAGAGCAAAGATGGCAGGACACTCTTGGCCACATTTTACGTATAGGGGCATAATTTACCATTACTTTGTCTTCACTATTGTAGAATGAAAATTAGTTCCCCATGGAAACCAATGTCCTGTAACCTCAGAACTCAGTGCTGGTGGGTTGGAGACAAGAGGATCAGTCTGGCTCACTCACCAATCACTTTAGCCAAATTTAGTGTAAGAGCTTTTCTCAAAAAATAAAATAATAAGGTGCAGGATTATACCAGCCTCTGACCTACACACATACACACTCACACACACACACACACACACACACACACACACACACACAGAGGAACATGCATATGTACATTTCTTTCCACCATGTGTACACATACATGCATACCTATACACATAGGAACATGCATGCATACATATCCTCCTGTCATTGGTACACACACACAAAAGAGATCCTTCTCATTATTTAGCTGGTTATTATTTCTAAGGTCACCAACATTTACATATATACCTTTTCTGGACTAAATTACTTATTTACAACTCATAAACTTTTGATGTGCAAGTGTACATATGTCTGTGTGTGTGTGCATATGTGTGTGTGCGTGTGTGTGAGTGTGTGTGTGTGTGTTTGAAAGAAACCAAAAGAAAATTACTTCACACACATTTGTAAAGCCAGGGAAGGACATTATTTTCTGCCCTAACACAAAGTGTTTAATTAAATAATATATAAGCAAACAAGGTATCTAAATTCTATTTGCCTTGCAA
>NW_008336075.1:995116-1033355 GCF_000622305.1 Nannospalax galili | reverse complement strand
GATTTACTTGAAGTTGTTTAACATTTTAAGATTTTACTGCCCAGCTTTTCCCATCCCATTTCCCTCTGAAACATTGCCAATCTCCAAGTTCTCGATTAAAGTATTTTGTATTCACCCCAGGCCTCTCTAAGTTTGTTTTCTCTTCTGAACTCAAGCACAATGGGTGAGTTCCCTCATGCTACATGGGCAATCATTTGTGCACCAAGATAAAAATGGGCTTAAAGAGAGCAAAGATGGCAGGACACTCTTGGCCACATTTTACGTATAGGGGCATAATTTACCATTACTTTGTCTTCACTATTGTAGAATGAAAATTAGTTCCCCATGGAAACCAATGTCCTGTAACCTCAGAACTCAGTGCTGGTGGGTTGGAGACAAGAGGATCAGTCTGGCTCACTCACCAATCACTTTAGCCAAATTTAGTGTAAGAGCTTTTCTCAAAAAATAAAATAATAAGGTGCAGGATTATACCAGCCTCTGACCTACACACATACACACTCACACACACACACACACACACACACACACACACACACACAGAGGAACATGCATATGTACATTTCTTTCCACCATGTGTACACATACATGCATACCTATACACATAGGAACATGCATGCATACATATCCTCCTGTCATTGGTACACACACACAAAAGAGATCCTTCTCATTATTTAGCTGGTTATTATTTCTAAGGTCACCAACATTTACATATATACCTTTTCTGGACTAAATTACTTATTTACAACTCATAAACTTTTGATGTGCAAGTGTACATATGTCTGTGTGTGTGTGCATATGTGTGTGTGCGTGTGTGTGAGTGTGTGTGTGTGTGTTTGAAAGAAACCAAAAGAAAATTACTTCACACACATTTGTAAAGCCAGGGAAGGACATTATTTTCTGCCCTAACACAAAGTGTTTAATTAAATAATATATAAGCAAACAAGGTATCTAAATTCTATTTGCCTTGCAAAATACCTTGCAAGTATTAATGACCTAAGTATACTCTCAAAGCTCAACTCTTTATGAATCACTTTTATAATAATGACATTGAGTAATAAGTCACAGAAGAATACACAGTGATTGGGCAAGAACTGTTATTGAAATTCATTGTTTAACATGACATTTTTCCCATCTCATAGAAAATTCTATGTTACTATTCAAGGTTTTAAGATTCTCTATAGTTTAGCATCTAGTACCTTAAACTCTGAATGAGTAGGCAATAAATATTTAATTTTCTATTTTCTTTAGTTGTTGTAATTATCCCTCAGTAAAATTTGTCCCATAAGCAGAATGACTTACTAATTCTGAATTTTTTTCAAACTATTATTTATAATATCCCATTACCATTAACAAGCATTATGAAGCTGCTTTGGTCCTTATATTATTATCTGGACACATGATTGGACATCACAGAACTGTTATGTATAATTGTGTAGCAAGACATTCAGCAGTAGAAATCTGCCAAATGTCTTCACTTTAATTGGTACCCTGCCTTGAAAATTCAAAAAAGAAAAAAGAAAAATGGCTTTTTAAAAAATAATGCATTAGATAAATAGAACTCGATAGAATATTTGTTAAATTCTCATTATTGCTAATTAACGTTATATGTTTAATCAGTGTTTATTTTAAAGTATAGTCAAAGCATCAAAAATAATGTATCTGGGCTGGGGAAATGACTCAGTAAAGTGCTTACTGTGAAAGCAACAAGACCTCAGTTCAGGTGTCCATAACACATTTATAAATTAGATATTGAGGTGTATACCCATAAGCTCATTGTTGGTAGGCTGAGACAGAAAGATTCCTATGGCTTGTTGGCCAGCCAGTCTAACAGAAATGGTAAGCACCAGGCTTAGTGAGAGTCCCCATCTAGGGAAGGAGGGAGGGAGGGAAGGAAGGAAGGAAAGAAGGAAGAGAGAGGGAAAAGCAACATGAAAATGGGAGCTGGAGAGATGGTTCAGGATTTACGAGCAATGGTTGCTCTTGCCAAGGACCCAGGTTCAATTCCCAGCACCCACATGGCAGCTAACGACTGTCTGTAACTCCGGTTCCAGGGGACCCAATGTCTTATTCTGACCTCTGTGGGTATTACATGACATGGGTATACTTACAAACATGCAGGTAATACAGTCACACCCAGAAAATAAAAATAATAAAATATTTTTTAAATGGAAAAAAATGATTGAAGAATGGCATCCAAATGTTAACCTCTTGTCTCCCCTTATATCCTCACAAGCAATTTCTTACGATACACACACACACACACACACACACACACACACACACACACGTACACACAACAGTAATCATGTACTAGATAATTTCAACATAATCAAAAATTTAATTGGTAAAATAGCTACAAAAGGTGATTTTTCTATGTCAGGGACTCCTCTGGGATCATCAGTATTCTAGATTTGATTTTGTTCTTCCTATAATCATTTGTGTACTTTTACCATAAACATATGCATGTATAAATTGGAGCTGGAGAGATGGCTCAGTGACTAAGAGACCATACTGCTTTTGCAGAGGACCCAAGTTCAGTTCACCATACCCAACTCAGTTGAGTACAACTGTCAGTAATTCCAGATCCAGGGCATCCCATGTCCTCTGCTGGCCACTATACTCTTGTGCACATACCCATATGCAGACTCACCACAGAAAGGTAAGTCTGCTAACCAAAAAAATAGTTTTATTTATGGCAAGTATTTCATTTTTCTTAATTTGCTAATTGCTCTCTTTTTGCATCCTAAAGTTTTAAGCAGTGTTTCTCACATTGGCACTTAAATTCTGACTTCCTGTGGAAGGGGCAATCATATTTTTTTAGAATAATCTTTTGAGTATTCCATATTTTTTCAATAAGTCACAAAGCTGTTTTAAGTTTAAGCTATTGATTTTGTTGTGTTCCTCTGTCCATCTCCAACATCCTTAATATTTTTACTGTTCTTTTATTTTCAATGACCATGTCAAAAGGTCAAGATAATAAATTGTTCTTTCAAACAATTGCAGCTTTTATGTTTCTACATCTGTGAGATACAATTTAAATACTTAAAAGCATCACTAAAGTTGACTATTCTGTTTAATTATATTCAGAATTGTACAAATATCCTACAACTAAGATATCATTGTCACAAAATAAATCATGCACAAATATTAATCTCGTTTCTCCTATCATAGTCTTTCTGGAACATATATGTATGCAATATATTTTGATCATATCCATCCCTTCCTTATAAATCCTCCCCAAACCCTCTATCATTCCCCTCCTCCCAGCTACTTGTCCTCAGTTTCCACCCATTGAGTCTAGTAGAGTTAGTACTGCCTATGTGTGCATGGATGTAGAGCTAGCCACTGGATCATGGGTAACCTGCCAGGAACCACACACCTGAAGAAAACTGACTCCCTCTCCCAGCAGCTATCAACTGTCACAGTTCCTCAGTCAGGGGTGGGGCCTCAAAACCACTCCCTCATTCTTGCAAAAATGTTGACTGTCTTGACCTTGTGGAGGCCTTATACAGGGAACCCAGGTGTTGTGATTTCATGAATGCAGTGATCCTGTCATGTCCAGAAGTCACTGTTTCACAATTAGGGTATTTCATATAGGTAGCCTCATAAATCATGTGCCATTTTAACTGTGCAATTTCATTTAGTTTACTTTGTAGGTTTATCCAAATTGCTTCATGTACAAACAGTTCATTATACTTGCTATCAATGTTTATACTACAATATACCACCCATTGTTCTGTTTATACGTTCATCAGTTGATGGGATAATACTATTTGAGGCTCTTCTATATAATGCTGTGCTGAAATTATCTTTGGCTTTTTTTTAAATATCTAAATGAAACTTTGTTTCAGGGTTGGTGAGATGGGTCAGCAGGGGAAGGTACTTGGTACCAAGCATGATGATTTGAATTCAATCCTCAGAGATCACATGGTGGAAGGATAGAATTAACGCCTTCCTGCAAGCTGTTTTTTGAGTTCAATTGATGCTCCATGGCCTCTCCCTAATGAATGACTGAATAGATACATGTGCCTCTCCCTAATGAATGACTGAATAAATTTTAAAAATTCAATATATAATTTTATTGAATTTTTGCATATTTTACAACATATCTTAATCATATTTAGACACTCTCCCCAATCTGCACCCCTTGTAGTACCCCCTCACAAGCAGGGTTTTTGCATTCTGTCATATATTTTAAAGCATATTGAGTCCATATTGTATACTCAGATATTCCTCAGTGTGAATTCATCCATTGGCATCTAGTCAGCCTCCTAGTGTCACTCCCTTAAAGAAGATCAGCTCTCCCTCAGGCAACAGAAATCAGCTGCTGATAATTTCTTGGCTAAGGTTGGGGCCTCTTGCCCATTTCTCCAGTTCTCTGCTGGGTTATTTTCTGATTGAATTTGCATGGGTCGTGTGCATGCTGAATCCATTGCTGTAAGTTCAAATGAGCTAGTTCACAGAGACATGGAAGGCAGGGTCTCCTTATGTTGTGCACCAACCAACCCATGCCTTACAATCTTTCTGCCTCCACTTCTGCAATGGTCCCTGAGTCATGGGTTCTTGAGGTTTGATAGTCAAGGAAACATACTCTATAGTCTCTTATTATCTATACATTAGCCAGTTGTGGCCTTCTGTGTGCCTCTCCTTCCATGCTGATGAGAGTTGAGAGATGAATTAGTATTCTTTCTACCCTCTGTTCCATTACGTTCCATGAGCCTTAGATGTAGATGTGTCATAGTGTATGTGTCACTTAGGGCTGGGCATCTCAAAGACACTTACTTTTCTGTGTGAAACCAGTTATAGAACTTTGTAATAGTCCCCATCTGTTGCAAAACAAGAAGCTTCTTTGATAAGTGGTGAATGGTATAATTGTCTATCAATATAACAATTCAAATTTGCATAGAGTAGGAAATATCATTTGTCTAGGGATATTACAGAGGTAGGGTTTTCTCTAGGATTTATGACCTCTCCAGTCATGTATAATGGCTATGTTACAGTGCCACCCATGAGTTCCCTCCCCATTGAGAGGGTTTGAAATCCAATTAGATAGCTGTTGATTACTCCCAAGATAAAAGCCCCACTATTGCACTACTATAATTTGTTGCACCAGTCATTGCTGTATTAATTAGGCTTTAATTGATTAATTTGTCTCCCTTCTCAGCTTACATAGTGTCCACCAAAACAATGAGAGCTAGTCTTCAGAGAGGAAGATTTCAGTTCAGTTCCAGCACCATTGCCCCAAGTCCTGTGTCCAAAATATATCTTGTCTTTAGCCCTAGGCTCATAGGTTCAAGTAATGGGAGGTAATCAAATGTTGTGCAAATAACCTGTGTTTTTTGGGAAGTTTGTTGGAATACCCAACAACTCAACTACTGACCAAAAAACCTGAAGGGAGATTTCTCCTTTCTAGCACTGTGTTTCCTGTTATATAGCCCTCAGGTATCCATATGCAGTAATGTCCACTTACTGTATATAAATTTCTCTGTGTTTCTAAGTTGAAACATTACCCTCTGATTTTTTCACACCACCTCAACTTTGTTCTTTCTCTCTCTCTTTCTCTCTCTCTCTCTTTCTTTCTTCCTCTTTCTCTCTCCCTGTCTAATATCCCTCCTTCCTCCCTTAAAGTATCCTAATTTCCTCCAGTTTCCCTTGATAATATACCTATCTCCTATTATCCCCCCTCTTGAGTTACTTCTACCCATTTACCACCATGGTGCCTTGTATATCCTTCTCCCCTCCCTTCCCAGTTAAATGCCTCCATTTTCCACATTTCCCCTTTGATAACATCTGTTTCTTACTGTCCCTTGCTCTTTTCCTTTACCTCTGTGATTCCTTTTCATTCTTCTGGTTTTTACACTTACATCAGGATATATACACACATACAAGGTTTTGGTTCTAAGATCCACAAGAGAGAAAGAACATATACTGGTCGTTTTCCTGAGTCAGTGTTACTTCACTGAATAGAATAGATTCTAGTTCCATCCATTTACCTCCCATTTCATGATTTTGTTTTTATCACTGAGTAGAACTCCATTGTGTAAATATTCCACATTTTTGTTATCCATTCATCAGTCAAGGAACATTTAGGCTGTTTCAATTTCTTAGCTATTAGGAAAAGAGTAATGAGAATGAATGTGCAAGTGTCTGTACAGTAGGCTGAATCCTTTAAGAGTTCTCCACATTGTTTTCCATAGTGGTTTCATGAGTTTGCAATCTCACAAGCAGTGAATGAGGATTCCCCTTTCTCTTCATCCTAACTCGTAGTTGGTATTTTTTGTTCTCTTGATATTAGCCAGTCAGACTGGGGTAAGAAGAAATCTTAAAATGGTTTTGATTTTCATTTTCCAGATTATTAAGGATGTTTAACAATTTTTAAGATGTCTCTTAGCCATTTTTATTTCTTCTTTTGAGGACTCTCTGCTCAGTTCCTTAGCCCATCTTTTTATTGGGTCAATTGTTTTCTTGTTTCTTTTTTTTTTTCTTTTAGTTCTTTGTATATTCTGAATATTAATTCTCTTTTGGATGTGGAACTGGTAAATATTTTCTCACACTCTGTTGGTTTCCTCTTCACTTCTTTATATGTTTCTTTTGTTGTACAGAAGCTTTTTTAGTTTAATGGGGTCCTACTTGTTGTTGACCTTAATTCCTGAGCAACTGATGTCTGGTTTAGAAAGTCATTTTCTATACCTCCATTGCTTATGTTTTCTTCTAACAATTTCAGAGTTTCATGTTTCATTTTGATTATTTGATCCATTCTGAGTTGACATTTTTGCAGGGTGAAAAATAAGGAACTAATTTCATTCTTCTACAGGTTGAGATCCAGTTTTGCCAGCACCGTTTGTTGAAGATGCTGTCTTTCCTCCAGTGTGTGTTCTTGGCACTTTTGTCGAATATCAGCTGGGTGAGATTCCATTTGGGTTTCTATTAATGTTCCATTGATCTATATGTCTGTTTTTGTGCCAGTACCATGCTGTTTTTATGACTAGCTCTGTAATATAGTTTGATATATCATATGGTAAGCCCCACACCATTGCTCCTTTTGTCCAAGATTGCTTTGGAATTCTGGGGCCTTTTGGGATAACATATGAACTTCAGAATAGTTTATTTTATTTCTGTGAAGAATGTCATGGGTATCTTGATTGGCATTGCATTGAACCTCTAGATTGGTTTTGGTGGGTTGGTTATTTTCACAATATTAATTCTACCAATCCATGCACATGGGAGGTCTTTCCATCTCCTGATTTTTTCTTCAAAGATTTAGTACTTTCATTGTAGAGATCTTTAATTACTTTTTTGATGCTATTGTGAATGGAAGGGTTTCCATGAACTCTTTCTGATTGTTTGTTATTGGTATATAGAAATGCTACTGATTTTTGCAAGTTGATTTTGTAACCTGCCAGTTTGCTTGAAAGCACTGATCATTTTTAGAAATTTTCTGGTGTAATTTTTGGAATTTCTTATGTATAATATCATATCATTTGAAAATAAGGATATTTATACCTCTTCTTTTCCAATTAGTACTATTTACTTTCCTTCTCTTGTCTTATTTCTCTAGCAGGAGTTTCAAGTCCTATAATGAACACCGGTAGAGAGAGTGGTCAGCCTTCTCTGGTTCTTGGGAAGAGAATGCACCCAGCTTTTCTCCATTTAGGGTGATGTTGGCTGTGTATTTGCTGTATATAACTTTAATTATGTTGAAATATGTTCCCTTGAGTCCAGTTCCCTCTAGGATTTTTCACAAATATATATTAGATTTTGTCAAAGGCCTTTTCTGCATCTATTGAGATGACCATATGATTTTTGTCTTTAAGTCCACTTATGTAATTTATTACCTTTACTGATATAAGTTTATTAATCCATCCCTGCATCTCTGGATTAAAGCCAACCTGATAATGGTTGATGATCTTTTTGATTTGTATGTGGTATGTGAAAATTCCGTTGAGTTTTTTTGCATGTATTTTCATTATATATATATTATTATTTTATTGTTGTGTCTTAACCTGGTTCTGGTATTAGAGTAACAATGGCTTCATAAAAGGAGTTCCAGAGTTCTCCCTGTTTCTTTCTTTTTTAATAATTTAAGTAATATTGCTTGTAGATCTTTTTTGTATGTCTAGTAGGATTCTGTCCTAAATCCATCTGTTTGTACATTTGTATTTGGATGTTTTGGGGTGAAGAGATGGCTTAGCAGTTAAGAGCATATACTGCTCTTGCAGAGGACTTACATTCTTGTCCCACAATCTAAATCAGTCTGCTCACAGCCTCCACCTGAACCTCCAGGTCCAGGGATCTGAAACACTCTCTCGGCTCCAGAGACACCTACACTGTGGTGTGTGTACCAACACAGAAAAACATGAACAGATACATTTTTTAATTATATGTGAAAATGCATTTTATTCAATTAATAATATTTTCTTTTCTTTCCAAACATTCTTCCTGCTATATATCCATTAGTCCCATTTGTCTGACCAGAATCTGTATTTCTATACTGTTGGATGCAGTATTAACAAAGGTATTTTCTCATTTTTCAAAAATTTAAAAACTAGTATCTAATGTTATACCATTAAGAAAACATGTAATTTGCAAATAATCTTTATTATGCAAACGAAGCTTTCTATTATTCAGTTTGCTAAGCGTTTTAAACTAAATATTTATAGATATTAATCAAACATTTTTTGTACATTTATTCAGAAATTTTGTGGCTCCCACTTATTTCATAATGTGAAGAACTTCATTGAATGGTACTCTTACAAACTTGACTATGTTTTATGACATTGTTTTTCATATATATGAAATATATGTGCATATATATGAAATGTGTGTGTATAAATATATTTCTGTTAGTATTTTAAGCATTGCTGCTGTTAGCCATGATCATGAATTTTGTAAAGTTCCATTGTGAATGAACTGTGACAATTCCCAACACTATAGTAAATTGGTTTCTAGAACTAGAGTTAATTTGTTTCTCTAGATTTTTTTTGCCCTTCCCACCCTCATAGCCAATTCAGAGACAGACTGACTGCAAGCTCGTGCTATGGACCACTCATCAATCACATGGTATAGAACTTCTCTGAAGGAAGGACCCCCATACACCCTCTCGTAGCCCCAATACACTGCTATTTAGCTTGGCATTAATAACTCTTCTATTAAACGCTCTCAAAAAGGATAATCTTTCCAGTGTCCCACTTATACCCCTGAATGGAAACTTTTCATTTGCATCCATAGTCAGAAGTGAAATGGCATGTAAATTCAGAACTGGACTGTTTGATAGGAAGGCAGTGATGCTAATGAAAATTTGGCAAGAATTCTCACTGCTTTATTTATTTTATGTCACTGTGAATCTTTTGTGTTTTTTTTTAATTTTAAGAACCCTCTAGCATTTTATTTTAATTTTAGATTTTTGTTTTTATTGAATTTTTGTGTATTTCATACAGAACATCTTAATCAATCTTAATCATCTTTATACCCCCTTCTGCACTGTCACCCTCCCACAGCCCTCCCCACTGGAATTCATATCTTCTGTCATTTGTATTAAAGGCCTATTGTGTTGTTATTGTCCCCAATGGTTCTCCAACACAAGTTCATCTACTGAGGTCTAGTCAGCTTACCTAGGGTCCCATGCTTTAGGAAGACTCACCTAGCAGTATCAGTTATCAATATTTCTTCAGCTGGGATTGGTGTCAGCTGTCCATTTCCTCGGTTCTTTGCTGGGTTTAGGTCTGTTTGGGTTTGCATGGAAATTGTGTATGCTGACACCATTGCTATAGATTCATATGTCCAGGGTCCTAGGAGCTTGTAGGCCTCTATTTCCATATGGTCCTGCACCTCCTCCCTGACTCTTATAATCTTTCTGTCCCCTCTTCCACAATGCCCCTTGAGCCCTGGGTGGGCAAATTTTGATATAGGAGTCCTGCCAAAGAACCAGCATTCTGCAGACACTTGATCTCTATGTTTTGGCCATTTTTGATCTTTTGGATTCCTGACCCTCTGTTGCATGAGGGAGCTTCATTAATGAGAATTCAGAGATCCACTAATGGTCTCTTTATCCCTGTTCTTTGTTCCCTGACCTTGGGTGTAGAGGTGAGCTTGAATTGTAGATGTGCCACTTAGGCCTGGGCAATTCATACACAATGTCAGTGTGAGACCAGTTGTGGTACTTGGTAATAGTCTCCAACTAGTGCAAAATAAGATTCTTTGATGTGTGGTGACTGGGATATTTGCAAATATAAGGATACATATTTTACACATAGTAAGAAATTATATTAGTCTAGGAATGTGACAGTCTTGGGGTTTTCTCTAAGATCGATGACCTCTCCAGCCATGTGTATTTGGTTATGTTTACAGTACCGTACTTGAGTTTCCTCCCACTGAGTGGACTTTTAATCCAATTAGGTAGTTGTTGATTGCCTCCAAGATAAATGTGCCACTATTGCACCAATGTTGTATGTTGTGCCAGCCATTGATGTGGTTATTTGGCCTTGAAGCTGGTGTTGAAACATCGATTGATGTTTTACCTTGTCACCTTCATGGTGCTCTCCAAAGCTATGGGAGCTAGCCTTCAGAGGAAGTGGCTTCCAGGACAGTTCCAACTCTGTTGCTCCAAATCTTAGGTCCAAAGTATGTTTTGTCTTGTGCAGTAGGGTCTTATCTTCAAATTCTGAGAGGCCATCAAGGACTGTATCAATAGCTTGTGTAATTTTGTATGTCTCTTATACGATGTTAGCCAACAACTCAAAAGAAGGTTTCTCCTGTCTGCCACTGTTTCTTGTTATGTAGCCTTGAGCTATACACATGGATTCATGTAGCAATATGGTAGGTATAATTTATCATTAGGTTGTTGGACTAATATGATTCCCTCTGGTTTTTTAAAACTAGCTAGGCATTATTTATCTCTCCTCTTTCTCTCCCTGTGTAACCCTTCCACCATGGCTTCCTCATTTAAAGTGTGTCCGTTTTCTCCATGTCTCCCTCAATAATGCCATTCTCCTATGGTCCTAGCTCTTTTGAACTCCTTTTCCCCTTTATCCTCAAGTTTCCTCGTATAGCCCTCTCTTCCCCTCCCATTTAAATATCCCCATTTTTATCCATTTCTCCCTTAGTAACACCTGCCTCTGACTGCTCTTCTCTCTCAGGTTCTTTGTGCTTAGTGAAGTAGGCACTATGAATCTTACAATACTTTCAATTTCTGACATTTGAAACTCAAATAAAAAATGGTAGGTACTTATTTGGTGAATTTTATTATCTTTAATACTGCTAGGTTTATGCCTATATTTTCCTCTAAAGCAAGCCTTGGTGATATTTGTTTTTAGGAAATTATCTTTTAGAACAAATATATTGGCATATTTTTAGGCTTAGAAGAATCTCATTATTCCTTAAATATTTGGTATGGTTAAAACTCTGTACACCCTATATATAATATTCCCTGTGTTTGTACATTTTGTTTATTTCCCTGTTGGCTTTTTATCAAATATTCAGAATTTTACAATTTTTTAAGTTTTATTTTTGTTTTGTTTTGTTTTGTTTTGTATTTTTGAGACAGGGACTCCCTGTAGGCACAGCTGGCCTAGGTTCCCTATGGAGACCATGTTGGCCATGAACTCACAGAGATATGCCTCCTTTTGCCTCCTAAGTGCTGGGATTTAAGGCATGTACCACCATGCCTGTTGTTTTATTTTTTTGTATGTGTGTGTGCATGTGCAGGTGCCTGCAGAGTTCAAAGAAGTGTGTCAGATCTTCCAGAGTCCAAATTACAGGGGTTGTAAGCCACCAGATATGGGCTCTGAAAAGTGAACTCATGTCCTCTACTGGAGAAGGAAATCCTCTTAACCACTGGGCCATCACTCTAATCCCCCAAATTAACTATTTTAGTAATGGTTTTCATAACACAAAATTATAATAAAATATCAGTAAAATAAAGTGGTGAGTGTGCTGGCATTTTGTGGAGTTACTCTGCTTTGTTTTGAAACATGGCATGTAGCTCATTTGGGGGTTGGACTGGATATAGTGCTCTTGCCTCAGCTCCTGAAAGCTGGGATTATAGGTATATGCTACTATCCTTGCCTGGATTTTATACAGGTATATAAAATTAATATTTTTCTCTCTGAATGTACCACTTAAAGTATAGCACAATATAAACTTTAAACAAAAATTAAAATTCTTATTAGAAACAGTCTACATTTAAAAAATCAAACTATGGTAATTGTTCTGACATTTCAATGTAGTTTTAATAAAAATGGGTGCAGTAACCTAGCAAGTTTAACATTTGTAACTTGGATAAAAAATGTATATACTCAGATGGGTGTGGTGGTGTATATGTTTAATCCCACAACTTGGGAGGCAGAGGCAGGCAGATCTCTGTGAGTTCAAGGCTTGCCTTGTCTACACAGCAAGTTCTGACTAGCTGGGGCTACAGGGAAACACTGTCTCAAAAATTCCAAACACACAAACACACACACGCACACACACACACACACACACACACACACACACACTCATAATGACAAATAGCTAAATAGCTGCTGTGAGGGGGCTGGAGTGATGGCTCAGCCATTAAGAGTACTGGCTGCTCTTGCAGAGGACCTTGGTTCCATTCCCAGCACATGGAGCCTAACAAATATCTGTAACTCCAGTTCCAGGGGATCTGACACCCTCTTCGGACTTCCACAGGCATTGCACAACACAGGTGCACTTCATAACAAATATTGAAAAAAGTAGCTGCTATGAATAGTGTTCAGTTTTTTGAAGCACTTTTTTTAATCCAAATTTGACATGTCCACAAATTGCTGTGGAAATTATAAAAAAAAAAAACAAAAAACCTACACACTTTTTAGATGTTGTTACTAATTTTAATTATGTGTAAATATGTATGTCTGCACATGGGTATGTACAATGAGTGCAGGATCTCACTGAGACCAGAAGAGTATGTTGAATTCCCTGGAACTGGAGTTATAGGTGGTGGTGAACTGCCCAATGTGGGTGTTGGGAACTGAACCCAGGTACTCTGTAAGATCTTAAGCCCTCAGACTTCTGAGCCTTCTCTCCATCCCCAGGAACAGGCTGATGAAAATAAGTTAGAAACAAGAGACCTCAAGAACAGGAAGTGAGAATTACTGGGGAGAAAATACTTTGTTTAATGAGAAAGGGAAGACTACTTAAGAGACAGTTTTGGAAATTTTGAATACCCATTTAGAGCAAAATCATTCTTTACCACAGCATATATAGCAACGAAACCAAAGTTGAAGAAAAATTAAAATCAGAGTGTGAGAATAGCAAGAATGCATTATACACATGTATGAAATTTTCAAGTAATTAATAAAAAAAGAATTAGAGCCTTCCATCACCCTGGAAAATCCCCTTATCTTTCCTTGAGAAAATGTAAAAGACTGTACATTTTATATGATTGGGAGTAACTTAGACAGGAAATCAAGAATATATGGATAAAAAGACATGTAGTTATATGAAAATGTAAAGCTTTAACAGTGCCATAGTTTCTGATCTAGTTTACCTTTAATTACTCTGACAAAAATATTCTGATGAATACAAACTTGGGGAGGAAAGAGTTTATTTGGCTTACATTTCTGTTACAATTTATCACTGAGGGAGTCCAAGGTAGGAACTCAGGGCAGGAACCTGGAGGTAGGAGTTGGAGAATAGGCCATGGAAGAATGCTGCTTACTGGCTTGATTCCCTGACCCATGCTCAGCCTGCTTTTTTATGCAATACAGAATATCCTCCCCAGGGGTGGCACTGTCCACAGTGAGCTGGGCCCTCCCATATCACTCAAACATCAATAAAATACCCCACAGACATGGCCTCAGGGAAGTCCAATGGAAGCAATTCTCCAATTGAGTCTCCCTTGACCCAGGTGTCTCAAGTTGTCTACTAAAGCTATCCTTCACAAGGGAGTGGGCACAACATTTATTTTTTTAATATTCATTTGTTAAAATGCCTTCTAAATACTTATGTTTATACCTATGCATCTAAGTGTTCTCGGCCTTTATCAGAGAAATTTCTTTTTGCAGTGGCCATTGGTTAAAGCAGAGATTCTGTGAATATACCAATAAGTGACTGTAAGTGCTCAATCACAGAAGGGAGACCTACACCAACCCCAATCCCAACCCCAAAGCTAGAGAACATCATGGAGGAGGCAGAAAAGATATAAGAGCCAGAGGGTGAGGAAGAGTGCTGAGAAATGCTGTTTTTGGGTATTGTGGTCACAGGCTGTGGCTGCTCTCCTCTGGCTATGGCCGCTCTCCTGCTCTCTTAGTTCCTCTGATCAGTCATCCAGTCCAGACCCCAGGGTTGGTGAGGAGTCTGCGCAAGCATCGCCAAATTCAGACCCAAGAGACCAGGTTCAGTGACACAGATCTGCTTTATTGCAGGAAGGCACAAGCTTATATAGGGGTAGTGGTCCAATCACAGCACAGCAAGTAGGATACCTCATAGCATAACAGGTTTAGCATCCTATCACAGAATAGCGCGTAGGATGCCTTGTTAGCATACTGGGTTTCAGATTACAGAGCCTGGATTCCTGGAAACCACATGACCCTGACTGTTACAATATCTAAGTGTTGCAATTTGGATTCCAAGGGTGGTGATTAGGGAGTGGTGAGCTCTAGGCATCAGTCTCATGATCTGCCAATGGGAGCAAATGTCACAAGGTGTTCCTTGTGGCTTCAGCGGCCGGGCCATTTGCCTCAGACCTGCTGTATGGCTGTCAATAAGACTTTCATCCTAGGCTCAAGCCTGTCTCCCACAGGGTATGACATGGGTGTTCCTCACATGAGCTTACTACAGCATATCTGTGGTTACCTATATAAGAACCACACAAGATTAAGCTAGTCAAAATATCAGAGAGAGAATCTTACAAGGTTAAATCACTAGTTGAGTAGATATCTGCAATTGCTGGTTTCTGGAGGAGGGATAGTCATTTGTCTTTGGGGTTATACCAATGCTAGATTCCCCATGCTCCAGTGGGTGGCCTGACATCCATTCACATATGTGAAGTACTCATTGAACTCAGTGGATTATATTTTTATTTTTAATTTTTAAATTAATTGATTTATTTTATGTGTATGACTGTTTTGCCTACATGTATGCAAGTGTACTCATGTCCTGCAAAGCTTACAGAGGCCAGAAAAGGGTATTGGACCTGCTGGGACTGGAGTTATAGATGACTATTAGCCACCAGTTGGTGCTAGGAATCAAACTCGAGTCATCTGGAAGAGCATCCAGTGCTCTTTATCACTGAACCATCTCTCAAGCTCCAGGCTTATATTTTTAAAAAGAAGATGTAATGTTGTGAGATTGATGTAGTGACAGGGCCCAGGAAGAATTAGAGGGAAGAAATTGGGGTGGATATGATCATAATACATGGTGTAAATGTTTGCAATTCTCAGAAGAAATGAAATATAGCATAAAATATAGAACAAAAGAGGGCCAAAGAGATGCTCAGTTGTTAAGAGTAGTGGATGCTCTTGTAGAGGACCCAAGTTTAATTTCTAGCAACCACATGGAGGCTAACAACCCTCTATAACTCCAGTTCCAGTGAATCCAATGCCTTCTGATCTCCATGGACACTGCAGGACATGCTGCACTTCCATACATTCAGGCAATATATTCATACACATAAAATAAAAATAATAAAATATTTTTCAAAAGCAGAATGTTTCAAGTGCAATTTGATAGCTGCTGACTACCCCCTAGATCAAAGTGCCACTAACTACTGTATCAATAGAGATAGTTTGCTCTGCCACTCTTTCTGGTTATTAGGCTTTGAATGTTAGTATGGACCACTGATTGATTTTCTCACTTATCAGCTTGCATAGTGTTCTCTCAAACTATTCTTCAAGGAGAAGTTTTCTGGGTCCATTCCAGCTCCATTACTCCAAGTCCTGTGTTTGAAATATGTCCTGCCTTCAGCAATAAAGTCTTACCTTCAAGTTCACGGAGGTTATCAGAGCCTCAGGAAATGGCCTATGTTATTTTGGAGGTTTCTTGAACTACCCTAGCCAACAACTTGAGGAAAAAATTCTCCTGTCTCACACTGTGCTTGTTGTTATGTAGCCTTCAGGTACATACATGCAGTTATGTTCAAATATATGTATTTTTCAGGGGGGTTAAGTTAATACATTGTCCTATGGCTTTTTTATGCCACCTAAGCTTTATTTAACTCTCTCCCTAACTTCCCTCATCCTTCCACAATTTAAGTACCTGCATTTTCTCTTTGATCATACCTATCTCATACCCACTGTGCTCTTGAATTGCTTCTTCTCCTTTACCACCATGGTTCCTTGTATGTACTTTACTCTGCTCTTCCCAGTTGAATACTCTCATTTCCCCTTGGTAACATCCATTTCCTATTTTGCCCCTCTCTTGGGCACTTTGTTTCCCTTTACATCAAATACATCCTTTCTATTTTCCTGGTTCCTGGTGTTATATCAGCACATATACTAATATTTAAGCATTAGTGCTAAGATCTTCAAATGAGGGAAAAAATATGTCACTTGCTTTTCTGAGTCTGTGTTATTTCACTTGTTATAACAATTTCTAGTTCTATTAATTTACCTGCAAATTTCATCATTTCATCTTTCCTTACTGTTGAGTAGAACCCCATCATGTAAATTTTTCACATTTTTATTATCCATTTGTTAGCTGAGGGACATTTAGGTTGTTTCCATTCATCTATTTTGAAAAGAGAAAAAAGGAGTAGTATAAACAGATCATATGGTAGATTAATTTTTTAATTTTTAGGAGTTCCTCCACACTGTTTTCCATAGTGGTTCCATGAGTATCCATTCCTACAAGCAGTGAATGAGTGTTTCTCCCTTTCTCCACATCCTCAACAGCATTTGGCATCTTTTGTTCTCTTGATCTTAGCCAGTCTGACTGGGGTAAGATCAAATCTTAAAATGGGTTTGATTTGCATTTCTCTAATTACTATGAATGTTGAGCACTTTTTAACGTGTTTCTTAACAATTTTTGTTTCTTCATTTGAGAATATTCTGTTCTCTTAGGTCCTACATCTTTATATTGAGTCATGTGTTTTTTCTTTGTTTTTTGAGTTCTATGTATATTCTGGATATTAATCTTCTGTCAGATGTGTAGTAGGTGAAGATGTCTCCCACTTAGTGGGTTTTCTCTATATTTCCATGGTTGTTTCTTTTGCCATTCAGAAGCTTTTTAGTTTAATCAGGTTCCATTAGTGATTGTTGAACTTAATGCCTGAGCAACTGATGTCTGATTTAGAAAGTCATTTCCTATACCTGTATCTTGTAGGATGCTGCCTATGTTTTCCTCTAGCAGTTTTGATGTTTCATGTTTCATATTGAGGTCTTTGGTTCATTTGGAGTTGAATTTTGTAATGGATGAAAGATAGGGGTCCAGTTCCATTCTTCTATAAGTGGAGATCCAGTTTTGCCAGGACCATTTGTTGAAGATGCTTTCTTTGCTCCATTGTGTCTTCTTGGCACCTTTGTCAAATATCAGGTCGCTGAAATTGTGTGCACTCATGTTTAGGTCTTCTGTTCCATTTATCTATGTCTGTTTTTGTGTCAATACCATGCTGTTTTTATGACTATAGCTTTATAATATAGTTTCAGATCTGTTATAGTGATCCTCCAAGCATTGCTATTTTTGCCCCAAATTTTTTTGGCTATCCAGGGTCTTTTGTGATTCCATATGACTTGCATATGGTTGTTTCTAATTCTGTGAAGAATGTTGAGGGGATTATGATTGGATTGCATTGAATCTATAGATTGTTTTTGGTGCAGTCATAATTAAAGCCCTCCCAATGGTAGGGAACTCATGAGTAGCACTGTAAGTATAGATACCTGACAATGAATTTTCATTTAATGAGTCACATATTCTGGGAGAATGTTATACAGAGTGTAATCACCAGTCTGAAAGACAAACACTGCATGTTCACATTATCTGTCATATGTGCATCTTAGCTACAAATTTTCTGTTTTGTATGTTTAACCTGGGATTCATGTGGAGGGAAGTCATTGGTGACACTGTACATATAACCAAATACATATGGCTGGAGAGGTCATGAATCCCAGAGAAAACCCTATATCTGGAATATATGTAGACAACTGAAATTTCTTACCATATGCTAAATATGAATCCTTAAATTTATAAACAAGTATACTGTATACCACTCATGAAAGAGGCTTCTTTTGTCAATAGATGGAGGTTATTACAGAGTTCCATGCAGTGACTCAAGTCTGCTTTGCTTAGCAGGGAAGCCTTGCCCCATGATGGCAATACCAATCAGCACAGAATTCTGACTCTGGAGCTAGTGTTTCTTTACAGAAAGGCATTTATTTAAAAATTCAGAAGGTTTTTATAGATTATAAGGAACTGGAAGTCACGTGGGGTTTGGCAGTTAAATACAAAGATTTTAGGGCCCAATTAGACAAGAAACAGGACACATAGCTTTTAGCTGGTACCAGATAGGGCCTGCTTGTAAAGCAGGAATCTTGAACTTTTTTACTCAGGGTTACCAGTGCCTATCTTGTAATTGATTGGCTACAGTGTTTTCTTTCTTAGGGCTAAAAGCATAGTAAACTTTCAGCTTTTAGCCCAGGACTACACCTTTAACCTTGCTTAATCTTTTAGCTAATGATAGCTGTGTTATTTGTTTAGGATAAGGATGTAGGCTAAGGGCTATTACCAGGAAGCTTTCCCTCAGAGAAAGGAGCTTAAACTTTTGACCTGGCCACTTTTCTCCTGAAGTGTTTTGCAAGACAGGGGTTTGATGGCTGTTCTTTTCAGCACTCCTCCCTTCAGCAGATAACATAGCCTGGAATTTAAGTTTTAGGCTTATCTTGCACTAGGACATGTCATCCTGGTTTCCTACAGTTCCACAATTAGTCACACGCAGAGAATAAGTGTCTGAGAAATGCCCAGTTCTAAGTGACACATCTACAGTGGAATCTCTACACTTAAGACTCATGGAATATAGTAGAACAGGGGTCTGGGGAAATACTAATATATCCCTCAACTCTCAACAGTGAAGCTTCTTCATAAAATACAATGCAGTGTTCATAGAATGTTACAACTGGCTAAGTTTTAGGAATAAAACTGTAGAGTCTGTGTCCCTGAATAGGACTGCTAACTAGACCTCACCCACTCAAGGCTCAGGGACCACTGAGAAAATGGAGTGGAAAGACTCTAAGAGCCAGGGTTGGTGCATGAACATAAGGCAACAGAAGCTTTCAGGCCTCTGGGAACTTGCTCATATGAACTTGTAACAATGATGACAGCATAAATAAGACCCACGCCAATTAAATTAGACAAAAACCCAGCATAGAATGGGGGAAATGGGCAGCAAGCCCCAACCCTAGCCAAGGAACTATTGGCAAATGATTACTGCAGGGTGAGGGAGGGTAGATATCCTTCAAGGCAGTGATTGTAGAGAGGCTGACTAGACTCCAATGGGTAAACTTGCAATGAGGGACATCTGGATATAAATGCTGAACCAGATAGGACTTAACATATATGACAGAATACCTGAAATCTTGTTGGGGGAACTATGGGGGTGGGTGGTAAGAGAGTCTAAATTTCATTAAGATGTATTATATGAAATGTACAAAAACTCAACCATTATTTTTTTAATTTCAAAGTTAAAGGCCATACAAATCAAAAGATAAACATTATATTTAAACAAATTCTATTTGCAGTGCATAGTGAAAAGAAAAGCTTATAAGTGTGTTATTAATTACAAAATTGGGTCCTCAAATTTATGAAGAAAAGGCACACCACATATAGGAAAGTGGCAGAGTTTATGAGCATTCCATACAAAGCACAGAAGATTCAAATTAACAACCCAGCTGTAAGGCATAGAGGCTGATAAACGTCTGTATTTACATACATGCCACTTCATGGGCTGTTTGATACCTTCACTATATAGAAATGCAATCTGTCCATATCTACTAAAATTTAGATTACAAGTAGCCTTTGATCTCTTAATTTCACTTATGAGAATATCTATTTAAAGAGTTGGCAAGTGAAAACATTGAACAGTTTTGTGTACAGTAAAGTTCAATGCAGAACTTTCAATAATTCAAAATAAAGCAAAGAGAAAAACAACTCAGAATCTATGCTGAAGGCCTTTAAATAAAAGGACGAATTGAATGAATGTGATGGTTTTATCTCAAATGTCCCTGAAGGCTCATGTGTTTGAACATTTGACTGTCAGTTGGTAGTGTTAATGAATGTTTGGGTCATGGGAGCTAGGTTATCACTGGGGGCCAGCATTTGAGGGTTATAGCCTGTCCTGCTTTTGGTCTTCTTCTCTGGGCTTCTTGCTTTGCCAATATGTGAGAAGCAGTAGTTGCAAGCTACAGTCAACACGAATTCCACCGTGTGTTCTCCACTGTGATAGACTCTACCTGTGAGCCACATAAAGGTATTTTCCTTTAAGTTACTTCTGTCTCTGTGGCAAGAAAAGTTAGCTAGAAGAAAAATCCTTTTTCTACAATAGGCAACAGATTTTTCCAGAGGTTATATTATGGTGTTCTACACTTACATGGGCGAAAAGACCACTGGGAAGATTGAAGAATGAAGAAATGGTAATAAACATATTCTCCATGCTAACTTGTCTTTCATGTATGTGTAAACACAGAAAAAAAAATGTGAAGGGATCTAGCCAGTTTCTGAGCATCCCTTGAGTAAGACAGTGTACATATCAGTTATTTATTTTGCTGCTGTATTAAATACCTGATTAAAGAAACTGACTGGTTGAAGGTTTTCTTTTGGCTCCAGTTCAAGAATAGAGTCAGTCATGATGTGGATGTCATGGTGGCAGGAGGTTGAGGCAGCTGGTCACAAAATATCCACAATCAGGAAGCAGAGAGATGAACACTGGGCTAAACTCTTTCTCCTTTCCATTCAGTTTAGGATGCCAGCTCCTATAATAATACCGCCCACATTTTGGGTGGGTCTTGTCACCTCAATTAACTTAATCTAGAAAGCCCCTCACACATGTGCTCACAGATTTGCTTCCATGGTAATTCTATACTCTATTAAATTTCTAACTGTATTGGTTACTTTTCTGTTCCTGTGATAGAAACACTGATGAAAACAACTTAGAAAAGGAAGAGTTTATTTGAGCTTATGATTACAGGGGAATTACAGTCCATCATGGCAGGGAGGCATGGTGGCTGGAGGTGGCTGGAGCAGGAGCAGCAGAAGCTAAGTTTTCACATCATCATGCAGGCACAGGAAGCATGAAAGCACCTGGAGATATGACAAGGCTTAAGAACTCTCAAAACCCACCCCCAGTGACATGCTTCCTCTAGGAAGACCTCCAAAAACAGTGTCACCATCTGGGGACAAAATGTTCAAATACTTGGAGCCTATGGGGGACATTTTCATTCAAACCACCACACCAACCACGATTAATCATCACAGTTGGCAAGAGAGAATGAGGCATCCAATACATTAGTTGAAATCTAGGTTTATAAATTTGGGACAGGGGGCTCACAGCTAAGAAGGTATTGTCAAAGCAATAAGTACCTACCTATATGTGAGTTGACCTCTCCTTCTGGAAACTTATCCAAAGTTAAGAAACGTGTTTATACATATAATAGATCATTTATTACAGAACAAAATATAGTAATGTTAAAAGAAAAACAAAAAAATTCTGTCCTGAAGAGCATTTGAAAAATAACATTTGAGAAAGGACACTATGGCTCAGTGACACTAGGCACGAATGAAATTAAATAATATAATGACCTTGAGGTAGTTAAGAAGTACATGAAAGATAAAATGATGAAGCCCATATCAAACAGCATGCATTAGAGAATTTTTATTGTGATTAAACAAAGATAAATGACTCGCTTTTGAGAAACCCATACCCACAGCATGGAGAATACCTTACTCTTTTCCCAGGAGTCTCTCAGTCTATTAACCACTCAACTTAGATCTGTTAAAAATGTATTTTAATGAACTCCAACACTGCTTCAAAAACTAACTTATATTTAAAGGTCAGTGCTCTACTTAGCCTTAACTGTCAACTTGACACAACCTGGAGTCACCTGAGAGGAAGCCTCAACTGACGAACTATCCAGGTCAGATTGGCCTGTGGGCATGACTGTGGGGGATGATCTTACTTTTTCACTGATGTAGAAGGACCAAGTCCACTGTGGATATCATCCTGAAATAGGCAGTTGGTACTGGCATGTATAAGGCCACTGGCTAAGCATGAGCATTTGAGTGATCCAGCAAGCAGCAGTCTTCCACAGTTTCTGCTTAAATCTCTTGCTTGAGTTCCTGCCCTAACTTCTCTCAATTATGGACTGTTACATGGAAGTAAAAGTCATGTAAGCCCTTTCAGTCCTTCAGTTGCTTGTGGTCTATTGTGGAAAATTTTGTGACTGATTTTGCCTTTTGTTTTACATACCTGTCATGCTGGAATGCAGTGCTTCCTGTTTCTTATCAGAGAGAAAACTATGTAAGTCATATGGTTTCCAGGAATCTGAAACTTAGAGAAACTGAAACTTATCATGCTAATAGGGCATCTTGCCTGCTAGATTATAATAGGATACTACTCTGCCATGCTAATAAGGTATCCCATATGCTGTGTTATGATTGGACTATTACCCCTATATAAGCCCATACTTTCCTGCAATAAAGGAGATCTGTGTCACTGAACCTGGTCTCCTGCATCTGAATGTGGCAACGCTGGTGCAGACACCTCACCAGCCCTGGGGTCCATACCAGATGACAGATTAGAGGAACTGAGAGAGCAGGAGAGCAACCATAGCCAGAGGAGAGCAGCCACAGCCAGCAACCACAGATGGTGCCCAAACTTGGATCTGGGACTCCCTCTCCACAGAGCTGTAACACTCTGACCTGGAAACACCTTGGGCTCCCAGTGCCCCCTTTCTTGGTGCTCTTCCCATGATTTCTCACCCCTTTCATTTTGTTCTGCTTTTTGTTCTGGCTCACGATCTTCAGTTGGGAGTGCTGCTCCTGTCTTTGCCGATCATCTCCTTGAATGGTTCCTGAGTCCCTTTGGGTACATCTTGCTGGGTGAGTGACCTCCGGTATGGGGAATAGTCATCCAGCTGCTGCCAGCCCCCGTGCTGCTGCACTTGTTCGTCTCCTCAGGAGTAGGTGTATAAGGGTAACAGAAAAGGATGTAACTAAGGTTTTAGATGAAATACTAGCTCTTGCCCCCTTGTTTACAGATTCTTGTTTCTGGGATCCCGAACAATGGGCTTGTATTCTATTCTTGGCCCAGCATAGAGAAGTCAGGGAGGGACGCCCACAGTCTGGGCTGTTCTACCCCATTGTGACAGCCATTCTGGCCTCCCTTCAGGGGTTCCCTCAGAAGCCACTGAACAGGACAATCTCCTATTAAAGGAGATAAATGAGCAAATACAACAGGATGCTGGGGATGGCCTGTCCCAGGCATTTCCACTTAGGAAACTAACTTATTCATGTTCTGATGGAACAATGAATGCTGATTATGATATAAAAAATTAGGAATTGGGGTTTGAGAGCTCCCTTGAAAAACAGGAAGTTAAGACTGCCTCTGCTCTGCCATAAGGTGGCTACCCTCCGCCATCTTATACTGGCTTTAAGGAAGTTTCCCCCCAGTCCATCTAACCCTCCCTCCAGGAGGAGGACTGGAAGCCCCTCCTGCCTAGGCCCCTCTTCTGTGATACAATGGGTGATTTTCCACAGTTTTTCCTGGTTACCATCAATCAGGGGCTACAGAACCCTAATGTCTGGAATCCATATTCTCAGCTTTTAAAAAGCTGCATAAGGCAGCCATTGAGGATGGCATTCATTCCCCTTGGTTTGGTCAGCTATTAGATACAATCAGCCATGTGGCCAACACTCCCTATGACTGGCAGAATATTACCCGTGCCTGTCTACAGGGAGGTGATTTTCTCTTATGGAAGGCCGCTTATCAGGACGAATGCAGACAACAGGCTGAGCACAATAGAAATGACAATGTCCAAAACATGGGGTTTGTCGCCTTGGTAGGGCATGGCACTTTTGAAATCCCACAAGCCCAGGCACAGGGACCTCCTTGCTACTTTGAATAAGTGCAGCTTTGCACACTCTGTGCTTTCCGAAGTATGCCGACATGTGAGGATACCAAATTAACCAGATTGATACAAAAACAGGTGAGCCTTTCTCTGACTTTGGTTGAAAGGTGCCAACAAAGCGTTAATAGGAAAATCAGCCATCAGGGGGCCACAGATGCTTTGCTTATGGATCTTATATATGAAGGCTTCTCTACTGAGTGTTGCCTTGCCATAGGATCCATTAGACACAAGGATGTTCCTGAATGGATTATGGCCTGTCAGGATGTGGGGACCACTTGAGGTTATGCCATGGCTCTCCCTGAGGCACTGGCTGCTCACCAGCCACAGGCTGAGTCAGACAAAGGCAAATGTTGGGCTTGTGGAGGACAGGGTCATTGGTCTCACACCTGCCCTAACAAGATCTGGCAGATGGTCGTGACTCACTTCCCTTCCTTTGGCAAGCTCAAGTATATCCACCATATTATTGATACCTACTCTAGTGCCTATTGTGCATTAGCTTGTTCTGCTGAAATGACCTCTCATGCCATAAAAGTGGTAAAATATGCAATGGTCCTTATGGGAATTCCTTGGCAAATAAAAACAGATAATGGCCCTTGTTATGTTTCTGCTACCTTTGGCCATTTCTGCTCTGACTGGACTATAAAACATATAACTGGAATTCCATACAATACTCAGGGTCATGGAATTATTGAACATTCCCACCAAACACTCATTAAACAAATATAAAAAATGAGGGGAAATAATGACAAGGGTCCTCACTATAAGGATCCTAACTTCTTTATAGAACAAGCATTATTTGTCCTAAATTTTCTCAAATTTGATTCCCATGGCCTCCCACCAGCAATAAAGCACTGGGGAGCATTCACTCAGCCTATACCTGCCCCCATGGTGTGATGGAAGGACCCTCTCACAGGCGAATGGAGGGGGCCCCATTTATTGTTAACACAAGGGTGAGGCTATGCTTGTGTCTTTCCAGATAACATCCTAGCTCCTATTTTGATCCCAGCCTGGGACATCAGAATTGCTTGTGTGGGAATGACTCTCCTGCAACCATCAACCCCAGAGATGATGGCCCTGGAGAAAATGACCACCAAGAGACCAATCCAATGTCGCAGACCACGAAAGCCACCAACCTGGGAAGACCTCAAACATCCCTTTCCGCAAACAGAGACATTAGCTAAGCTAAGTCCTCAATCCAGAGGAAAACTTTTGTCTGTGTTCCTTATTATTTGTGTCATCATTACTGCTAACTCCTGCCTTGAGTGGTCCCCTTGTTTGGCTAACCCTTCTCCTGATTTTTGGGCCCTGTGTTGTCAAGGGTCTCCTTAACTTTGTCAAAACCCACATTTCTCTAGCTGCCACTCCGCCTCAACATCCTATCTCCTCAGATTTTGCTGACCCCAAGGACAAACATGTCTCTATGGACAAGGACCCGCTGTTCCTTGCCCTTACCAACCTATAATAATAGAGATATGCAATATAGGCTTGAGCATAGGTGAAAAGTCTTACAGAACAACCATGCAACAGACCTGACACAACGGCCCGACTGTCGGAGCCATAGGAAGCACCTTGTGATATATACTCCTCTTGGCAGACTCTGAGACCGATGCCTGGAACGTGCCACTCCCTAATCCCCATCCTTACCACAGATGGGACAACCCTTCTCAATTGGTTTTATTGAATTCTTAGCCCCTTAAGAGGCCTTTGCACGGGCCAAAGCTTGATACACTGCCTCTTCCTCTGCCTGACCATACCAAGGGACTCACCTTTCGAGAGCTGGTAGTCAATGATGGGTAAGATCCCAAAAGATGGGACAACCTAAGATAGGCACAGTCCATAATGCTGGGTGACCCTTGAGGTGGGGACAACAATGCCGAGGCAAAGAACCTCGACTCCCCCTGGTTGGCATGAGTTGGTGGAGCCTGTTCTTGAGAGAACTCACCATCTTGAAGGATGGGGCCCACAATAAGGGATCAATCCCTTGCCTTCCAAGCCATTCTACGTTGCCTTGATGCACAACAGAAAAATCCACCACATACAGCCCCTGGACTGATATCAGTATGCTACATATTCTGAATTGTGCCTTACTCTTAAAAATGAAAAAAATAAGGGGAGATATTGTGGAAAACCTCATGGCTGATTTTGCCTTTTGCCTTACATATGTATCATGGTGGGATGCAGTGCTTCCTGTTTCTTATCAGAGAGAAAACTATGTAAGTCACATGGTTTCCAGGAATCCAAAACTTAGAGAAACTGAAACTTATCATGCTAATAGGGCATCTGGCCCACTAGATTGTAATAGGATACTAGTCTGCCATGCTAATAAGGGATACCATATGCTGTGCTATGATTGGACTATTACACCTATATAAGCCCATACTTTACTGCAATAAAGCAGATCTGTGTCACTGAACCTGGTCTCCTGTGTCTGAATGTGGCGACACTGGCGCAGACTCCTCACCAGCCCTGGGGTCCAGACCGGACAACTGATCAGAGGAACTGAGAGAGTAGGAGAGTGACCATAGTCGGAGGAGAGAAGCCACAGCCAGCAACCACAGGGTCACAGTGATTTATCATAACCAAAGAGAAAACCATGAGAGTCAGCTATTGAGGTAATACATGGAAGGATGAAAATAATTCTATCTTGGGAGGAATGGCTTAACTTAGAGGTTAGTGTTCAACCAGTCACTTCACAGACAACAGTCAGTCCACATACAATTGGAGTAAGTGCTATTAGAAAACATAATTGTATTTTATCCTTCCAACAACCAGATGGGATAAATAACAAAATTGTGTCCATTGTAGAAAAATGGGCCCAGGGCCAATGAAAATGATAGCACTGGTTGGATGTATGTTACCAAGAACACTTCAATGCCTGAAACCATTCAGGAACTGGACCAGAGCTGGTAATCAGGAGAGAATATTTCTGCTAGTGCAATACAGCTGGGTACAATGACCTTCAAGACAGTAAAAGCATATGATAATAGCAACAAGGCAACTCTTCCAACAAGCAATGCTTCAACTTTATCTTCTCAGGGGTTTTCTTTTGTTTGGCTCTTTTTTATATATTAAAAGGGAATTTATTAGATTGGCTTACAGCTTATGTTCCAATAGTCCAAAATGGCCATCTCATGTTAGAGAGGCTAAGAACCTGGTAGTTTCATTTAAAACATGTTTATATAAATGGGTACATTAGTGAACAACAATGTTAAAATAGTGAAGAATGTATCAAGAAACGTATGAAAAATATAATTTTATTGCTCCAACTAGATGGAATAAGAGTGAAACTATTATCACATTAGATATAAGACTAAATCTAAAACTTCACAATTTTGGTAACTGACATGTTTGTTTACATGGAAAAACAAAATAATTTTCCACCAATTTAAAAAAATACCACCAGTCTATAAGATTTAAAAACTAATCTGTATTTTTACTTATCAGCAAGCAAACTTCAGTAAAATATTTCCTTATATATAAAATTTAATTTCATTTTTGAGGCTTTCTAATAATGCTACATTCCAAACATACAAAGAGTACAAATGAGTTTTTTCCCATAAAATTTCAAAGGATGGTGCCAGTCTACCATTGTTTGAAAAGCACCTCCACATACTGTTACTCTAGGTCATTTTGTCTCCTAATTAAAGTAAGACACCATATGCCCGTAGTTTTGCCCTGTACTGAAACGGGGAAAGAGGATCCCCTAGAGGGTTTGATTGTCATTCATAAAAGAATTGAAGAATGGACCCAAACAGCAGAAAGTGGATAGACTTACAGAGACCTACATGACTGTGGATGGTCAGAAGTTCTGCTGAATTCTACATTACAAGGCTGGATTCCAGTCAGGAAAAATTTGCTACCTCATTAATGAACTAGATATACTGCCCATCTATTTAGCATAACAATGTGGACCTGCTTTTCAAGGGTGGTTCTATAACCAGGTGATTTACCAGTGAGTTTCGAAAGGTGGGTCCTCTGACAGACTAGGGATTTTATAGTCTGGACCAGTTAAATTTAATGGACTTTTTGCTACTCGAACATTCACCTCTCTGAAGAGGTAACCCTAAAATCTTTCAGGGATTAAATAACTGATAGAATGTGTGAATTGCAAAAGAGCCACAAGCCTCATTATGGAAAGCCACAAATCCCTTAAAGTGTCTAATTGGCCCTAAATTGGCAGCCTGGCTATGTCCTAAGCAGGCTGTTTTCTCCAAGGCATGGGGCCTGCTGCAGAGAATTTATTGTGGTGAGTTATCTGCTTCAGATGGGGGGGCTTTCTGTGCCATTTTGTACAGGAGCTGGGAAGGTATGTGGGCATGCAAGAACAGAATGGCCTGGCATTTACCAACATGGGGCAAGTCTGCAGGTGCCCGAGGCATGGGTGAAAGCTAGTGGTGACTATGGGCAGACTGCAGGAACAATCTGGAGTGGCGGGCTCATGATCTGGAATGGTGGGCTCTGAGCAGTGGTGCAGAGCTTGGCACTGGATGTTCATTTCTCTGTGAGACACTTCCTACCCCCCACAATGGTATAAAGTCTAATAAATTCACATAAAGATATGTTATATGGTTTGTCTGATAGTGCAAGAGACTCCGAGAGAACTTGGGTGGCAAAAATAGTATAATTCAGCTCAGATAAATGAACTAGCCTTGGGGATGTCAGTTTGGGGAAGCAGTGCTGTTCCTGCCACCTCTGCAGTGGGTCAGCTGGGCTCTGATTCCCAAATCCAGGAGCAGCTGCCAGGAACCCAGGGAAGAGGGCAATAAAACCCCATGTGCTTAACAGGGTTAGTGATAATCACGTGGGTTATACAATGGATTATAAAATCTGTGACTAAAAAGAGGCCAGTCATGCAGAAGCGTGGGCCACAACTGTGTTGTAAGTGTAGTGGTATGTTGAGGGTTTGTGAAGATTTGTTAAAGGTTATCAAGAGGCTATAAAAACTTTTACAAGTCTTGGGCACAAAGGGAGAACCCAGAGAGAGGGTGTGGCCATTTTGCATAATAAAATACATGCCCCAGGTAGGGGAAGCTGAAAAGGCTACAGAGGTCCTGGCAGATCCATTTGCAGAGCTTAAGAGAGAAGAGTAACTGAACATTTTAACTTGTGTAAGGTCCAAGAACTCAGAAGAAAAGGCAGATAATAGTAAAAAAGAAAATGACCTAAAAATAAAAGTAGCTAAAGCTTCCCCTCAGATTCAAGCATTGATACAAAAAGGAAAAACAGCTATTGGTGCTGTAGCTAGGAAATGTTCCACACTAGAACTGCTCAAACTAGGAAAAACTTACAAACAACCAATCAAAGAGCCCCTAGCCATGGGGCTTGTGAGAGTGTGGGACATGGGAGCAAATGATGTTGGTGTAAGTCCTTCAGAAGCTTCACAGCTGAGTTATATAACTCTCATCCATATTTGTGATATAGGCTGTTCAACCTAGGCCAATGCAGAGGGGAGCAGTCCTTAATGGGATGGCTGGTTGAAGGCATTAAAGGTTCATGGTCATCATCAAGGGAGGCTAACATGATTAGCAGAGGCTGGCGGAGTATAAAGGAGGGGCAGGCGTTACTGGAAGAACTAGGAATGAGAAAAGCAATATATGGTGTCCAGTTCACTGGACCAGATAAGACTGTGTTCACCAGAGATATGACAGAAAGCTTAATTCAACTGGGACCTCGAGATTGGTATGGAGCTTTATGGTTAGCAAAAAATGGTTTTGCTAAGCCCTTTAATGGGACAGGATCTTTGTAAAGTGAGAAAGGCTTTAGGAAATCTAAATGATTCTGACCAGCATGTAAAACATGTCTGTTGAATAACAGAAACCCTATAAGAGATACAAAAAAGACCAGGCAGAATGGTCCATTTGGGTTACTTGAAGACAAATGTGGCAAGACTTATGTTGAGCCCAAATTCCTAGAGAAAAAATTGATAGAAAACCAAATTCGGTACTAAGGATTTTCTGGAAGGCTTTAAAACCAGAACAGTTTACAAAAGGCACTCAAAGGATAAAAACTGTCCCAGGGGTGGTGAAGAATCCCCAAGGATTAAATAAGATCTATTTCTCTTCTGATAAATCCTATAACAGGGGTGGAAGCAGTTTTTCCCACCAAGTTCTCCCCCAGCAGCCAGGTGTGTTTAATGGAGAAATGACAGATATGGCTACAGTCAGGAGGCAGATGCATAACCTCCTGACTCGGAACCAACAGGTGCAGCAGGAACAAAAGAACCCTCCTGCTTCCTTAGCCCAGTGCAAGGTCAGCCAACTGGGCCAACACTCCAGTTATCAGGAATAAAAGAATACAAAGAGACTCCATGTAAACTTCTCCAAGTGTGAAATGACTTCAAAGGGATAACTAAAGGTAGTAAAGAGATAACCAAATTAATGTCTCATACCCATGCCATGGCCCCTAACAAGGATCTATGGAGAAAACAGTTAATACAAATGGACAAAACCTTTCCATGCTGTGTGAGATCTTGTCTGTGATTGATTTAATATATAATGTTAACCTTCCTTTGAGTGTTCTTCAGATGTGAAACTCATTTGAAAGATACCTGAAGAAGTGAAGGCCAGCTATAGCTACAAGATTCTTTTGGAGTTTTATGGTTGGGTAAGATGAAGACAGGGACTCAAAAACTATACAACAGTTAAGAAAATCTACAGTACCAGGGGTGGGTTGCCTCCCATGAGCTGTTGGTCTGAGAGAGATCTTGGAGGTCCTCAAATTCACCAAGGCTATTGCCATTAATATCAGTTGTACACTAGAAAGGTCGGTAGGGCCATGTTGCTGAAAACACTGCATGATGTGAGTGCAGGAGAAGAACAGATGGAACCTAGACTAAGCCAAAAACTCCATGCCACTGGATGGATGATGTTCATATTGACAGAGGTGCTATGCAGATGGTTGGACCATCTACTCAACAATGGACCCCAAGTTCTGTACACTATGGGCATGCCAAGCAATGACTGGAAGTGCAATAATGGCTTGATCAACATAAGTACAACTGACAAATTTCTAATTGGATAAGGCCTGTTCCTGGGGGTGTGAAACATATCTAATGCTGTAGACCAGGCCAATGCCTTATGAGGAGAAAGGCTACAGGCCCTAGAAGGGACAAGTATACTGTTTAATGAATATAGTATTCTTACTGGGATATCTTTTAGGCATTTGTATTTACATTCATGTTTATTTAGATGTGTCTACTTATTTCTATTTGTCTTTATAGTAAAAGAAACACCACTGAGATAAATCAATGGCCACAGCTTAAAGATGAATAATGGGGAAGCCCAAGAAGTCACTATCTTGCCACACAAGACAGATCACCCTACATATGTCACCCTCTCCAAGGCTCAGGGACCTTAGCAGAAGATTGGTAGAAAGATTGTAAGAGTGGAGGAAAGGGGTGGAGTATGTCCTAAGCGCCATGTTCCCTCCACAAGGCAGGGCCTGCTGCAGAAAATTGACTGTGGAGAGCTAGCTGCCACAGAGGGAGGGG
This sequence comes from Nannospalax galili, assembly GCF_000622305.1. Classification (NCBI taxonomy): domain Eukaryota; kingdom Metazoa; phylum Chordata; class Mammalia; order Rodentia; family Spalacidae; genus Nannospalax; species Nannospalax galili. The sequence continues at coordinate 1,001,795 of NW_008336075.1, read as the reverse complement.
TTTTCTGTGCCATCTTGGACAGGAGCCAGGAAGGAATGCGGCAGCTGTGCACATGAAAACAGAATGGCCCAGCATTTACTGACCTTGGGCGAGACTACAGGTCCACAAGGCATGGGTGAAAGCTAGTGGTGACTATGGGAGGGCCGCAGGAGTGATCTGGAGTGGTAAACTCATGATCTGGAATGGTGGGCTCTGAGCCACAGCACAAACCTGGGCACTGGGTGTTTGTTTCTTTGTGGGTCACTTCCCTCACCAATGGTATAAACTATAATAAATTCACATAAAGATATAAGGTTTGACTGATAGTACAAAAGACCCCGAGAGAACTCAGGCGACACTGGCCTTGCACAAGCCTTAACAACTGATCACTCCTGGGACTGAGAGAGACTGTTTGTGGAGCCCACCTGTCTCCTTTAGTGCCACAGATAACTTACCCACCTGTCTGAGAAAAGAGACCCTCAAGGACACCAAACCCAGGCACTAATTCAACTCCCCACAAACTGCAGCTGTGTCTCACAACCCTGGTGTAAAAACCCCCTGTTTTCTTTGTCCAGTTGTAGAAGCTTGGTTCCCATGCACAGTCTCTACCTCTAACTCTATCTTCTTTGAATAAAGGAAGATATATTCCTTCCCTGTTGCAGGCCTGGCTCTGGTTTCTTGTCTTCTACTCCTCTATCTTACTTTCATTCTTCAAAAATCTAACTTATGGTGGCCTGTACAGGGAAGGATTTCAGTGGCCCATCCCAGAGGACCTAGCCCTCTCCAGACCCTCTCCAAAGGCCTCAGGGCATCTCTGGCCTTGTGACCTTTGAGTATCTGGAAGCCTTTCACTTGGAACCTCTCCTTGGCTCGCTTCTTCCTAATTCTCCTCTACACCTTCTGATACTCTTTTCTCTCTCCTTTTTCATCTCACCAGACCTCTGGGTAGGGAGGCCACCTTCCATTTGTTTTGCCCTTGTATCCACCACCTTCTGAGACAAGGTAATCTGGGCCTGACTTGGGGTGCCACTGACCAGGTTCCAGGGCCTGTAGTAGCTCTGCCATTTGGGGGGCTCCAGGACCCCCGTTCCACCTGGGGTCTTAAGACTGAGGTAGCTGGAAAGCTCCAGTTTTCCATTTGGGACTTGGCTTCTGACTCCCCCCTGGTGTTTAGGAGAATAGGGGATGCCAAGTCCTAGACACCAGGTCTGTTTTGGTGGATCCAAACACAGAGGAATATCTCTGAGGTGCTGGATCTAACCTCCTGCCTTGTGTCCCCCACCCACTAGGGGTTTCAAGATTTTTGGTTTCTGGGAAGTCTACCCACAGTGGACTTAGCAAATCTCCAGGAGTTTACTAAGGGAACCAGTGAGACTCCTGAAGCCTGCCCACCATGGGCTCCAAATTATTTGTTCCAAAAGACACACTTTTGGGTTGCCTTAGAACAAACCTAAAAAAACTCCAACTAGTAAGACTCAAACTAGCTGAACTTACTGGGCTGTGGGTCCAAATCTGGCTTCACCACTCCTTGGGCAGTGGCTGCTGCTGGCCCAAAATTGGTACCTTTAATCATAATGCTTTAACAGATTTTAAGTTTTCCTAAAATAAAAATGGAAGATGGCATGAGATACCCTATCTTCAATGTTTCCTCCCTCTACAGGCCTGTCTCTCTGTAATTCATGTACTACCTATCAGATTTTTTTATGTCATTAAAGACTAAAACCCAAACCCAAAAGACTCAGCCACGCTCTAACCTCAAAATTTGACCCCACTGACAAACCCCTACCTTACAGTCCTTCACAGGGCTTCTGATCATCCCAAGCCCCAACTCCTAATCTTCCTCTTCTTCCTCCCTCCCCTTCTGTTGCTCTCCACTCCCTCCTTTCTTCCAAGGTTCACTTCCACCTTCCACCTCCATCTCCTCCCCCACAGAAAAAGTTTCTAGCCTCTCCTCTGTATCCCCACAACAACCCTCTCTCCATCCATAAAATTCTGCCTTACTTTCACTGACACACACAGTCACACTGACAAGCTGAAAAAGTAAAAAAATAGACAAGCTCTGTCCCCAATCAGCCTTCTCAGATTTCTTTTGCCTGCTAGTTCAGAGTTTCTAAGCTGCTGCTTGTTGGCAGCAGTGGCTGAGGGACAGCAACGCAGCCATAGCAGCAAGGGCAGCATTATACCCTAACCTCAGAAGTGCAAAAGCCTCTTCAACAAAAACAAAGGCTCTGTTTATCTAACTCACCCCCACTGTGACTCTTTTGTCACCTATAAGGTCCTTCTATAGATCCTCCCCTTCTCCCCATAGTTACCACCTAAGAAATGGCTTAATGGTTAAGAACACTGTCTGCTCTTGCAAAGGACCCTGTTCAATTTCTAACATCTACACTTTATGAGTTTTACCTGTCCTTTTAAATTCAATGCCTCTCTCTTGGTTTTATTTCATTCAATTGATTACTGACTTTTAAAAGAAAATGTTTTAAGTTTTCCACTAACTACAAATTTATTTCCAGGTTTTCTGTCTCGTGAGAAACCTACCCCCTCCAAGATTTAACTCCCATTCTGTTTACAAGTTATATTAATTAATTACCTCATCTTTTATGTTTATTTCAGATTCCATGTTCCTTTAGTAAAATAATACTACATGGCACTCTCTTCTAAAGCCAAACCAATGCCTTCTTCATGATTCCTGCTATGCCTGCTTACAAAAGATCTTCAAAATTAAATTTATTAAGTAACAGGTTTTAAGTACACCTAGTTTTGTGTAATTGTGTCATATACATCTGACAATTGTTTTTAATGTTGTTTAAAATTATGTCATGTTTCTATATGTTTTGATGTGTTGAGATCCCACATAATTGTGCCATATGTGTCTATGATAATTGTCCTCATATATCATTTGTGTCAAGACAATTTAGAAATGTGGCCACTTCAATTTTTTTTCTTTTTTCATTCTTTTCATTGTGCACAAAGTTATTGGTTTTATTTTTGGCATGCCTAGTTAAAATACACAGGTACAAATTTACATTCAAAGGCCTTTATACTTGGGTGCTCTAATCAATTTTAAATCGATTAAACAATGTCACTAGGTCTTCTGGTTATGTAAAAATCCTATTTGTTAATTAACTTTTTGGTTTTGGTTAATTCTCAAAAGTTTTTAAGGGGTCCATTTTGTTTGTACACAGTCTACATAAATTTATATTCCTTAAAAATAATTTACTTGGTGATAAATTGACTTGAAAGTAAAGCCTCACACAAATTAAAGTTTTTAAATTAACTTAAAATATTTTTCCAGGTCAAAATGTTTTCTATTTATTGTTTATCTTAATTCTTCTATATTAAAATATACTAATTGTAAATGCTTCAGTTATGGAAAAAATGTTAACCATTTTTCCACTATTGTCTCTCTTTAGCCAATAAACAGATGCATCAAGGTCCATACCTTTACCAAGCTTTTATTGTGCTGATATGTTTAAAATGGTTGTTCGACTATCTATAGGTATGAGGGGCTAAATATTGGTTATTTGGTGTATTCTCACAATAAATAATGGCCTTGTTTATAAATGTTATGTCTCAGGGTATAAAAAATAAAAATAATAATGTTTAAGAAAAGATAAAGTTGAAAGGTCATAGTAAAAGTAAAATGGCTAGATATTTCCAAAATAAAAAAATAAAATAAAAATGTTTTAAAAAGTTTTTTAAAAGTCTGAGTAAATTTGTAGAAATACAAGGTTGTTATTGTTATAATAATTACTGTTATAGCAAAAAAAAATTTCAGTCTACTTCTCTGACTTGTGCTACACACCTAGACACAGTCTGGAACTAAATGGATGCAAACAAGTATTGGAGTTACCTGTAACTACTAAAAAATGTCCTTTTATGTTTTTCTGTATTATACAAGTGTTACTTTTAGTGTTTTCCTTCACCTATAACAAAATAACTTGGCTCATAAAAACTAGATTTTACCTCCCAGAACCAAATGGGACAGTCCAAAAGAAAACAATTTCATTCCATGAGTTTGATCTATATTCAAATCAGTTTATTTCATGTCTATAGGTATACAACCTCTCCACTTCACCCATAATAAACAAAAATAGCCATATAATAACTACACCTTTGTTCTTCTTTTTTTCTTTCTTTTTTTTATGTCTTCAGGGTCTGGAGACAGACCTAAGGGAATTATTTTACATCCTGTTCCTGGGTTATGTTTACTTGCTCTATAATGTTAAATCTCTTTCACTCATTTATTCAAAAATGTTTAAGTTTTGTTCAAATTTTATCTGCATATTACACAGTAATCTAGAGTTCCACACTGGTGCAACTAACATTCTTTGATGTTTAGAGGTCAAAGAGGTTTAAGGTAGTTTTGTTGGTTGCCTTCCAAGGTCAACAAAGCTCCAGGGAAATATGGGGTATCTGTCAAAATATCCTGTAACCATGGTGAGTCACCTGACCTCTTGTTTAGGGAGGTCATGCAGACCCCAATAGAGGGACTCAGGCCAGTGTACAGTCTACAAGGAGGAGGGTCATCACAGGAAAACATTTCTTCCATGCCTCCAAGCAAAGCCAGGGTTGATCAGGACTTCCTGACTTAACCTTACATAGATGGAACTGGTTGAAAAGAAAGCCAAAGGAACCAGGGGCTCCCCCCAAAGCCCATGTGATTCCTGAGGACCACAGCCTCAACTGATCTTCACAGTAACACAAAACCTTCATTTAATTTGAGCCAGCTGTATGGTCTTAAACACGCAAAGGAAAGTATAACCAAAAATTAAAATAATCAGTATATTCCCTTTAAAGTCCAAAAAATTTATACTTATCAGACATTAGACTTAAAAGTTCATATACAATATTATTTACAAATTCCCACTATAATTTTATGCCACTACAGCCAAGAGGGACAGGTCCACTACTGTTCTTATAAATATTATATAATAACTAAATTTCTTCTTTCTCTTTGCCTATAGAAGCCATCTGGGAGAAAACTCACGCTATGATTCTGGCCATTCCAATAGCTATCAAAGTGCTTGAAAAACAAATCCTGAGTCCAGCTATGACACGCAGAAAGAGATAATGGCCCAATGAATGGATGCTCTTGGAAGCCCACATCAAGAAACTCTAATGAACTTTAATATGGACATTTATTTCTCTTTGTTCCCTACCTAAAATATGTGCCTAACTACTCCTGTTTTACTTCTACTTCATATCTCCCCCCAGACACCAGTCAAAGACTAACAGTTATATGCTTTTGGTTTTCTTTTTTTGTTTTGTTTTTTGTTTTGTTGTTTTCAGATAGACCCACTGAAGCGGGACCTTTGTTGCCACACTCTTCACCCCTGTTCAGCACTGAAGAAGCCAGAATGACTCAACATCCAAATTCCTTATTGGCAACTAGGGTTACATCTTCAGAAGAAGGAGTCAGGGTAGAGACCCCAAAAGAATAAGGAAAAGTTTATTCCCAGATGAGGACTGAACTGGCCAGCTCATCTTCCCATCCCTTCCTTACACTGTGCTTAATTAACTATTGTCTCCAAAACTTCTTACAGAATCTCCTGACTGAGCAGCCTGTATGACTGTCCAAGCCTCTATATGAGACCAAATTAAGAATATGCTCCTGCTCCATGGTACCTGAAACCTTCTCAGAAACCAAAAGTTCCCTGCTACAAACAGTCTGCAGAGAAGCTGTCACCTTCACTGACCTAATTCTACCTTCAGTCTGCTGAGGGATCTTCTAAGTAACCTCTGGCTGGTGCCTGGACCTGTCACCCATTGAGATACCTTTATTGACTTAAAGACTGTGACTTTAAGGAATCTTTATGTCCCATATCCAGGACTTGATCCAGTTTTTCCTTCACTGTTCCTATATCTTCTTATTTCCCCCAAAGTAATGTGCCCCTCTTTCAATCCTATCCCCTGCCCTCTCCTTTTTTATATGCTCCTAGGGTATGGAATGATAGACTGTGTGAACTGCAGAAGAGCCACAAGCCTCATTAGGGAAAACCATAAATCCCTTAAAGTATAAAACTGGCCCTAAATTTGCAGCTTGGCCCTGCTCAAGACTTATCATCTGGTCACTCCCAGGAGTGAGAGAGACCATTTGTGGAGCCCACCTGTCTCCTTTAGTGCCATAGATTGTTGTGCCACATCCACTGGACCCCAAAAAGACCACCAAGGACCCAACACACCAAAATGCAAAAGCAAAGGTTTATGGTTTATTTGTGCTTAAGCTCGGCCTCTCAGACCTCACCAACTCAACGGATCCATGCTGAGAGCCCAGAGTAAGGGAGAGTGGAGCCTTTTATAGGTTTTAGACAAAGGAGGGGGGAGATACCAAAGATACATTTTGGTTGGTTCAAGGGGCCCGTGTATGCCAACATAATTTTAAACTGATTAGATGTATGAGATGCAGCCCTGGAAGTTTCTTATTGGTAGGTGCTATTCTCAGGGCTGTGGAATGTGCTGACTGTTACCTGTAGGACCAGGAGTCTCTGTTTTTACTTTATAGGGCAGTTTTTATGCTTGGATTTGCTTAATCTATAGTTTCCTGGAAGGGGGGTGGGGAATAGCAGGCAGGGGTCAGGGCATGCCAGGGTATGTCTAGGCATGTCTAAAGCAGCAGCCAAGCATTTTACAGAAGCTAAAAGAGCAATTAGTGGGGGTCTGGAGGGATTGGGGGTAGCCAGGTGAATGAAGAGGGTCT
>NW_008336075.1:991770-994718 GCF_000622305.1 Nannospalax galili | reverse complement strand
CCACCCTGCTGTAAGAACAGGAGGTCTAATCCCCTACGATTTTGCCGGGCCAGCTCAGCCAGCGAGCTCAGGGAGTCTTGTAGGTGGTTAATTGACTCCTCGACTCATCGGAGATCTGAATCTAAGCTGGCTCTGAGCTGGGAATAATGCTGATCTTGTCTTGCCAAGGCTGTGGCTCCTGTCCCTATCCCAGCAGCAATCCCTGTCCCAATGAGGAGACTTAAGGTTACTGTGGTTATTGGCTCCCTTCTAAGTCTAGTGAGGCTGGTAGTTCTTGGGCCTTTTAGACTAGTATAGAGGGTTAAGAAATCTTCATGAGTGTGGTAGGTGATTCTAGGCAGGAGTCTGATAATAACACAGAAACCTGATGTTCTCTGCATGACTTCCCGATTTACATAGGCTGTTATTCCAGTGGTCCATGCCCACCAGGTGTCATTGTGAGTCAGGAGGAACTGCCCCCTCCCTGTGACATTAAGGGGGAGGATGGTGTTGCAGAGGCTAGTATAGGTCAGTGGGACATGGCCAACACAGGTCCCAATGCCAGTTACCTGAGATAGGGTAAGAGAAACATTTGATGCATCTGCATTCTGTGTAATCCATGAGGGAGAACATTCCTTGTACAACAATTCCCTCATAAAATGGGGGGGCAACACCATAGCAGAGCCAGCAAGAGCAGGTAGTGTTCGGGTTGGTTACATTGAGGAAGTAATAAGATGAATTTAGCATTTGCAAAAGAATTTCCTGGGTTGGGGTAGTGGCAGGGGGGGGAGGAATAGGATCTGCCCTTGAGGACTCAAGAGCCTGAGTTGTTGGTGCAGGAATATAGGTTTGGGCAGTGGGAGGCCTGGGAGGGAGTTTAGCTGGAGAAGATTTATGAGAATCATCTGGGGGGGGATTTAGGACTCAATTGGGTCCCAGTGAATGGACGACCGGTCAGAGGAGGAGTTGAATGGTAAAGAGGGCCCCAGGGTCTCTCCCTACAGCGTATAGCTGTAGGCCCCATGTGTGTCCTCCATCCCAGACTGTTTTTGTTTTCCCTTCTCAGTGAACCGAATTATGAGGGGGTTGCACCGTGGTTGGGCGCAGGGACCCCCCATACCTCCTCCAGTGGTCCCTCCCCATCCCAGGGTGGTAGATCCGGGGACCCATTGTAGGGTTATTAGATCCCCGGTTGATGACCCTTTCCACCAGTATGTGCCAGTGGTCTCACAGGCCCAGTCGGCGCAATAATAATCCTCAGGTCCCCCACATTTGTTCTTAACTTGTCTGCTGCATCTGTGGCCTGGACAAACATAGATGGCGAGGCTTCATGCGTGTGATCTGGGGCCAGGGTCTCAGCAGCAGGGAGGAAAGGGGGTCTGGTCATGAGGTTCCCATTCTCCATCAAAGATGTCACAGAGGTCAACCCAAAGGTCGGGGTACCAAGTGTTGGGAAAGGCTGTCTTGGAGGTAGAGTTGATGACCATCTCCATGGCGGGGCTGGTGATTACCCAAGTTAAGTTTTGGGGCATATGGCGATTTATGTTACTTGCAGGAAAGGTGCCATCAGACGATAAGCAGTTCAGTGTCAACAATAGACAGGTTAGCAGGAAGGGTCTCATTGGATGTGGAGCCTGAATGAATTCAAAGTGTGTGGGGATGCCTTCCAGGTGTCTCCATTGTAATCGTGGGACTGCAAATGGGTCAGCAGGTTTTGCGTGGGAGTAGTGTACCCAAGCTGCAACGCCTTCCACTTTGAGTGCAGTGGGAGTCGTCAAGAGGATCACGAAGGGACCCTTCCATCTTGGCTCGAGATTTTTCCATTGGTGTCTGTAGATGAAGACCTAGTTGCCTGGTTTAAACCTGTGGGGTTGTGGGGGGACAGCAGCTTCATATATGGCTCTGAGTTGCGGCCAGACCTGTTGGTGGGTTAGCTGCAACCGCTGGAGAAAGTCCAGTAGGTCCTGGCTTCCCAAGGTCAATACTAGGTCAGCTTGGAGGCTAGGTATCATAAGAAGGGGGATTCCATACATGATTTCAAAGGGGGTCAAACACATCTGGCATGGAGTGTTTCTTACTCTAAAAAGGGCAAAGGGGAGGAGAGCCACCCAGTCTGTGCCAGTCTCTAAAGCTAATTTGGTTAAGGTCTCTTTTAGAGTTCTATTCATTCTTTCTACCTGTCCTGAACTCTGGGGTCTATAAGCACAATGTAGTTTCCAATTGGCCCCCAATGCAGTGGCTATTCTATTCCCTGGCTTACCTGAGAGACAAAGGCTGGCCCATTATCTGATCCGATTGTAGTTGGGAAACCATACCTGGGCAGGATCTCTTCGATGAGTCTCTTGGCTACCATGTGAGCAGTCTCATGCTTGGTTGGGTAGGCCTCAGTCCATCCAGAGAAGGTGTCTATGAATACTAGTAAATATTTATATCCAAATTTTCCCTGTTGGATCTCAGTGAAATCAGTGTCCCAATACATACGCGGTCGTGTCCCTCTGCTCCGGGATCCTGGGTTAGCATGGGATGGAGCTGAGTTGGTTAATTGGCAGGCATGACATTGCCTAACAATTTTTTCAATGGCTTGATTTCCTTCCTGAATTTTAACTTTGGCCCCTCTTAGTAAGTCTTGCATCCTTTGGGTGCCCATGTGTGATGCTTGATGTATTTTCTTGAGCAACCTTATGCCTAAATTCTGAGGTAGGATAACTTTCCTTTCCATTGTCCTCCACCAGCCCTCTAGGCATTGAGTCATAGGGAGAGTATGTATCCAGGCTAAGTCCTCGGGGCTATAGTGGGGAGTTTTAGGCAGTTCCCTTGCTCCAGTATCAACAAGAATGGGCAGGATTGTGGAGGTCAGGGCTATTTCTTTATCTGTCCTGTCAGCGAGATTATTTCCCTTCTGGGTGGGGTTGTTTCCTTTTTGGTGACCCAGGCAGTGGATTATGGCTAGTTTTATTGGGCCCCAGAGG
>NW_008336075.1:983639-990860 GCF_000622305.1 Nannospalax galili | reverse complement strand
AGTGGGTAGGGGCATTCTGGGATTACTAGAAACGAGTGGGATACCCGACCTTTTCCTAGATCCACTGTTCTTTGGGTAGTCCAAGAGTAAGGTTTTGTTCCAGTGGCCCCCTGTACCCATGTAGTTCTGGAGGACACTGGCCCTCTTGGCTCCAACAGAACCGAATTCTGTGCACCAGTGTCTACCATAAACTCAATTGGTTTCCCCTCTATTTTTAGGGTTACCCTGGGCTCAGGGAGGGGGCCTGAGCCCCATCCCCCCTAGTCGCTGCCCTCATCCCCAACCAGAGCCGGTAATACCTTGGCTGATTTCTTGTTTTTCTTAGGGCAGTCCCTTACCCAATGTCCTTCTTCCTTACAGTATGCACACTGATTCTTTCCTACTCTGTGCCATGGTCTGGATCCTGCTGATGAGATCCCTCCATACTGGGAGTTGGTTGCCAATAATATCTCTCTGAGGTCTCTTCTGTGGTGGGCTTGCTGTCTCTCCAAGACCCTAGTCAGACTTACTTCCTGTCTTTTTTCCCTTTTTTCTTCCTTTTGTTCTGCTGTCTCCCTTCTATTATACACCTTTTCTGCCACTGCTATTAAGTCCCTAAGGTTCTTTTCTCCTAGTCTCCTATCTAGAGACTGTAGCTTTTTCTTGATGTCGGAGGCTGCCTGGTTAACGAAAGCAAACATCACAGTTTGAGCCGATTCCTCTGCTTCTGGGTCATATGGAGTGTACCGCCAGAAGGCGTCTTGTAACCTCTCTAAGTATGCAGCTGGGCTCTCTTCGGGCCCCTGCCTGACATCATAGACCTTAGACATATTGGCGGGGTTTCTAGCTGCCACCTTGAGACCCACTAACAGAGGCTGGCGGTAGACCAGGAGCCTCTCCTTACCTTCTGCTGTGTTGTAGTCCCAGTTAGGATGGCTAAGGGGAAAGTTGGCATTAATGATGCCTGGGTCTGTGGTAGGGTCCCTGGTGAGGCCCGGAACCAATTTCTGGGCCGCCTCCAGGATCCTGTTTCACTCCTCAGTAGTGAACAGGACACTCAGGAGCTGGTGGCAATCATCCCAGGTGGGCTGGTGAGTGAAGAGAACAGTTTCCAATAAGTTAATCAAGTCCCTGTGGTTTTCACAAAAAGGCGCATTCTGTGAGCACCAGTTGTAAAGATCACTGGTGGCAAAAGGCCAGTAATGAAAAGGCTGATTGTCCTCTCTGTCTGGGGTCCCCGCTGGCCAGAGGGGGAGGACAATGGTGTCAGGCTCGGGGGCCCACCCCCTCCGGCTCCATGTGGCCTGCGCTGGTCCCTGTGGAAGCGATGGTGGCTCCTCAGGGTTAGGAGGCCGGGCCTGCACTTGTGGCGCCATTGGTGGGGTGCCCAACTGAGAGGAGTAGGGTGGGGGAAAGATGTCATTCTCCTCCGTACCTCCCTGGAGAATGGGTTTCTCTCCCGCCTTTTGTCTGAGAGGGAGGACCTGCAGAGGTGGAGGGGGAGCAGTTGGATTAATCAGGGGAGGGAAACACTTGACCTAGGCTGGGGGGCCATCAGGTTGTTCAATGAGGCCTCGCCAGGTCACGATGTATGGAATCTGGTCCTGGTGGCCCATCCATGGGCAGAAGACGTGGTCCTCTACCCTGGAAATCAAACTCAGGTTAAAAGTCCCTTCAGGGGGCCATCCAACATTGAAGGAGGGCCAATCAACTGAACATAAAGTTGTCCATTTCTTTTTCTTTACATCTACACTATTGTTATGGGCAATCATCTTAACGTCCCCCCAGTGGACTAGTGTAAGATCTAGAGGGGAAGATGGGGTGTTGCCTGTAGTATTTATCAGTCCTGTCCATTTCGTCAACAAAGAAATTAGAACAAAGATCACAAGACACAAGAATGACACAGACAGACAGAGGGCCCAAATTAAACTACTGTGGCTTTCAGATGGTCTGGACTCTCGGTTGTCTGGATTCCCTGGCTCAATTGTTCCAAAGACCGTATGGATAGGACTCGTGTGTCCCAACAGGGTCGCGAGTTCCTCTGAGGTTTCAGATGGACTAGTGTCCTGGTGGGGTATCCGGTGGGGAACACCCACTCCGACAAGGATGGGGACGTCTCCCGAATCCTCCAGGTCGCCTTGCTAGCATTCCAGTGACAAAAAACTGAAATCAGATGGCTGCGACCAAAGAGAAAGTATAGAAAAGACAGGCGGACAAAAAGACAGATGGACAAACACAGTTTTACACAAACTTACCTGGCCGGTTGATCACAAACCTTTTGGGGTCGGTTCCTCTTGGAGGTCTCTGGGGGGATCCCGGACGAGCCCCCAAATGTAACCTATCCACTGGACCCCAAAAAGACCACCGAGGACCCAACACACCAAATGCAAAAGCGAAGGTTTATGGTTTATTCGGGCTTAAGCTCGGGCTCTCAGACCTCACCAACTCAACGGATCCATGCTGAGAGCCCATAGTACGGGAGAGTGGAGCTTTTTATAGGTTTTAGACAAAGGGGTGTCAGAGATACCGAAGATACATTTTGGTTGGTTCAAGGATCCCGCGCATGCCAACATAATTTTAAACCGACTGGATGTATAAGATGTGGCCCTGGAAGTTTCTTATTGGTAGGTGCTATTCTCAGGGCTGTGGAATGTGCTGACTGTTATCTGTGGGGCCAGGAGTCTCTGTTTTTACCTTATAGGGCAATTTTTATGCTTGGGCTTGCTTAATCTATATTTTCCCAGAAGGGGGGCGGGGAATAGCAGGTGGGGGTCAGGGCATGCCAGGGCATGTCTAGGCATGTCTAAAGCAGTAGCCAAGCATTTTACAGAAGTTAAAAGAGCAATTAGTGGGGGTCTGGAGGGATTGGGGGATAGCAGGTGAATGAAGAGGGTCTCAGGGTTCTACAAGGTAACTCATTCTCTTGTTTGAGGAAAGAGACCCTCAAGGACACCAGGCACTAATTCAACTTCCCACAAAGTATGGCTGTGACTCCAACTCCGGTATACCCCACCTCTCGTTTTCTTTGTCTAGTTGTAGAAACTTGGATCCCAAGGACAGTTTCTACCTCTAACTGTATCTTCTTTGAATAAAGGAAAATATATTCCTTGCCTGTTGTGGGTCTGGCTCTGATTTCTTGTTTCCTACTCCTATATCTTTCCTTTCATTTTTCAAATATCTAACAGATATGAGCTCCCAAACGCTTTTGATATTTTTGGCCTTTGGAACAGAGTATGTTGCTAAGAGACCCAAGGAGATTGCGTGTGTGTGTGTGTGTGTGTGTGTGTGTGTGTGTGTGTGATGAAACCCAGGCATCAGTCTTGGGTTTGGGGTTTGGGCACATTTAGTACCTGAGCTATCTTGCCAGTGCTCATTAAAGATAATTTATAAGGCATTATTTAAAGAAATAGTAAGAATATTCTGACAAGGAATAAATATGAGAAATTTTCTGTTAAAAATCTGGAGATAATATAAAAATACAAATACAAAATTCAACTGGAGGTCATTAAACAATCCCTAAATAAGTGAGAAATCATACCATGTTCTTAGATAAAAACAATTCAGTTAAATCAGTATGTCAACTCCCCTACCAATTACCTATAATATTTTGTATGTTTTTATCAAAGCCTGAAGAAAAATGATGCAAATCATCTAAAATATTTATGCTTGAACAAAATTCAGACACAATACAGGGAAATTGCATGCCATATATTAAGGCATATAGTGTTATAGAATTATGACATTTGAGATAGACAGAGACTGATAGAATGATTAATGGAGTTCAAAAGGAAAGATCAGACCCAACCTAACAAAAAATAAGAGAGCTCTAAACCTGTGCTGGCAAGATGGCTCGGAGGGTAAAGACACTTGCAACTACGCCTGACACCTGAGGTCAATCCCCAGCACTCACATGGTGGAAGGAGACAAACAACTTCTCTTAGTTGTCCTCTGACTTCCATACATGTGCTGTGGCACTCTTGAATCTCCGCCCCACAAAATACATAAATGCAGTTTTTAAAAACTGATCATGGAGATGGTCAGCAAGGGAAAGGAATGTCCTTCGGTGGAAGGTCTGGTAACTCCCATTAAAGTTAATTGGATCTTAATCTTATGGTACATACAAAATTAATTCCAGTAGATTAAAGTTTTAATTTAAAAAACCAACTTCACCCACTTTTAAAAGTCAATAGAGTAGGTACTTTTCCTAAAAGAGAGGGGAGGATCTGAAACAAGATACAAAGATTCAGACCATAAATGGAGATACTAGGATTTGGGGTATTGACTAGAAAAAAGCACCATATGGGATTTAACAGCACAATGGTTGAATTAGCATGAAAATGTGCATTAAAGTAGATTTTTTTATTCTAAATTTAAATAAAGTTTCAAATCAACAAAGAACATATATCATATAAACTATTAAAAAACAAAATGTGAAAATGCATCTTACAGAAAAGCAAATGTGAAAGACTTACAAATGAAAACAGGCTCATTTTGAATAATAGAGAAAAGGAAATTGATACTATAATTAGATATTTTTAATAGCCCATTCTTGATGAGAATTGAAAAATCTGACAGCAGTGAGGATTGAAAATATGTCTGTCCAAATGAATTACCATGAGCCAATATAAGTTGTGTGATCTGATAGAACAATTTTGGATAATGAATGACATGTGTTGTATGGTATGTGTGTGGGGGTGTGGTGTTGAAGAAATAAACCCATGCATTTAATGTTACTTTTTTGTGTATCTAATATTATTTTATAACTGATTTAAAGCATAGTTCTCACCTTATAGAGGCTTTATAAATGCTTACTAAAACTTATGTTGAAAAAGAAATCAAAACTAGAATGGAGAAAACTATCTTGAGAAACTAATAAAATTGTTGTTGGAACATCTGTTTGAAACCACCTTGCTTGGAGGGGCACCTGCAGTAAACTGTTAAAGAATATCCTAAACTCTACACTAAATACCTGCCTCTGGATGCATGCTTGCAGAAGGTATTTCTCCTTGGTGGTCTTGGGGCATGTAAGCATCTGTGCTGCTACCCACATAGGCTGTAAAACCACCAGTGTTGTAACAGTTAAAGAATGATGTTGGAAGAACTATAAATACTGTGAAGGAACTCAACTCAGGGTTCAAGTTCTGGGGGAGTAAATTCTGCTCAGGTCTGCTGATGTGAATCAACTTTTTCAATTTTTCTATGTGAGTCTCTTGGTGCCTTCTCTGTGCATGGTGGGTACCTTGCCTCAGTTTACTATAACAACCTAATTGTATATGATCCAAGCACATGAGTGTGGGCATATATACACACACATATATTCTTGAAGAGGACAAAGCAGGATTCCTGTTGCCTTCCTCTATTGCTCTCTCTCATAGCCTTGAGGGAGGGTTTCTTATTGAACTGAAAGTCTGCTGATCCTGCTGGTCAGGATCTGTCTGTCTCTGCCCTCTAGTACTGGGTATACAGGAACACACATACCAAGCCCAACTTTTTTATGTGGGTGCTAGGAATTTGAATTCAGATCCTCAAGCTTAGAGAACAAGTACCCTTACCTATTGAGACATCTCCCAGCCCTGGTACTTTTTATGCTGAAATTATGTGAGTTGACATAATGTATTGAAGCAATATGTATTGACTTAATATTTTCACTCTTCATTATGTATAGTAGAGTAATTCTTCTGTGTGGAAACCAATAAGACTTTTACAGAAAGCTATGTGCATATATGTATGTGTGCTGCTTGTATGAGAACAAAATACACTCCCCAGAATTGCTAAGTCAATATAATTAATGGTTCTCCTGTGCTGAAAACCCTACAAATGTATTATTTTAGGTCTTTTCTGGCCTACAAGGCTTATAAACTGTAGACACTTGATGTACAATAGATCTTTATTTGCTAATATTCTTCTAAACTAAAATTTTGTATTTCTTGCACAGCCTCTCCAAATTTTTGCACCATTATAATCTTTGCTCCATCAGGTCGATTACCCATGGGGAGACCATGTGTTTGTTTGAATACTTCCTCCCCTTTACACTTCCTCTCTGTTTTCTTTTTTTCACTTGTTACTGTTGAAACTAAGGCTCCCTTTTTTTAATTATCTCATTAATAAAATAATTTTAAAAATGGACACAAATGGAAACTTTAGAATAATTTTATCAAATTGTAAAAAAAAGAACAACAGCATGGGAAAACTGAAAATACTGGTAGGAGGAGAGATGGAGGGAAAAGTCACCCCTTTTATGTTAGGCAGCACTTAAGTCACAGAAACACTGGGAAGGCACTACTGACAGCATGTCTAGGAGTATTAAGCCCCAGATCGAATTCACAGGACACCCAGTTACAGGCTCTTGTGTCCTAGGCTAAAGAATTTTCAGCATGACACCTGATTAGAAGTAGAATCATGGACACTTTCTTAAGAAAGGAAAAACATTCCCAGAATGGAAGTGGGCTAGTGGGCTAAGGAAGAGACACTCCCAAATCCAGCCACACAGTATATCAACATTTTATAGAAACTTTTCAGTCCCTGCCTCTGTATGTCCTGGGTTTTAATCACACATACTCTGTACCTCTCCTGAAATTCTGGTTTTCCTCTGTGCCCTGGCTTCTTTCATATGTTCATCTTGATGCTTCAATGTGGTCCCTATTCTGACATACTTTCTTCATAAAGAAATGCAATATGAGATAAGTCAGTAAATGACAGAGGGACTTTTAATTCCCTAACCTTCCAGAGGTTTTTGTTTGTTTCTTTTCCTTCCTAATTGTGATGCTTCAAAATGAAAGCGGTTAAAGATTGTCCTGTCCATCAGTTCTTGGGAAAGTACCTGTAATTTTACAGTAAGAAGAAAGGCCCCCTTAACAGAAAACTCCCGAGGTCAAGAGAATAAAATCTAGGGTTGGAATAATGGCTCAGAGGTTAAGAGCACTGTCTAATATTTCAGAGGACCTGGGTTTAGTTCCCAGCACCAACATGGCAGAAAACAGTCAGAGGATCTGACCTCTTCTAGCCTCCATGGCATTGCACAACACAGGTGTCCTTACATACATGCAGGCAAAACACTCATACACATAAAATGAGAATAGTAAATAGAATACAAGAGAGGTTCAGAACCCAGGGAGAAAAGGTATGTGGAGTTATTTTTCAACTGATTCAGAGCTTGTGTTTGGGATATAGGAAAATTCTAGAAATAGATGATCATCACCACTTCATAGAACTGTGACTGTGGGCCTGGACAGCTGGCTCAGC
>NW_008336075.1:935687-983558 GCF_000622305.1 Nannospalax galili | reverse complement strand
ATAAATAAATAATAAACCAATAAAAATTTTTAAGAAAAAATCTTTGGCCTGGATGATGATACAACATTTCAGTTACCTGGTTATAGGCCAAATCCCAGGAAGGCAGGCTTACCTTAAGCCCTGCTAAAGAGATAGAATAATTGAGGCTTTAATGAGATGGTGAAGTTTTCCTACCTGGAACCCTCACTCCTGATGCAGCTGCTTATTGGACCCCAGACATGGAGCATCTAAGTCTACTAACATCCTTGAAATCTTATTAAAGCACAACCTCTTCTTTTCTTCTTTCTCTCTCTTTTCTAAACATGCTTTCTTTTTCTAAACATACTTTCACTTTGAGTGCTCCAACTCTTTTGAGATTTCTTACTCTTTCTTTAAAGTTTCTTTCTTGCAGTGTGGCTGATAGTCCACCATATGTCTCACTTCCATGTTTGAAGCAGCATGGTTTTATTTCTTTATCTTCTCTAACCTCTTTCCAGGACCTGCTGAACTTTACAGCTTGCCTATCCTGAGGGTTTTTCTTATAATTCTAATAAAATTTCTTCTTAAGCTTCCTTTTGCATCCATTCTTAAATTCTTTTATTATACCTATGCAACTTACTAGGTATTTTGTAAGCACTCAGAAATATTACTGAATAAATAAAAATGAATGTATTTTCAAAATACTATGTAAACTGTATTTTTATTGAAACTTTTCAATTTAATTTATTTAGGAAAGTGCTACATGGGAAGACAACGTTCCTTGGTTCCTTTGGTAGGGTTCTTAGTCTCACAAACATAATAATTAAAAATCAGACTGGTAAGGGAACCCAAATATAATTTTATTAGAATTTGAGAGAAAACAAACAAAAAAGAGCAGGCCAGCTGGAGGTAGTGCCAGGTGGAAGGAGATGAAAAAGAAAGTCTTGTTTTCTGAATTAGAGGTTAAGAAAGGGAGTAGACTCAGCAATGGAGGTTTGCAAGCAGATGTGTGTGGGATTGGGTAGGGTCAGGTGCAGGGTTTGGAGAGAATATGAAAATACTGAGAGTATCAGGACGAGCAGATGTAAGAGTTTGCTGGAATCTGAAAAGTGTGAAGAGGAATAGAAATATGCCTATGCATTTAATGTTACTTTTGTGAATGTCTGATAACCCTTTAATCATTTAATGACTGATTTTATACTTTAGGTTATAGTGCTAACCTTATGTTTTATGAATGCTCACTAAAATGGAGAACAACAAAGGACTCAAAGTTAGTTTGGAAGGGGAATTCCACAGCTATCTACTGGAACATCTGTTTACAATTATTTTGCTTGATGAAGCGCCTGCAATAAAACTGTTAAAAGAATACCCTAACTACTGCCCTAAATATCTGCCCCTGCAAACATGCCTGAGGAAGGAATTTCCCCTCAATGGTCTTAGGGTAAGTAGATCTCTACTCTGGTACTCACTCATGCTGTAAACCTGCCAGTGTTGTTATAAAGAATGATGTAGGGGGACCTATAAAAGCTGTGAGGGAACTAAACTTGGGGGTCAAGTTTTTCCAGGCAGAAACTCCACTTGAATCCACCAGTGTGAATAAGCATCCTCAGTTTCTCCATGTGGGTCTCTGTGGTGACTTTTCTGTGCTCTACAGGTCCCCTGACTCAGTTCCCTTAACAAGTGAGATAGAAAGAGGGAAAAAGGTGTGCCTTCTGATTTAGAACTCAGAAAGTAGGCAGGTTTAGCCATGAGGATCTGAATGTACCTGCGTTGAGGGAGGGGCTTCTGGCTTATATCCTTACATAATATTAAGGGGTATTCTCCCCTCTTAATCCATCGTAGAGTGTATCAAGTTTCTGTTTTTTTTTTGTTTTTTTTTTTTTTTTTTTTTTTTTTTTTTTTTTTAATTTATGTGTTTGAGTGTATTGCCTGCCAGTGTGTAAGTGCTCCACTGCTGTGCAAATGTCTGAGGAGGTCAGAAGAACACATTGGATTCCCTTGGAACTGGAGTTATGGATGGTTGCTAGCTTCCATGTGGGTACTGGGAATTGTATCCAAGTCATCTGTAAGAGGAGATATTGATCTTAACTGCTGAGCCATCTCTGCAGTCCCATTGTTTTAATTTTTAAAAATTTATTTACTTTTAGATTCTGTGTATGAGTGTTTTGCCTGAATGTATGTATGCGCAGTCTTGACTTCAGATGGGTAGATGCCAGACAAGTGCATCAGATCCCCCGAAACTAGGGTTTTGGGTGGTTTCTAGCCTCCATGTGGGTGATGGGCAGCTTCTCTGCAAGAACAGCCAGTCCTGCTAACCACTGAGTCATCTCTCCACACCCTGTATCATTTTTCTTGAAGTTTCTGACACACAACAGCTTTCCTGAGGGAGCAATGTCCTATCCCAGGTGACTGAAAGTCCATTTGGATTAACTCTTAAAGAAGATGGGATGGAAAGATGACTTAGCAGTTAAGAGCACTGGCTGCTCTTACAGAGGACCCAGTTTCCATTCCCAGCACCCACATGGTGACTAACAACCATCTGTAAATCCAGTCCCAGGGGATCTGACATCCTCTCCTGACCTCTTCAGGCACTGCATGACTCAGGTGCATTCACATACATGCAGGCAATACACTCATACACAAAAAATAAAAATAATAAAAAATAGGAAAATAGCATGTTTTGGAATCATATAATCTTTGGGGCCAGTTTAGAATATCATGTCTCTAGGGGTTGGGAGATGGTTCAGTTGGTGGGAATCCCTGGTTTCAAGCCTCAGACCTGGGTTTCCCAGGACGCACATTGTGGAAGGAGAGAAACAACTCTGCTTGTTGTCCTCTGAACTCCACATGCATACCAGTGGGCATTTGAACCCCATGCCCTCAAGAAAATAAATAAATAAAATGTTTTAAATATGCCTTGTCTCTCAACAGGGCCAGATATACAACTCAGATTCCATTCTTTGCTCAATGGTTACCTAGAGAAGCACTGTTAATTTTGTATAAGAATACAGAAATATTATAAGGTGCTAAGGAAACTGTCCTATAATATGGTCAACAATGTGTAGAGTTGTAGAGTTCACATTGTTTTCTATGATAGTAAATTTAGTCATTTAACTTTTAGAACATGAAGACAACATCTCATCCCAAGACATAGAAATCATTCCTGCCAACATTCAAAACATCCTCTCCATTTTCTTACACATGTATTTGAGTTCATGGATTCATCAATGAAAGAGAAACAATTGATGCGAATAAGAGACAGAAACAGACCAGGTAGGGCAGGGACCCCAAAGCAGCAGTTCCTAGAATAAACCTTGCTGGAGGCCAGCAACTCCACAAGAGTTCTGATTCCTGTTTCTTTGTTATCCTCTAAGTGAGACTTTGCCTAGAGGCTGTGACTATATGACTGAAACTGAGTGGAAGTGCCTGGACACATGGTCAGCTGGACTAACTGACTCATCCCTTTCTTGTACCCCACCCCAGTCTGGAACTCCTCCTCCTACACAGAATTCATTCTCTCTCTCTTCTCTCTCTCTCTCTCTCTCTCTCTCTCTCTCTCTCTCTCATCTGTCTGTCTTAAGCTCTCGCCTATAAGTCTATAATGAACATTTATTTAAAATTGACCATTTATACTGTGTGAATTTCATCCTTAGAATTTACAAGACAGGAACCAGAAAGACACTGGCTCTTAGCAGCTTTTGTGATTAGGAGCTGGGCAAGGCTCTGCTGTCTTAAGTATCATACCAATATTCCCTCTGTATGACAACCTTGAGTTTCAATACCTCTATCCAGCATTTATTGAAAGATGTATTTTCTGAGAGTGCAAAGAAACTTTCCAGGTGTTGTAGGCATGGGTCAGAGTCTGAAGGGCATCCACTGGTGTATTCAGGCGTGTGTGTGTGTATGTGTGTGTGTGTGTGTGTGTGTGTGTGTGTGTGTGTTCACTCATACACATTAGTGAGTTCCAGCACCCATGCCACAGGGTATGTGTGCAGGTCAGAGGACAACTGCAATTCCCGTTCTTTACCTTCTACTTCTTTGAGACAAGTTCTCTGTGGATTTTCCTCGGTATTCACCAAGCTGGCTAGATGGTCAGCTTCCTGGGATTCTCCTGTCTCTACCTCCTATCTCCCCATAGGAGAGCTGGGATTACAGATGTCACTGCTAAGCAGCTGACTTTTAAGTAGGGTCTGTAGATTCAAACTCAGTTCTTCACCCTTGTGCTTCTATCCACCAAGCCATCTCTGCAGCCCAGGCTGACAGCTTTTAAATGCAGTGCAGCTGTTAGCTCATCCATAGAAATCCAAGCTAACTTTCTTTTTCTGGTAGATTTTTCATTCTCCCAGTAAAAATCAATTGCTTTGGGGTTTATTCCCTTTTCTTAAATATTTGATAAGACTCTGTTATTATATTTAAAATGCTGAATATACAAATAAAGGGGAAAAGTGGCACAGTTCACATAATATGCCAAACTAATTTCATTTCCAGGGTGAATTGAATTGGAAAAAAACTCATTTTTGTTAAGAAAACTGTATCTCATAAAGTCTTCATGTGCTTGAGAGGAACATGCCTTTGCCCTAAGGAGATTCCTTTGCCCTGTTCCTGGTAAGAAAGAAGGGGAAGAAAACATCTTTTGTTGTCTCCCCTACCCTCACAATGCTAAATATAGAAATGCCGACTCACCAGTGTCTGTGTCCCATTGTCTTTTGATCAGCCACTGTTCCCCAAGTAAGTCCTTATGCCAATCAGCAACTTTTTCTCCCACTAAATCCTGGGCCTTTTCTCTCTAGCCTGTGGAAATCACACCCTGCTTTGAACCAGCCCATGGCCCCTTTCACCAAGCTGATGGCACTGCAGTGAACACAGACAGTAAGTCAAGCAGCCTCAGTGGAATTCATGTACACACTAATGACTTTCTGAGAGGAATGCTTCTCAAAGAAGGAAGGATTTCTCTTTCTCTTATTCTACAGGAAGTTGTTCTTTGTGGTATCAGATGTTACCTGAAGTCAGTGACATTTGACTAAGGGGGTAAAAATGTCATATTTTGTCACTGACAGAGCTGGTATTTTCTCTTCCCATCATGGCAAAGGCAGCTTTTTCATGCATATATATGACAGCTCACGATGTTCTTGCAATTGAATGTTCTTTCCTTCAGTTATTAAATATTCAAGAAGTTCATTATGCACCACAGCCTGAATAATATGAGATTAGCGGGAAGCTTTGTGAGAGCTTATATTATCATTATTAATATTAATCACGTGAGCTGCCATCACTCTTCTGCTTTGCAAAATCAAATGTCAATAGAATATAAGTAAACCACATCTTTCCGTTTCCTTCCCTGAATAGGTAGGCTGAAAAAAGGAAAACTTCAAAGAGAAAACAAGAAAGGTATTTCTTCTAGATTTTTTCAAACAATGAATGATATCTGGGGCCAATCTTCCTAAATTCTTTCATTAAAGGGAACAGTTTTAAAAGGTGTGAAAATTAAAGTTTCGGAAGTGAAAATTACTTTATTTCCCAGTTGGAAACAGGTTAGAAAAGGAAGTCAGGTTGGGACTGAAAGGCCAGCTTCTCTCCCAGTGTCTGGTACAGGTCCACCCTGAAATATCATGAACATCCCATGCCATATTGAAGTAGCGTTTACATTGGCTCTGTAGTTATGGGAAGTATAAGCAGAACCACACAGTACTGGTTGAGTTCATGGGAACAGTACTGGGATGTTAGTCCCTAGTGGAAGAATGGAGGGAGGGTCACATGGCCTTCGCTTGGGATTCTAGCCATTACTCTACCCCCACCCCTCTAACTCCTAAGTTCCAAGTGATTTCTGGAGAATTCAGAATATTCAGGAAGCATAAGGTTGGTGAAAAGCCAACACAGATGAGGAAGCAAGTTACCACAGATTTGATCTGGGGCTTGGGGGCAGGACCTATGGAAGAGAGTGGTCTAGCTCAGGAAACCAGAGCGCTCTCTGTCCACTTAGAGTCTATCATAATTATAGAAAAAAAATTTGAGAAAGTGATTGAAAGTTTCCTTTTTTTACAAGGGAGCTGAAGAAGTGGCTCAGCAGTTAAGAGTGTGTACTGCTCTTAAAGAGGACCCAAGTTCATTTCCCAAAACCTACCTCAGGTGACTCAGAATAACCTTCAACTTCATCTCCAGGATATCCTGCATCTTCTTCTGGCCTCATGTGCTCAAGATACTACACTCACATGCTCAAGCCCACAAACATATACACATAGTTAAAAATAAGAACTGGGCTGGGTTCATCAGGTTGTAGAGAATCAAAGTTTATGTCCCATCACCCAAATCAATAGGATCACAACTGCTTGTAACTCTAGTTCCTGGGACTCTGATGCTTCCTTCTGACCTCCCTGGGGACTGTACACATGTGCACACACCCTCAGAAACACACTCTTCTAGTTACTTTTCTATTGCTATGATAAAACACTGACAAAAAACAACTTGAAGAGAAAAGAGTTTATTTCTTCTTATAATTCTCAGGTCACAGTCCATCACTAAGAGAAGTCAAGGCAGGAACTTACTCAGGGGTCTGGAGGCAGATACTCAAGCAGCAACCATGGAGGAATGTTGCTTAATGGCTTGCTTCTCCTGGCTTGCTCAACTACGAAGGCCCACCTGCCCATGGATGGTACTGTCCATAGTGGGCTAAGACCTCCTACATTAATCAAAAATCAAAAAAATGCCCCACAGACATGTTCACAGGACAGTCTAATGGGAAAAGTCCTCAGTTGAGTTTCCCTCTTCCAAGGTGACTGTAGTTTGTGTAAAGTTGACAAAAACTAGCATATACATATAAAATTTGAAAATAAAATACAGAAATCCTTTTATTTTAATTTTGTTATTTTGATTCAAGATTGGCCATTGCTGTGAGTAACCAGGAATTGGTGAGTAAAAGAATGTCCCAAACCCCCCAAGAACGTCAAGTGATTGGCAAGCATTTTTGTGGGTGACCATTATTGAAGTCCATTGGGACTTGGGTGGAAACCTCGCTCTCATCTGATGATGGTGTATTGTCTGGGTGAACAGACATTAGCTCCCATCTCCCTGGAAAATGTGATATTATTTCTGAATTGGGCACATCTCACTACCCTATATTGTTTGAGAAGGCTGAATCAATGCCAGCTTCTCTCTCAACTGACCAATCACAGTTGAGTTACGCAGTATTGCAAACCACATGCAAATCTTACCCTTCAGGATGTCATAGAAATGAAAGTAGTAACTATCATCCCTTGTACAAAATCAAAATATTATGTAATATTTATAGTGCCCATTCCAGCTTAACAATGTTGGCCATACATTTTTAAAATATATTTTATTTATCATTTTATTTTGTGTATGAGTGTATTGCCTCATGTATATAAGCGTACCTGTGTCAGTTCCCCTGGAATTGGAGTTACAGACAGTTGTTAGGCACCATATAGGTGGCTGGGAACTGAACCCATGTCCTCTGCAAGAATAGGCAGTGCTCTTATCTGCTGAGCCATCTCTCCAGCCCCAATGTTGCTCATATATTTTTGTACTTCATCATCTCCTATGAAGGGACATGAATAAAAGGATGGATGTGTTGACCTCATTTTCTGCTCAATGCTAATATTATAGTATAGTAGGTAGTAGCCAAGGCTCCTTGGCATGGCACACAGGGCTCTATTGATTTGCTACCTCCTCATTTTCCTACCTCATCTATGCATCCCCTCTCCCCATGACTGTGTTATCACTCACACTGGCTTCTAGGCTACAAGCCTTTATAGTAGCTTGCAAGCATCCTTCACCAATCCCACCATATATATATAAATTTTCTTCATGAAGAATTTTCCCTTTGTCCCATTCCCAGTTTATATTTCAGCTGCTCCAAGATGATGCCTCTGCTTTTCAAATGTATTTTGTGACCTACTTAAGGACCTTACTCGAATGTTATTGGTGTAACTTTATTTATTTGTTATGCTGTTTTGGCATAGAAACTATGCATTTATCCCAAATACTTGACAAGTAAATTCAAAATTTTCTGTGCCTCTGGGTCTGCAATAAATACTTTTAGAATTAGTAAAATTTAAATGATTTTCTAAAATATAGCTAATGTTAATGCAAAAACACAGCTCTTACCTGAAATGTATAAGAGATGGCTTGTTCTAGAATCAAATATGAGTGTCCACGACCCAGAGACATAGATTTTACAAGAGCTTAAAGTTAGGACAGTTCTTGAGTCTCAAAGAGGATTTGGACTCCAGATTTTGAATAGTGTTGAGACTATGAAGAACTATGGGGACATTTTAGGTTAGACTAAGGGCATTCTTCATTATGATATGGTCATTAGCCTATGGGAACCAGGGAGTGGAATGTGGTAGTTTGAATGAAAATGTCCCCTTAGTCTACAAATACTTGAACACTTAGTCTGTTTGTGATGCTGTTGGAGAGGTGTGGCCTTGGTGGAGGATCACTGGGGTTGACTTTGAGACTTCATAGTCTTGCCCTACTTCCAGTCTGTTTCTCTGTATATAATTTGCCTTGGTCAAGATATTTTATCATAGCAACAGAAAAGTAACTAATACAGGTTGGGACAAATAAAGGGTTTCTTTATATAT
This sequence comes from Nannospalax galili, assembly GCF_000622305.1. Taxonomy (NCBI): domain Eukaryota; kingdom Metazoa; phylum Chordata; class Mammalia; order Rodentia; family Spalacidae; genus Nannospalax; species Nannospalax galili. The sequence goes on along the minus strand of NW_008336075.1, from coordinate 975,000 downwards.
TCTAAGAAGGATTTTCCTAATAGTTACAAGGATGCTCAGTCACAAAGATATGTAATAAATGACTACTATGTGTACTAAAGATGTCCCAAGATAATTTGACTCCAAACCTATAATATGCTAGTTCCTCACAGTTATAGGACATTTGTTTGTGTACATGTACCTGTGAACATGTAGGTATAGGTACATGTTGGGGCCAATCCCTGACCATGTTATATTTTGCGTTGAGGTCTCTAACTGAACCTGGAATTCACTAATTCAATTAGGCTGACTGAAGAGTGAGCCCCAGGGATCAGCCTGTCTCTATTTCCTCAGTGCAGGGATTATGGGCACATACCACAATGCCTGGCTTTGAATGTGAGTGTTGAAGATACAAACTCAGATCCTCTTGTTTGTTAGTACTTTAACAACTGAGCTAATCTCACCCAGTTCTCAATCACAGTATTTTTAATGGGCCAATCAGCCTACTAGAATGATCAACAAAGGTGCAGTTTCTTTTTTATCTGGGAACTTCAGTTTATACTAGAGAATTAGTAAAAAGCAGTCAAATAGTTTCTTCCCTTTGTCTTCATGTTGTATAGTGCCAAATGCTGCTAATGGTGTTAATTTGGAATAGCACTGACATTCTGCAGCATTGTGAACTACCTGTGTTATATAACCAGTAGATTCTGTTTGATAATCAGCAAAGGGAGAGTAAGTAAAGAAGAACTGGTATAGTGAGCAGAAAGACGAAATGGAATTCTCTTGGCCTAGAAAATGCTCCTTACCTGTGAATTATTGCAGATCTGTTTCTTTTGCCTGCACCTTCAATTCGCATGCCTTTCATGTGTCTTCCAGAGTCCTTCCCCATCTCACTGTGCACATGAAAGTTGATAATTTCACTCATCCCATATGTTGGGATGGTGAGTTTTAATTGTCAACTCCACACAACCAAGAATCACCCAGGAAGAGCATCTTAATGAGGAATTGTCTAGATTGGGTTGGCCAGTGATATCTGTGGGGATTGTTTTGATTATGTTAATCAATGTGGGAAGACCCAGCCTAAAGGCATGCAGGACCATTCCTGAGATTTGCATAATAGTGGGGAAAATCAGGAGCAGTAGCATTCATAGTCTGCTCTCTTCTCTGCTGGGGACTGTGGATTCACCTAGCTCCTTCAGGCTCCTGCCACCTTGACTTCCCAACCATGACAGATTAGAACCTGGACTTGTGAGCTAAAATAAATCTCCTTTCTCTAGGCTGCTTTTGTCAGGGCATATTTTTCAAAATAACAGAAACAAAATTGGACATATGCTTACAATGGCTATTTTCTTCACAACTCCAAGATTCTTTTGTGAATTTAATTTCTCTCTGATACTTTTCTCTGCATGCCATGAATTTCAGACCATTAAAGAAATTATAAGCCAGAAGCATTAAAAGCAGAACAACCTAGAGTCTATCTCTTTATTCTGCTAGGGGATACATTTTCATTTACTTATTCACATGTATCACACACAGGAAAACCTGTGTGTGTGTGTGGTTATCAGAGGCTGTCCCAGATCCTGATGACAGTCTGCTATGAAAAATGAAACAAGTACTGTGAGAACATTTATATGCCAAGAAATTAGAAGGGCATAGTCAATAGAATGTTTTAATTAGGCTGTGATTGGCGTTAAGCTGAAGTAATGCACATTTTCAGGAGTCAGTTCTCCTCCAGTCAAGGCAGGGTTCCTCTTCTTTCTGTGTGCTGTGCACTGGACGCTAGCTGACTTGTGAGCTTCAGGGAAATTCTCCTCGCTCTGCTTCCCATCTTGCTGAAGGACCACTGGAGTTGCAGATGTGTACCACCACCAGACTCAGATCATCAGCCTTGTACAGCCAGTGTATTTCCCTACTGAACCATTTGCCAGAGCCTTTTCTAATTCCTTTTCCTTTTCTTTCTTTTCTTTTTCTTTGAAAAAAAGACCGTTTTAGTGTCTGTTGTTTTTATGTGTGTGCGGTATATGTATATGGGGATGCACACATGCCATGGTGTGCATGTGGAAGTCAAAGGACAACATACATGAGACTGTTCTTTCCTTCTCATGTGGATCCCAGGGATCAAACTCAGGTCCTCAGGGTGCCACAGCCAGTGCTTTGCTCACTGAACCATCTCCTCAATTTATTTTCCTTCCTTCCTTCCTTCCTTCCTTCCTTCCTTCCTTCCTTCCTTCCTTCCCTCCTTCCTCCTTTCTTTCCCTTCCTTCGTTCCTTCCTTCGTTCCTTCCTTCGTTCCTTCCTTCCTTCCTTCCTTCCTTCCTTCCTTCCTTCCTTCCTTCCTCTCTCTCTCTCCCCTTTCTTTCTTTCTTTCTTTCTTTCTTTCTTTCTTTCTTTCTTTTCAGAGACAGGGTCACCTTGTAGTCCCAGCTGTCCTAGAACTCACTTTGTAGATCAGGCTGGCCTCAATCTCAGAGATCTACCTGCTTCTGCTTCCTGAGTCCTGGAACCAAAGGTGTACTCCACCATGCCTGGCTCCATTTTCTACTTGTTAATCCATCATTTTTAATCATCAATGTTTCCTATCCCTTAAACCTGGATTCTTTCTAGGCTTCTTCCAGCTTTTAAAGGATGTTGTAACTATATATTACAGGTATATGTTGTTAATAATGGTCTTTCATCTAATTTCCATGGTTGCCCTTTTCGTATCAATGTTCCCATTTCTGACTTCAGACCACATTGCATACATAGTTTTATACTTCTTTTCAATTAAAAATATAATGTGCACATGATCAAAAGAATTGAGAGGTGGGGATGAAGAGATGGCTCAGCACTTAAGAGCATTGGCTCCTTTTGCAGATGCTGGAGATTTGGGTCTCAGCACCCACATTGGCTGGTTCACAACTGCCTGTAACTCAAGTTCCAGGTGATGTGATGCCCTCTTCTGGCTCTTCAGGCACCTACACATACATGAGACACATACATATAGGCAAGAACATAAAGAGACACAAATGCAAATGATAAAACATTAAGAATAATTTGGGAGAAAAAGAAAAGTGAGAAATATGTCTCTCCCACTTGCATTTCCAGGCTCCCTTTCCAGAGGCAGCTAAGAGAATTCTGAGCATCTTTCTAACTGGCTGCTTTTCTCATACACACACTACAGACACACACACATGTTGACACACTGTATATGATGTTTGTTTTTCACAAAAGAAAAGTGCACTCTTTTAACAATTTACAGAAATATCTAACCTGCAGCTAGTAGGCCACATAGAACCCAAGATAGCTATGAATGTGGCCCAACATAAAACCATAAACTTTCTTAAATTATTCCCTTGTATCTAACTCCACGTTAACTTAGCCCACACTTACTTCTGGGTAATTAGAGATTATTTTACATTTTCATTTTTACAAATATTTGTTGAAAAAAATCTTTCATAAAGTAGTTATAAGCAGGGACTAGAGAGATTTCACAGTCAATAAAGTATTTGCCACACATGTATAAGAACTCAAGTCTAATTCCCAGCACCCACATAAAAAGTTGGACATAATACTTAAAATGCCTGGGGCTTGGAATGCAGAGACAAGCGGCTCCCTGGGGCTTATGGGCCAGCTAATCCAGTGGAAGCAGAGAGCTCTGGAATCAGTGGGAGGTCTGGTCTCAAAAAGTAAGGAAAAGCATGATGAGGAAGACACCAGACCTTGATCTGTGGTCTTCTCACACATATGCACACACATATACCATTAACACACACACACACACACACAAAATTTATAAACAGGTAGAAAGTTATCTGTAAGATAGCTTCCTGAAAGTGATATTCTAGTGTCAAAGGATACGTACCATTAAGTGTTTTATTTATATTTTTGCACTGATTTCTAAATATACTACCATAATTTGTTCACTTATAGCCCATGAAGCACCTATGTTCCTATCACACTGAAAAATCAGTGTCTTATGATACATTTTTTTATTTATTTGTTAAGTAACAAATACATATTTCTATGTTCAAAATTATTTTTCCTTTTTGTTATGCATATAGTTGTTCGTGTAGTAATAAATTTATTTCTATTTGAATGGATTGATCTTGCTATGAATGATTGACTTATTCATCTAATTAGCTTCCTTAAGTGTTCAATAATTTATATTTTCTTTTTATTTTATATTTTGTTAATTATTTGTATGTGTCTGTGTATGGGTATGGACTTGAGTGTGTAGGTAACCATGGAGTACAGAAGAGGGCACTAGATATCATAGAGTTGGAGGTGACTAGGAGGTCCTGACATGCATGGGTTAACCCAGATCCTCTGCAAAAGCAGCAAATGCTTCAACCACTGAGCCAGATGAAATTTGTACTTTTTATCCATGCATTTTAGGTTGACACTCGTTTGTAGGTTTTTCGATTATATGATTTTGTGTTTATTTTTTATTTTGAAATGTTACAGTTTTTATATTGCCAAACATATATCTCTCCTTTTTACATCAGTTCTGATGCCTATTATAAAGTCTTTATTCTAATGACTTTTCACAAAGATTGCAACATTTAGAATTTTGATGCCCTTATAATTACTATTTTTTTTTTTTTTTTTGGCTTTTTGAGACAGGGTCTCCCTGTAGCCCCAGCTGTCCTGGAACTCACTATGTAGACCAGGCTGGCCCCGAGCTGACAGAGATCCACCTACCTCTATAATTACTTTAAAATTTTTTTAAAAATTTCCAGTCATAGTGGTGCATGCCTTTAATCCCAGCACTTGGGAGGCAGAGGCAGGGGGATCTCTGTGAGTTTGAGGCCAGCCTGGTCTACATAGTGAGTTCCAGGTCAGCTGGGGCTAGAGGGAGACCCTGTCTCAAAAAGACCAAAAAAAATTTTATTTTAAAAATTGATCCAGCTATAATTACTTTTGTTGTGAGAATAGTTTGAAATCCAAACTTTAAAATTATTGTCTGAAATATTGATTTCCCTTATAATAATTCTTTTTTGGCAGACATATCTTACTATTGAATGTTTATTTTTTATATAGACATTTAAAAAATTTATTATTTTTATTTTATGTGTATGTGTGTTTTGCCTGCATTCATGTGAGTTGTGCAATGCCACGGAGGTCAGAAGAGGGCTTTGGAGTCCCCTGCAACTGGAGTTAAAGATGGGTCGTAGCCACCATGTGGGTGCTGGAAATCGAACCTGGGTCATCTACAAGAGCAGTCAGTGTTCTTAACTGCTCAGCCTCAGCATATAGAGGGTTTTTTTCTTTTGGTCTTTTTGAGACAGCATCTCCCTGTAGCCCCAGGTGACCGAGAACAGGTTATGTAGACCAGGCTGGCCTCAATCTCACAGAGATCCACTTCCCTCTGCTTCCCAAGTGCTGGGACTAAAGGCAAGTACCACCATGCCTGGCTGAGATTAATTTTTTAAATAAATTCTCTCTCTCTCTCTCTCTCTCTCTCTCTCTCTCTCTCTCTCTCTTCATGTGTGCAAGTACTTGCTGAGGCCAGAAGAAGGTGTCAGATCCCCTGGTGCTAGGATTACAGAGGGTTATGGTCTGTCTGATGTTGATGCTTGGAATTGAACTCAGAGTCTCTGGAAGAGCAGTAGACGGTCTTAATCACTGAGCCATCTCTCCAGTCCCTCATAGATTTTTGAATGAACTTCTGCATTATTCTCTTATTTTTATGTTCACTATTGTTAAACACATTTTTCATCTGTTGTAGAATTACCAGAGTAATATTAGATTAATTCCAATAACTCTCAATTTGTTGGAATTGAGTCTTCATATTTAACACCAGTCATGGCTTGCTGAAACTCCTAAAATATTTTGCATTTTGTTTTTATTGAACATGGAGTATTTAGAATAATTTTCTATTATCTTATTTTCATTTAAAGGTACTATGTAATAATAATAATGAATTACAAACAGCCTTGGAGAGTTTAACAAGCTTTTGCTCATCTCTTTGGACTTTATTGCACTTTCCTCCTTCTTTTGTAAGTTCCCTTTCTGACAGTTGCACTAAAGAGCCACACATAAATTTGAGCAGCAGCTTTCGCAGCATCTGAAATTATAGAACCGGGAAAGAGAGTTCTACACTTTCGAGTCAAAAAAAACCCTTCAGGCAATAATGCCAACCATAAGAGAAGTATGATGATTGGATCATACAAATAAACTACAAATTTATTTTCACTTTGGGGCTTTTAAAAAAAAAAAAAAAAAAAAAAAAACAACAAAAAACAAAACAAAAAAAACCCTGGACAAAATAACAGGAGCATATTATGCCCAGCACCCAACAAGCTTACATGTAGTTTCACTATTTCCCATCCTGATCCCTTCTGATTTTGCAAATATCACATAGTTGTTTTCAGATGAGATCAGGTGTGTTCAAACAGAATATGGTACACACATTTTCTTTTACAATAATCTTCTGGGTGCTGCAAGATGCCTTGATGTTTGAGCGTATGTTTCTCTTCTAGAAGACCCTAGTTTGCTTCTCAGCACCTACCTCAGGCAGTTTACAACTTCCAGCTATAGGGTATCCAAAGCCCAATTCTGGCCTACACCAGCACCTGCACTCATGTAGAGATATAAATATACACAAACATAATTACATTTTTAAATCTAAAAATAGTTAAAAATTTTCTTCCTGTATGTCTTTCTAGTATTCTAGTTGCAAGAAAATGTCTTTCTCTGTTCCAAGTCAATATGAAGTATTTTCTGGTTTATCTTCTTATCACATAGTCATTTCACTGAGATAGAGGTTCAGTTACCACTGCATGCAGAAATAATGCATGTGCAGCTCCATTTAATTACAAAATATGTTTATAGAGAATTTTTTAAAATGTGGCTCTTACTCCTAAAGAAAGAATCGTAACACTCTGTGTTTTCCCCAGTTCTTTCTGCCTCTTTTGTTTTTATGCTGTCATTTTAATTTGTCCAATTCTCCCATTAATTAGCATCAGCTTGTTCCGATGTTGTAATTAACATTGCTGCCAGCTTCTCTAACGCAGTATGAAGTTTCTTTGATCATTTATTGTTCAATCAATACTTTCACTTCATACATTTATGATTTCATTTTTATCATTATATCATCTTCATTTATTTTAATAAGGGCTACTTTTTGTTTTTATCTTTCAAGTGAAATAATTCAGGTTTATCATATTAGTAAGAACTTTCTGTTAACAAGTACCATTTTCACATTATTTTCCTTTGGAAAGTCTGTCAAGTTCACCAAGATAAATCTAAGATTTTCCTTAGCTTCCATGCCTTTCTAATTAATACTCTGTGTGCTGACCCTTTTCTTTGTCATGATGAATATTTTCATGTATTTAAAAAAGCATCATCATTGTATATTTTAATGTCTTTTTTTTCTTATATGTGTTTTATTTTCTGCCGAAATACCTTCACATTTATTTTTTCTACAGCTACGAAAACCAAACTCTACAAAGATTCAGGAATGATCTTTTGTGCTTGTTCAACATATAATTAGGAATATATAATTCATAAATTGAGAAGATAGCCAATTAGAATGCAGTAATAGAGAGGCATTAGAACTATAAGGCAGAGGTGTGAAGGTGAAATTTCTCAGTTGGTAAGGGTGCCAGCTCTGATATTTTGATTTGAGTTTGATCCTAGTGCCCACATGTTGGAAGAAGAGAAAAAGAACCATGAGTTGTTCTCTGGCCTCCATAAGTCACAAGACACTGTGGCATGTGACACCCCCCTACACAAATAAATAAATGTGAAAAAATTAAAGAAAGAAATAATTAAATTTGACAAAGTCTTTGAGTCTGTGTACAGGTCCTAAAAACTACAGACAGCATAGATTAGTGAACACAGTTGAGCAAGGAGTGAGAAGAGAAAGTTGGGAGCAGTGGAGAGGAGCAGAGAGCCAGACACTAAAAGACAGAGCAATGTTCAGAATGCACATTCAGGGAAAGACATAAATAGGATTCTGGGAAATTCAATTAGAATGAAAGCCTTCATTTATGGAGCTTTATCCAAAAATGGAGAATAAGAGTACCTTGGGAACAAGAAAAATTTAACCTAAGTTTATTAAATGTCCCATTATTTATTTATTAACCTAGTTTACAAAATATGAAGGCTCCATTTTCTGTGGAAAATAATTCAAAGCACATTAATTTTTCTTGACTTTTGAAGAACACACATAAGTACATTTGTGCGTGTGTGTATATTTGTGTGTGTGTGTGTGTGTGTGTGTGTGTTTGCTGGTGTAAGGTACATACCTATAATCCTAGAATATGGGAGGTAGAGGAATAAGGATCAGAAATTTAAAGTCATCTTCAGCTACTGAGTTCAAAACCAGCCTGGGCTACATTAAACCTTATCTCAAAAATGAAAAATAAAATTATTCATGTTATTGACTCCACCCTTTGCCATTAACTTGCTGGGATAGAAAGACTAGATGATACTGCAATAATATTAGTAAGTTTTCTTTTTTCACTTTTATGGTAGTTCCAGACCCAGTATGTAAAATATTGTACTGAATTTCCTAAAATGACTATTTCTTCTCTTTCCCTTATGTGAACCAGCTGTTCTTCTCACATAAGCAAGATATTTAAATGAAACTGAACAATGATTTAAGACTTTAGAAGCCCAAGCTCCCACCTCTGACAACATGGTTTGCTGTCACTGCCAGCAGCTGCTCTTCTTGTGGGTGCTGCTCCTTCATTCTCACAGGTGTCGAGGCTGCTCCTCTGCTCGCCCTGGGCTGAGACCACCCTTCTGCCTGCCCTGGGCTGAGGCTGCTCTTTTGCTCGCCTGGTGCTGAGGCAGCTCTTCTGATTGCCCTGTGCTGCCTCCTGTCATCGCTGCTTCTGCCTGGTCCCAGACCCCAGGGCTGGTGAGGAGACTGTGTCAGCAGAGCTGCATTCAGACACAGGAGACCAGGTTCGGTGACACAGGTCTGGTTTATTGCAGGAAGGCACAAGCTTACACAGGGATAGTGGTCCAATCACAGCACAGCAAGTAAGATACCTCATTAGCATATCAGGTTTAGCATCCTACCACAGTACAGCAATTAGGATATCTTATCAGCATAACAGACTTAGCATCCTATCAGCATAACAGACATAACGTCCTATCACAGAATAGTGGGTAGGATGCCTCATTAGCATACTGGGTTTAAGATTACAGAGCCTGGATTCCTGGAAACCATGGGACCCTGAAAGTTACAATATCTCCCTAGGCTCAAACCTGTCTCCCACATCTCCCCCTTTTTTTTTATTTTTAAAGGTGAGATATATAGCATATTGATATTAGTCCAGATACATCAAAGCAAAGTACAATGGCTCAGGGGGTCATTGTATCAAGAGCCCCCTCCCACAAGATGGCAAGCTTCCTTAAGAGAAGGTGGTGCCAACTCCATGCCAACCAGTGGGAGTCGAGATTCTTTGCCTCAGCATTGTTGTCCCCACCTCAAGGGTCACCCAGCATAATGGACTGTGCCTGTCTTAGGTTGTCCCATCTGTCGGGATCTTACCCATCATTGACTACCAGTCCTCGAAGGGGGGGTCCCTTTGTGTAGTTTGACAGAGGGAGAGGCAGTACATCCAGTATTGGCTTGTTTAAAGGCCTCCTGAGGGGTCAAGAATTCGTTGAAAACTGTCAGAGGCCAATTATAGGTTGGTAAGGGCAAGGAACAGTGTTTCCTTGTTTGCAGAGACATGCCTGGCAAGATCTGGAGGTGGGGCAACAGCTAACTGAACTAGCCTTAACAAAATTAACAATGCAGGGCCCAAAAATTAGGAGATACCAGTAATAGCTATAGTCTCTCCTTGTGAAGGTCGTCCCAGGTTATCAGCTGTGCCATTGGAGCCAGTTGCTTTCATGGTCTGCGTCGCCAGGTTGGTCTCTCAGTGGTTGAGAGGTGTGTCGCTTCCGCCAGGGTCAGGGCTGCCATCTCCAGGGTCGGTGGTTGTGGAGGGAGGCTTTCCATCACAGGCAACTCTAATGTTTCAAACTGGGATCTAAATCCAGGCTGGAACATTATCTGGAAAGAGACAAGCATAGCCTTGCCCTTGCATTAACAACAGGTGTCAATAATATGATGGATATATTTGAACTTGCCAAAGGAAAGGAAGTGAGTGATGTCCATCTGCCAGATATTGTTAGGGAAGGTGCGAGACCAATGACCCTGTCCTCCACAAACCCAACTTTTGCCTTTGTCCATCTCGGCCTGTGGCTGGTGAGCAGCCAGTGCCTCAGTGAGAGCTGTGGCATGAGCTCAAGCAGTCCCCACATCCCAACAGGCTAGAATCCATTCAGAGACATCCTGTGTCTAACAGGTCCTATGGCAAGGCAACGCTCAGTAGATCAGCATTGATATACAAGATCCTTGAACAAAACATCTGCGGTCCCCTCGATGGCTGATTTTCCTATTAACACTTTATTGGCACCTTTCAACCAAAGTCAGAGAAAGGCTCACCTGTTTTTTGTATCAATCTGGTCAATTTGGTATCCTCACAAGTTATCATACTTTGGAAAGCACAGAGCGCGCAAAGCCGTACTTGTTCAAAGTAGTGAGGAGGTCCCCGTGCCTGGGATTGTAGGGTTTCAAAAGTGCCATGCCCTAGCAAGGTGTCAAACCCAATGTTTTGAACATTGGCATTTCTATTGCGCTCTGCCTGTGTTCTCATTGGTCCTGATAAGCAGCCTTCCATAAGAGAAAATCATCTCCCTGTAGACAGGCACGGGGCAATATTCTGCCAGTCATAGGGAGTATTGGCCGCATGGCTGATTGTATCTAATAGCTGACCAAATCAAGGGGAATGAATGCCATCCTCAATGGCTGTCTTACGCAGCTTTTTTAAAGTATCATGAGAATATGGATCCCAGACATTAGGGTTCTGTAGTTCCTTATTGACAGTAACCGGGAAAAAACTGGAAAAATCACCCATTGTATCATAGGAGAAGGGCCTAGGTGTCAGGGGCTTCCAGTCCTCCTCTGGAAGGGAGGGGTAGATGAACTAGGGGGAAACTTCCTTAGAGCTAGTGCAAGATGGCAGAAAGTAGCTATCGTCCCATAATGGCGGAGCAGAGGCTGCCTAAACTTCCTGTTTTTCATCAAAGCCAATACAAGATGGCGGAGGGTAGCCACTGCCCCATAATGGCAGGGCAGGGGTGATCTTGACTTCCTGTTTTCATCAGGGGGAACCTCAGACCCTAGTTCATCATTTTTTACCTCATTATCAGCAGTCATCCTTTCTGCATCAGAAGAGAAATCAATTTGGTTTTGACTGGAAACACCTGGGACAAGCCATCCCCACTATCCTGTTGCTTTATTTCTTTCTTTATTTTTCTTTTAGTATGAGATTATTCTGCTCAGGGCATCGGGGGGAACTCCCTAAAGTGAGGCCAGAATGGCAGTCACAGTGCGGTAGAACAGCCCACACAATGGATGCCCCTCCCTGACTTCTCTCTTTCTGGCCATGAGTAGCACAAGAGCCCATTGCTCCAGATCCCAGCATCAGTAATCTGCAAACTAAGAAGCAAGAGGTAGCACTTCATCTAATATCTTAGTTACTTCCTTCTCTATTACCCTAATTTGCTTACCCCTGAGGAGCAAAACCAGTTCAGCAGTTAGGGGGCCGGCAGCAGCTGGATGACTATTCCCCATACTGGAGGCCACTCACCCTGCAAGACATACCCAGAAGGACTCAGGAGCCATTCAGGAAGACAGTCAGCGGAGACAGGAACGACATGCCAAACCGAAGACTGTGAGCCAGAAGAAGAAGCATGGGAGAACGAAAGTGGCGAGCACCCATGGAAGAGTCACTGGAAAGGGGGCTTAGGATGCCCAAAGTGTTACAGACCAAGTGTTACAGCCTCGTGGGGTCAGGCTTTTGAGCCCCACATTGGGCGCCAGCTGCGGTCACTGCCAGTGGCAGCTGCTCCTCCGTTCTCGTGGGTGCTGCTCCTTCATTCCCATGGGTGTCGAGGTTGCTCCTCTGCTTGCCCTGGGCTGAGGCCGCTCTTCTGCCTGCCCTGGGCTGAGGCTGCTCTTCTGCTTGCCCTGTGCTGCCTCCTGTCATCGCTGCTTCTGCCTGTCCAGGACCCCAGGGCTGGTTAGGAGACTGTGTCAGCGGAGCCGCATTCAGACACAGGAGACCAGGTTCAGTGACACAGGTCTGGTTTATTGCAGGAAGGCACAAGCTTATATAGGGATAGTGGTCCAATCACAGCACAGCAAGTAGGATGCCTCATTAGCATATCAGGTTTAGCATCCTATCACAGTACAATGAGTAGGATACCTTATTAGCATACCAGATTTCAGATTACAAAGCCTGGATTCCTGGAAACCATGTGACCCTGAAAGTTGCAATATTTCCCTAGGCTCAAGCCTGTCTCCCACAATGGTTGACATAACTTAGCATGCTGGATGGTTTCAGATGTCAACTTGAAACACCTGGAAGGAGGGAACCTCAACTGAGGAACTTCCTCCATTGGATTGGACTGTGACCATGTCTGTGGGGCATTTTCTTGATTGTTGAGTGATGTATGAGAGCAAAGCCCACTGTGGCTGGTACAAACCCTGGTTATATAAAAAGCAGGCTGAGCATGGGCTAGGAGAACAAGCCAGTATACAGCATACCTGCATGGTATCTCCCTCCAGGTTCTGCTTGAGATCTTGCCCTGGCTTTCCTTGATGACTGTCCTGTAAGCTAAAAATAAATTCTTTCCTCTCCAAGTTACTTCTGGTCAGATTGGTTTATCACAGCAATGAAAAGTGGGACAGAAACTGATATCAGGATTGTGAAGTATTGTTGTGATGGACCTTTCCATATGTGTCTGGGAAGCTGAGGAAGCATTTGAAACTCTGTGATAGAAAAGCCATTGAGTACTCAGAGCTTAGTAAACTTTTGCTGTGGAGCTTGAAACAGTCATGCTGAAGAAAAATGTAGATGATGGAGGCCTGGCTTGTGACATTTTCAGGGAAGAAAGACTGTCAGGGCTATGTGCTTGATTTGGTGAAATGAGAATCTGTGGCTTCTGATAAGCTGGAGCTGAAGAATCAGCTGTGGTTAACAAGAGACCGCTGAAGTGAAACCTTTGCTTTACTAGGACAATTGAAGCTGGTTAGCTGGGGCTGAAAAAATAAGGTGGTCTAAATAGTGAGTTCCAGGCCAACTGGGGCTACAGAGAGACCTTGTCTTATATAGAACAACAACAACAACAACAACAACAACAACAAAAAGAAGGGACCAGCATCATTGAGGTGAAATCTTCTCATTGAGGTGAAATCTTCTGTGGTCAACACACAGAAGCTGTGGTCCCAGGTTCCCTTTTTAAAAATAATATAACTCATTTTTTTTATTTATTGATTTGTGTGTGTGTGTGTGTGTGTGTGTGTGTGTGTGTTTGTATTTCATCCAAAACATCCCAAACAATCTTACTCTTCTATATACCTACACCTTCCCCCTGCCCCTCCACTGGAGCCCATATATTCTGTCATCCCCGTTACTGCCCACTGTGTTGTCAGTGCCCCCAGCCGTTCCCCAGTGCATGTCCATCCACTGAGTCTAGTCAGCCTATCTAGAGTTCCTTGTGTTAGGAAGATCTGCAATTCCTCATCTAGCAGCAAGCTGTTGCCAATATTCCTTTAGATAAGATTGGGGTCTGCTGCTCATTTTCCTAGTTCTATGCTGGGTTACTGTCTGGGAATCTCTAGGGGCACCCTGGCCAACAATTCAAAGGAACGTATCTCCTGTCTAATATTTTCTCTTGTTATGTAGCCTTTAGCAATACACATGGACTCTTAAAGAATCATATTGATCTCTTTAATCTTTGGTTATATTTTCCTTTTGGGTGTTTAAGACCATGCAGTTGGACCAGATAAACCAATTTAGTTTTACTCTAAAGGTCATTTGAGGATCTGTTCCTCAGTGGTAATATGGGCTTGGGAGGAGCCTCTGGCTCCTTTCTTTGACCAGTTCCATCTATATGAAGATAAATCAAAGGTCCTGCTTGATCACGGATGGCTTCACTTGGAAGCATGGAGGAAATGTTTATTGTGTTGACCCTCCCCTTTGTATACTGGACACTGGTTCAAGTCCATCTGGTGGGGTCTCCACGATCAAGAAGACAGGTGATTCATCACAGTTACAGGACATGTTGAGAAATGCTCCATAGTTCCCAGGAGCTTAGTCGACCATGGAGGTCAAAGAGCAAAAACTCCTTTATGCCTCTAAGAAAATTAGTATAGGCCTCAAAGTATGGCTTTTAAACATCCAAGGTTAGTCCCACCAGTCTGGTACTTTTAATTACCATGTGTTATGTAGATAAAGCTTGGGCAAAGACCAAACATTCTCAGATAAACATTGACTAGACGTATATTATGTTCCTTGAGCTAGTTGTATGTATAATTTGTCAGTAGGTTGTTGGATTAATATGTTTCCTTCTATTTTTCTTAAAACTAGCTAAGCATTATTTATCTCGTGCATTGTCTATCCCTTCTACCATGGTTTCCTCCCTTTAAAGTGGCTCCATTTTTCCAATTTCTCCCATAATAATACCCTTCTCCTATGGTCCCACCTCTCTTGAGCTCCTTCTATCCCTTTATCCCCAAGGTTCCTTGTATCACCCTCCCTCCCCATTTGCCTTATAAAAAAACTCATTTTATCCATATATCCCTTATTAACACCTATTTCCTACTGTTCTTCTCTTTCAGACTCTTTATTTTCCTTTACATCCCTGTTTCCTTTTCATTATCCTGGATCCTATAGTTATGTCTGGATACATGCTGATAAGGATTTGATGCTAGGATTCACATATGAGGGAAAACATATGCCATTTATTTTTCTGAGTCTCTGTTATTTCACTTTGTATAACAGTTTCTAGTTCCATCCATTTACCTACTAATTTCACGATTTCATCTTTCTGTACTGCTGAGTATAACTCCATCATATAAATGAGCCACATTTTCATTATCCACTCTTCAATTGAGGGACACTTAGGTTGCTTCCATCTCTTCGCTATTGCGAAATGATCAGCAACAAACATGGATGTACAAGTGTCTCTGCAATAAGATGAGTTCTTTGGGTATATGCCAAAGAGTGGTATAATTGAGTCAAATGGTAGGTTAATTTGTAGTTTTTTAAAGAATTCTCCAAATTGTTTTCCACAGGGGTTGAACAAGTTTGCAATCCCACCATCAATGGATGAGCTTTCCCTTTCCCCACATCGTCTCCAACATTTGGTATCATTTGTTCTCTTGGTCTTACCAGTCTGACTGGGACAAGATGAAATCTTAAAGTGGTTTTAATTTGCATTTCCATAATTACTAATGATGTTGAATATCTTTTAAGATGCTTCTTCACCATCTTTATTTCTTTCTTTTTTTTTTAGAACTCTCTGTTCAGCTCCTGAGCCCATCTTTAAATTGGGTTTCTTCCTATCTTGATTCTTTGTTTTTTGAGTTCCTTATATATTCTTGATATATGTAAGGTGGAAGATGTGTTGCTGATGAAGATTTTCTCCCATTCTGTGGCTTTTTTCTTAACTTCCTTGGTTGCTTCTTTTGATGTACAAGAACTTTATAGTTTAATGACGTCCCATTTGTTGATTCTTGACCCTGTTTCCTGAGCCATTGATGTCTGGTTTAGAAAATCTTTTACTACACCTATGTCATGTAGGTTATTGCCAGTGTTTTCTTCTATCACTTTCAGAGTTTTAGGCTTCACATTGTGATCTTTGATCCATTTGGAGTTTATTTTTGTGCAACGTGAAAGAGGGGTTTAGTTTCATTCCCTTACAGATTTACAGATGGAGATCCACTTTTGCCAGAACCATTTGCTGAACATGCTCTTTCCTCCAGTGAATGTTCTTGGCCCCTTTGTCAATTATCAGGTAGTTGAAATTGCACATGCTCATATTTGGGTCTTCAATTTTGTTCCATTGACCTATGGGTCTATTTTTGTGCCAGAAATGTTGTTTTTATGACTATAGCTCTGTAATACAGTTTAAAATCTGGAATAGTATTCCCACAGCATTGCTCTTAGTGCTTGGGGTTGCTTTGGCTATCTGAGGTCTTTTGTGCTTCCATATGAATCTTAGGATGATTCTTTTTCCAATTCTGTGAAGCGTGTCATGGGGATTTTGATTGACATTGCATCTATAAATGACTTTTGGTAGGATTGTCACTTTCACAATATTAATTCTTGCAATCCATGAGCATGGGATGTTCTTCCATTTTCTGATGTCTTCCTCAATCTCTAAAGATTTAAAATTTCTGTTGTAGAGGTCTTTAATGTCTTTGGTCAAGTTTATTCTGAGATTTTTTTTTGCAGCTGTTTTTGTTGTGAAAGGAGTGTTTCTATATACTTTTTCTCTGATTGCTTGTTATTGATATATAGAAGGGCTACAGACTTTTGTAGATTAATTTTGTAGCCTGTCACTTTACTGAAAGTACTAATCATTTCTAGGAATTTTCTGGTGGAATTTTTGGCATATCTTAGATATAATATCATATCATGTGCAAATATTTATAATTTAATCTCTTTTCCAATTATCCCTCCTTTAATTTCCCTCGCTTGTCTTATTGCTCTTGAAAGAGTATAGAGCACTATGTTATAAAGGAGTGGAGATAGTGGAAAGCCTTGTCTGGTTCCTGATTTTAATGGGAATGCTTCCAGTTTTTCTCTGCTTAGAATGATGTTGGCTGTGTGCTTGTTGTCTGTGGATTTAATTACATTGAGCTATGTACCCTCCAGTTCAATTCCCTCTAGGACTTTGAACATAAATGCATGTTGAATTTTGTCAAAGGCTTTCTCTGCATCTGTTGACAGGACAATGTGGTTCTTGTCTTGGAGTCCTTTTATATGATTTATGATGTTTATTGACTTATGTGTGTTGAACTATCCCTGCAGCTCTGGAATAAAGATGACTTGATCATGGTGGATGATCTTTTTGATGTGTATCTGCATGCGGTTTGCAAATATTTTGTTGAGAATTTTTGCATCTATGTTCATTAAGGATATGGGTTTACAGTTTTCTTTTTTGGTTGTATCTTTACCTGGCTTTGGTATTAGAGTGATGCTGGCTTCATAGAAGGAATTTGGAAGTTCTCCATCCATTTCTATCTTTTTGAATAAATTAAGTAGTATTGGATAAAGATCTTCTTTAAATGTCTGGTAGAATTCTGCTGTAAATCCATCTAGTCCTGGGCTTTTTATAGTCAAGAGATTTTGTATTACTGCTTCAATTTCCTTATTTGTTATGGGTCTGTTTAAGCTGTTGATCTCTTCTTGGTTTAGTTTTTGTGGTTCTCATGCTTTTAGGTACCCCTCCATTTTTTTTTTTTTTTTTTTTTTTAGGTTTTCAAATTTAGTGGTGAGTAGGTTTTTAAAGTATTCCCTTATAATGTTCTGTATCTTTCTGGTGTCTGTTGTGTTGTTTCCCCTTTCATCTTTGATTCTGTTGATTTGGAGGTACTCTTTCTTTTGGTTAAATGGGCTAGTGGTCTGTCAATCTTGTTAATCTTTTCAAAGTACCAGTTCATGGATTTATTGATTATTTGTATTGGTTCCTTCATTTCAAATTCATTAATTTCTGCTCTGATTTCTGTTATTTCTTCTTGTCTTCTGGGTTTGGGTTTCATTTGTTGTTGCTTTTCAAGTATCTTGAGTTGCAATGTTAAGTCATTTATTCGTGTTCTTTCTGATATTTTAATGAAAGCACTTAGAGCTATAAACTTCCTTCCAAGGACTGATTTCAACATGTCCCAGAAGTTTTGTTGTGTTGCATTGTCCTTTTCATTTAGTTCCAGGAGCACTTTTATTTCTTTCTTAATTTCTGCTTTGACCCATTCATCATTCAGGAGTGCATTGTTTAATCTCTATGTGCTCATGTAGTTATTAGGGTTTCTTCTGGTATTGATTTTAAGATTTATTACATTGTGGTCTGATAGAATGCATGGAATTATTTCAATCTTTTTGTATTTGTTGAACCCTATTTTGTGCCCCAGTATATGGTCGATTTTGGGTAGGATTCCATGGGGCACTGAATAGAAAGCATATTCTTTGGTGTTTTGGTGGAATATTTGGTAGATGTCTGTTAGGCCCATTTGATGTATGGTATTGTTTAATTCACATGTCTCTCTGTTAAGTCTCTCTGTCTTATTGATCTATCTAATGGAAACAATGGGATACTGAAGTCCCCTACTACTAATGAGTTGTGATTAATCTAGGTCTTAAAGTCCTGTAGTACTGTTTTTATGAAGTTGCATGCACCAAAGTTTGGTGAATATATGTTCATGACTGTAATATCTTTTTGGTCAATTGTTCCTTTGGGCAGAATGAAGTGGTCATCTTTATCTCTTCTGATTAGTTTTATTTTGAAGTCTATTTTGTTAGATATTAGAATTGCAATGCCAGCTTTTTCTTGGTAACAGTTCCTTGTTATAATTTTTCCATCCCTTCACCTTAAGGTAGTGCCTGTCCTTGAAAGTGAGGTCAGTTTCTTGCAGACAACAAGATGGGTTTGTTTCTGAATCCATTCAACTAGTGTGTTTCTTTGGACTGGGGAGTTCAGTCCATTGATATTTAAAGTTATTAATGAAAGATGTGTATTGATTTTTGTCATTTTTATTTCTGTTCACCTTCTTGGTGTAGCTGTGCATTTCCAAAGTTATACCTTCATTAAGTTTCTTTCCATAACTCCTTGGGTATAATCGTTCCTTTCTTCAGCTCTTTGAATTACTTTTATCCCTATCTTCTTTCAGTTTTTTTTATTTGTTTGTGTGTTCTTTAAATTCACAGAATTCTTTTATCATGTTTATAATTGTTCTTTTGAATTCCATGTCCTGTGTTATCTCTAGGGGGTTGTCATTGTCCTCCTTTACAGGACTGTTGGTACTTGGTGGGGTATATTATTTGGGTTTTTCATGTTATTATTTTTTCACTGTGACTTTGACATGTGGATTTCTTTTGTAGTTTCTGATTTTTGAGTGAGACTCAAGCCTTCCTTTGCCGAGTTTAGGTCTGCTTCTTTTTGTAAACTTTATGTCCCTTTGTGGTTTACTTGTTGGGCTTGAAAAGCTGATTGGTCTAGGCTTTAGGTTCTTTCTTTTGATTTTATATGGGAGTGGCCAAATTGCTTTAGTCTTGCTGCTCAGGAGTTCCCACGGACACCCAAGTCAGATGAGGATAAGATGCTCTCAGGCTTTCTCCTAAAATCTGAATCCCTCCAAGAAAGATGCTGGCTTCAGGAATTTGCGGGTTGGGCCAAACTTGGACCAGGGTGTAGGAAATTGCCGGCCCCAGGAAGCTGGTGGCTGCCCAGGAATGCCAAGGGAGGTGGGAATGGGACAAGGCCCCAAGATCTCACAGGGACTACAGGGACGGATTGAGTTGGTCTGGATCCAAACGATCAGGAAGCCATGGGGAGTGGGGACCAAGAAGTCAGTCCAGAAGTCTGGCATGCCAAGACAATAAATGGGCCAGTTCCCAGGCTAGGTGGATAGATGGGGTAGGGGAGATTGGAGGGTGAATGAAGCTGGGGTAATCAGGCACAGTGGGTGCCTCTGAATGTACTCAGGAAAGATGCTGGCTCCAGGAAGCTGGTGGCTGTTTCCACAGGTTCCATTTTAACTAACAGGACTTGGTAATATATAATAGTTCCCAACACAGTACTGGTTTTGAAGGCATGAAGGGGTCCTGAAGCTGAAGCTTGAAACTGAGTAACCAGGAAAGGCTATCAATGAAGTGCAGCCTCAATTGTAGTGAAGACCTCCAGGATTGAAAGTATGGAAAGAATCTGAAGTTTTGGACCCTGAGAGGCCAGGAGAGCCCACTAGTAAAAATTCAGCTTCAGTGTCAGCAGAAACCCCAGAATATTGGTGATGCCAGGACCATGGGATGACCACCAAGTGCAGTGGCAGGCATGGGATGCAGCCAGCCAAAGTCTATGAGACAAGATGTGTATGCTGTGGATGGCAAGGCCAAAGAAGTGAAGCTTCCCAAGCTCTTTGGACCTTAGACCATCCTTATTGAATACCAGATGGAAGCCATTTTGCTGAACTTTGGTTTTGCTTAAGTGTGCCCAATACTTCCCTTTTGAAATAAGAGTACTTAACTCATTTTGGATTTTACATGAGCTCACAGTTGAGAGACTGAGTAATTTTTAAAAGGTATTTAAAGCGTTTGGACTGTATTAAGGACTGTATGACTTTTAAATGTGTACATTTCATGTTGCAATATTAATGTTAACATGAGATCTTGGGGATAAGAAATTAAGTTGTAATTTAATGGTGATGTGTTTGTGTGTCAAGTTTACAAGGCACCAGTTTTGCTGGATAGCTTCAGTTGTCAACTTGACTCACCTGGGTAGAGTGAATCTCATTTGAGGAATTTCCTCCATTACATTTGCCTGTGGCCATAGCTAATGGGGTGTTTTCTTGATTGTTCAAAGATATGGGAGGGTCTAGCCAACTGTGAGCGGTGCCATCCCTGAGAAAGTGGTCATTTGTTGTATAAGAAAGCACACTGAGCATAGATCAAAGGAGCAACCCAGCAAAGAGCATTCCTCCAGGGTCTGTACTTCCATCCCTACCCTGAGCTCCTGCCCGGTCTTTCCTCCATGATGAACTGTAAGCTCAAGTTGAAATAAACCCTTTCCTCCCCAAGTTGGTTTTATTCAGTGTTTTTATTTCAGCATAAGAGGGACCTCTGGCTGACTAGATTTACCAGAACGGCAGAGAGGGGGGAATGGATGAGGGCGCTGACAACACAGTGGACAGTGACAGGGATGGCAGAGTATGGAGCCTCTAGTGGGAGAGGAAGGCTGTCTATCTGATGAGTTTGTAATCATGCTCAGATGCCGAGGAGCTCAGAAGGTGGGTGACTGTGACCAGTGATAGTCATGTATATAGAGATTAGAAATGCATGTGAAAACGCCTCAATGTCAATTGCTTTGGAATGAATTCTTCTGTATGAAAAATAATAATAATAATAATTTGACCTGAAAAAAAACAAATAAATTAAAAAGCTCAAAAAAATTGTATATGCAGAAAGATTATGCAAGGATCAAGACCATAAAAGAGCAAGTATAATGCAAGATAATGCAGACAATGTTCAATTTTTTTAAATACAGGGAAATTTTTTGGAGCACTTTAGGTTATGTATGACAGAAGTCAACAATAATCTCAACACTCTCTGAGGTATAGCATCTAAGTTAAACTCCAGTTCAAACTGGAATGAAAATATGATACTAAAATACCTCTGTACATTTGATAAAATAACTGAAATAGTGGGAGAGTTCAAAAATTTATTCTTTTAAAATTTTTTTCTATTTGAGAATTTTCAACATATATACAATGGAATTTAATCATATCTACCCTCTATTCTCATCCAAATTCCCTCATATCTTCTCTAATCTGCCCCTTCTAAACTTTATTTCATTATTTAGATCCCAAAGTATCCTCTAGCACTGCCCACATGTGCCTGAGTGTGGAGCCATTCACTGGAGCTTATGAAACCTCCTACTTAAGCATTATCAAAAGATTGTTTCTCCTTCTCTTAGCCACTATCAACTGCTAATAGTTCTTCAGTAAGTGATAAGGTTTGGAGTTCATCTACCCTACCTATGCAGGAATTATGGTTGGCTTGATCTTGCATAAGTCTTGTACACTTAACTACTTTCCACATCCTGTATTCCACCTCTGTACCTTTGTTTATACCTATGATCTACTATCCCCCATCCTTAGCATACCCCATGAAAGAAAATTACTTCTGTACATCAAAGAAAACTGAAACAACTGAATAGGCAGACCACAGAATAGAATACAGTCTTTGGCAGCTAATCATCCAATAGAGGATTAATGTCTGTACTAGCCAAAGAGCTCTAAAGGTAATAAACCAATTTAAAAATTGGATATGGAATTAAACAGAAAATTCTCAAAATTCAGAAAAGCAAACTGCTAGGAAATACTTAAGTTCTCACCTTCTTTAGCCATGAGGGTAATACAAATATAAACCACAATCTTTTTTTTTTTTTATTTATACAGTTAAATCTGTAATAAACCTAACTTACACTTAGGAGAGTGATTTGGCAATCTATACCATGTGGTAAATGTATTCAAAACATCAAGAACAGAAGTATATACATCTTTCATAAAGTCTGTCCATTAATATTGCCATTATTTCATAATACTTTGCACAATGAATCTTACTTTTCTAGGGTACTGAATATATTCCTTATTAAAATGTAAACAATTTGAAAAGCCATTTTCTTGTGACACTATCACCTATTTAGAAGTTCCACTAACAAGTAGTCCAAGCAACTAGCTTTTTGACCCTGAATTACAAATTCAGAATAATCAGCACTTCAGAAATAACATTCCCTTGTTTTAGTACATAATGTACAATTCTGACCAATATTTCAAATGTTTCAATGTATGGGTAACTTCTTAATTTATTTCTACCTTTCTACTTATTTCTAGTCAAAAGTGTCGAGTTCTTCATCAGTGTCGGTGACATTTGTCCCTGCAAAGCTTAGTATGGTGAATCTTATATATACACACGTACCCTGAAATCAGTAGCAATTGTCTGTGTTTTAGACTCTATAGATCTTGTGTTTATGCAATTTAAAATTGGTTTTCAGTGTTAGTCCTGTCTTGTTATGTCTTAATACATATCTGAAGCATGTCTAATCTTCTGTAGTTCTGTTTCTAAGGCTGCTGGCCTTGCAACCTATATTTTAAGACATTGCTTGATCATAGATTTGCTATGACTCAGGCCCTTCTACTCAAGTGACACACCTAATCTTTGCTAGGTTTTAGAGTTCAATTGTCTATTCAACGATTATCTTTTAGCAGCTATCAGATTCTCTGAAAATTAGACATTACCACAACCACTTGTCTAGCTCTTCCCATAACATAAATCTAGTTGTGTTGTTTGAGATCTGTTTTTAAGTAAGAATATTAATTTCACAGTTAAAAATGTTCCAACATAAGTTGCTACTATAAGTCTCCAAATTTGAAAGAAATACCAAAAAGGAAATGTATCAAGCAAGCCACAACCAAGAACAAATAATGAATTTAAGCAGCGTCATATTAGAGGCATTAGATGAGAGGAAAGGAGATCAGTGTTATGAGAAGTGACTCTTATACTATGTATGTTTTCAATCTTATGACATGCTAGAGATATCTTGGAATAATCTATACCTGTTTCTTTTCATATGTGGAAAAAATTCCTCTGATTAGTAATACAGAGGGATGAACTGTTAGACAAATGTAGACAAAAGCTTCTTTTAAAACTGTTTAATTTCTGCTTTTTTATGTGTATGAGTGCATTCCCTGCACGTATGTATGTCAACCTGTCTGGTGCAGTACCTGTGGAGATCAGAAGAGGATGTCAAATTCTCCTACTGGAGTTACAGACAATTCTTAGCCACGAAGTGGGTGATGAGAACTGACCCCAACCCTGGGTCCTCTGAAAGACAAACATGCCATACAGTACTCATTAAAGAAGCTATGTTTTTGCAACAGATGGAGGCTACCACAGGATTTCACATCTGGAAAGATATAGAGAACATACATCTGAGACAGGCCCAGTACTGGATGACACATCTGCAGTTGAACATTTTACAACCAAGACTCATGGAATGTAGCAGAATAAGGAATGGAGAGAAAACTGGTACATCCCTCAACTCTCACCAGTTAAACTTCCTTATACAACAGAGTCCAATGCACACATAAGGCCACACCTGGCCAAGTTTTAAAGAATAAGAGACTGTAGAGTGTAGGCTAGGACTCGTATGTGGAACCTCAACCACCCACAGCTCAGGGACCAGTGCGGAAGAGGATCCAGAAGACTGTAAGAGCCAGGGCTGGTGCATGAACACTGGGAAGTGGAGGGTTCCAGGACACCAGAAGCTTACACATGTTAACTTGTGGCAATAGTGGTGTCGAGCATGGGACTCATGTCAGCTGAGTTGAGCAGGGGCCCAGAGGGGAGGAGAGAAATGCATGGCTGGCCAGCACTTAACTGAGAACTATTCAAGACTGATTGCTCCTGGATGAGGGAGAGTATGACGTATATATGACCATTGGATGGGCTGACTATACTCCAGTGGACACATTTATGGTAAAGGACACTTTGTTCAAATGCCTGAATGAATAGGGCTTAGCATGTAGGTGGAATGCATCAGGTTCCGTAGGGGGAAGGGGGTGGGATGGATGGAGGAGGGGCTGAAATTGATTAAGAACTGTTGTATGAAGTTGCAAAAGCTCAATAAAAATACTAACTAAAAAAAAAAAAAAAAAGAAAAACCAAAGTTTAGAAAGGACAAGTGGTTGTGTTAAGACAAGAATCCACTTCTGGGACTCTGAGTCTCAGAGAAACTCACACTGTGGTCATATGCCTCCAGTTAGATGCCTCTCCACATCAGTGAATGCTGCTCAGTGGAAAAATGGTATTCTACTCTCATTTCTGCTACTTTGATAAAATAGCCTGGCAATTTAGGGAGGCTGGAGTGATGACTCAGTGGTTAAGAGCACTGGCTGCTTATGCAGAAGACTGGGGTTTGGTTCCCAGCACCTAGATGGCAGGAAACAACCTTCCATAATTCCAATTCCAGAGGATCAGATGCCCTCTACTGGCTTCTGCCAGGTATTGTACATATGCCAGGCAACTACATACATGCAGATAAAATTCTCATACACATGAAAACAACAACAAAAAATGAACTTAGGAAGAAAGGGCTTATTTCACCTCACAATTCCAGGAAACAGTCTGTCAATGTTGGGAAGTCAAGGCAGCAGGACTTTGAAGCAGCTGGTCATGGGGCAGAGAGAAATGCATACATGGGGTTCAGTTAGCTTTCTTACTCCTAGATAGTCCAAGGCACAAAACTAGGGAATGGTGCCATCCACAGTCAGACCATCAAAAGAGTTCATGAAGATTCCCATGGATATTGCCAAAATCCAGGCTTCCCTACCATGTACTATGTTGTCACCACTGAAGTATGGCAAGGGTTAGCTGACCTGCCCCAGTCACTGTTTCTGTTCGTTTTCATGCCAGGGAGCCTAGTTAGGAGACCTGCTTTGGCCCAGAAGCTTCTCCCACAGGAAGCAAGATAATGTCTGCCTGCCTTTCTTTCATTTATTGCCCTGTCCTTGGTGGTTTTTGAACCAGGATGTGTAAGG
The DNA here is from genome assembly GCF_000622305.1 of Nannospalax galili. Taxonomy (NCBI): domain Eukaryota; kingdom Metazoa; phylum Chordata; class Mammalia; order Rodentia; family Spalacidae; genus Nannospalax; species Nannospalax galili. Next base: position 949,895 of record NW_008336075.1, on the reverse strand, counting down.
GGTCTGAGTGATGTTTTTTTCAGAAAACTTTGGAGTCTGCTGCCAAATATCAAGGTTTTCCAGATGGCCATTTTCACCATTCTTAGAAGCCTTCTTTGGCAAATGGTGCTTTATTTGGAACACAGGGTTCATATGGTAAAGGCAGGGAGGACCCCCACCACTTTCCTTGCTGACAACCATACATTGCCTGATTAGGGAGCTGGTGGAAGAAGCCCCGGCAAGATGAAGCCGTGGTCCCCAAGAGTATCTCCTGAGGTACATGCTGTAGTTGTACCAGCAATGGGCTGACCTGTATGAGCATCCCATGGAGAAATGCATGATTGGGGCTATGGAAGTGAGACTAGTAAAGCCTTCAGCCAATACAACAAGGCCTATGAGAAGTCCCTGGCATATACAGACACTGAACTGTCCTCTAGCATCAAACTAGGCAGCATAGCAATTAATAAGAACCACCGTCCTTTACCATCATGATCTTCATCTAGTTGGCATCTCTCCTGCCATCTGGAATTCTGGATCCCCAAATGTACAGTCAACCACTTTCCTTCTTTAAAAACAGAGATGGATATTACACACTGTATTCAGCACAGTCTAGTGTCAGAGAGGATGCAGAGACTTATGCCTCTAGTGCATGTGTCAGCAGCAGAAACAGTGAGGTTTTTAAGCTCTGTGGAAGAACATTCCATCCTGGTACCATGCCTTCTTGCTGCTCTGTTTCAACGACACTCACAAGAGTATTCAGGAGGGTAAATTCTTCTAAGAGGCAAGAGAAGCTCATGGTAAGGGAATCCATTCAATGCCTGCAGTATTGCAGCCTTGCCCTTCCTTCTCAGGATCATGATGGATGTGTAAATAACCAGTACTACTTCCACCTTTACTGTAAATAACGAGAGTTCTCCCCCACCCATACTGCAAATAACAAGTGCTTCTTGTTCCTTTATTGTAAATAACGAGTGCTCCCTCCATCCTTACTGTAAATAACCTGTGGTCCCTCCATCTTTATTATAGGTAACCAGTTTTCCCTTTGTCCTTACTGAACCCGTACTCCCCTCTACCTTTATATTAAACAACCACTGCTGCCTCCACACTTACTCTAAATAATCAGTGCTCCCTCCATTCCTGCAAAATCAGCTGCCACCAACTAGGCTTGGGTCACTGGATCATTGCTCCCATCTCTATACCCCAAACTACTGTGAAGGATGTCTACATTCAGGTGCTACAGTAGGTCTCAGTCCCCTGAACCATGCCATTGTTCAGAGCCTTGTCAATGAACTAGTGAATCACAGAGTACCTCAAGCCTCCTGTGTCCCTCATAAGTTTCCTTTAATTTAGGTGAATGGGAGTATTTTGTACAAGGATGATGAGCTATGATCACCCAGTCCTGCACATTTAGGTAACAGTGAAGTTATAGCTAGCTCGGGTTTCCCCAGATATTTTAGAAGAGTTTGAAATAAAGAAGGTAATATCAGTATTAAAGCTGCCAGTGATCTGTTCAAATTACAGGTTTCATTCTTATCTTTTTAAAAAAATTATGAATATTAGGTTTATGCTTAAAGCAATAATACTTTAAAAATATATAAACCAAATGCTAAGATCACATCTTAATATTTTAAAAATAATTTTCAATATCAGTAAGCAGTTATCTTAAGAATTGTTTAAGTCTTTTCTCTTACTTGTGAGTGCTTCAGTTTATAAAAATACTTCTGACACCAACATCCTGGCATGGTCTACTATGATTCAACTAGTCAGAGTCACCAATCCATGAGTAAATGTTCCTTTGGAGATGCACTCTGTAATTTTTGTTCTTAAATTGTGACTTAATGGGACTGGAGAGATAGTTCAAAAGTTAAGAGAGCTGTCCGCTCTTACAGAGGACCCAGGTTCGATTCCCAGCACCCACATGGTGGCTTACAACCATCTATAACTCAAGTTCCAGGGGAATCCAATAAGGAATTGTATGACACAGGTGCACTTATACATATGCAGGCAATACACTCATACACATAAGATCAAAACAAGAAATAAAATATTTTAAAGTGTGACTTTGTGAAAAAGAAAGAATAAACAAAAACCAAAAGCAGAACAGAACAGAAAATACTGGTTCATGGCAGTAAAACTTGTGGAGTCTCTGGGCTGACTTCATTTTGGGCCTGTTTTGTATGCAGATGCACTTGGGCTTTTCTGGGCATGGGTATTAGGGAGATGAACTTGCTATTTGGAGAAGCAAAAAGTATGGAATTCTCCCTTAAATGATGCTTGTAGTATGACTCCTTTGGATTCCTCCCTCCCTCACTATCTCTCTTTCTTTCTCCCTCCCTCCCTCCCTCCCTTCCTCCTTTCCTCCCTCCCTTCCTCTCTTTTTCTTTCTTCTTACTGAGAATAGTCAGCACACGTTCTACCAATGTGACATATTCAGTCCAGCATGAGTCCTTTATAATCCTATAATGTGTTCAGTTGTTGGAACTCTATTGCAAATAAATGATTTTTTTCTTGGATTAAAAAAATATATTGTCAAGATCCATCATTTCACGGTTGGGTCTTCTTTTGCTAATGTCAAAATATCTCCATATTTCTGGGGCTGGAGAGATGGTTTAGCAATTAAGAGCACTGGGTGCTCTTTCAGAAGACGTGGGTTTGAATCCTAGCACCAATATGGTGGCTAACAATGCCCTCTTCTGGCCCCCATGGGCCACGACATGAGTGCACTTACATACATGCAGGCATAACACTTATACACATCAAATAAAATAATAAAAAGTTAAAAGAAAAATTTTAAAGTTTCATATTTCTAAGTAAATTTCACTTGACTCCAAAACTCAATCAATATAAAAGTTTGAAATAGAATTCCTTTATTCCTACAAAAGAATATGCCATTAAACCTTAAAAATAATGCATATGTACATACCTTATAAACATGCCACACATACACCTAGATAGAAATATGCTTTGAAATTTATTTGGTAAGAATTAGTTAAATTCTAAAATTACATAAAAAAGTGTGTGTGTGTGCGTGCAAATGCATATGTATCTCTAAATCTTTCACCTTCTTTCAGCAGACATAAATTGTGCAGGACAAGTCTTCCACTTGTGCTCCCTGTATAATCTGAGCACCAGAAATGTGAACTGAAGTGATATAGACAACAGATAAGAACAGTTCAGCAATGTTTCAATCATCTGTGTGTGTAAATTCCACTGACAGAGAAGCCTGTCTCTCATCTCAGCCTCAATATCAATGCTTCTATTGAATTAAACTTTGCTTATGTGGTCAGTTTCAGGGACCTGATCACTATTCATGTCTTTTTGGAAACAAAGCTTTCAAGTCAGTAACGCAAGTCTATCAGGGAAAATGGTCTTATCTGCTTTGTTCTTGCTGTGAAAGAATATCCTGACTAAAGCAATTTAAAGGAAAAAGAGATTTTTGGCTCACAATTCCAGAGGGATACAGTTCAAGTCCACAACAGCAGGGCAAACATGGTAGCACACAGCAGAGCATGTGGCTGGCTGGTGACATTGCATCTGCACTCAGGGAATGGACGTTGAACAGAAAGTGTGGTTACCTTCAATGATCCACTTCCTCCAGCAAGACTCCACCTCCTAAAGGTGCCAGAGCCTTCGCAAGCAGCATCACCATATAGGAACCAAGTGTTTAAACATGTGAGCCCGTGGGAAATAGTTCATTCACGTTCAAACCACATCATCAGTTTGAAATGAGTTCAGCACCAGAGAGGACTGGTTAATGACATGTTTAATTCTTTGTCATCTACATAGGCAGCATGTCCATCCACAGACACATGTGAATGGCTAGCTATGCATCTGTGCACATATAGTATGTTTATAAAACAATGTACATTAAACTCCCTGAAGCAGTGATGTCAGTAGAACCTGCAACTAAAGGAAATGTCCTCTACCTTCATTGTCATTAATTAATTTAAATTTAACTAACTATATGCGGATATTAATAACAAAAATAAAATCAACTGGGTTAAGAAAAACTCCTTGTGCTGATTAAGATCTGACCTGGGCATGGTGGCTCACATCTGCAGTACCAACGCTCCGGAGGCAGAGGAAGAATAATTTCTGTCACTGCAATTTTCAGACCAGCCTCACCTATGTAGTGAGTATTGTTCATCCAAGGATAAATAGTGAAATACTGTTTCAAAATGAATGAATGAATGAATGAATGAAAATAAATAAATAAATAAATAAATAAATAAATAAATAAATAAATAAATAAAATGCAATTACACCAAATTCAAGCTGCAAAATATTGACTGTTTTCATAGCTTGAACTGCCAGGGAATAGTTATTAATGAACTGTTGTTTGTCTAGACTTGAGTTAGGGCAGCAAAAGTCACACTGTTCTGCAAGGAGCGCAAAGGAGTTGACAGTTTCAGAAAGCTTCTGGGATAGTTTTAGATAGTTTTATAAACTGTTACAAATACTTATGAGTTTCCTTCTAGAAGTTGTTGTTTTCCAAGTTCACAAGGTCAGCCTGTAGCTATGGGTTTGGACAGACAGCTCAGGCCAGCAGTTCAGCTGTGGGTAGGCCTTTACCCTGCACTAACAAGGTCTCCAGACTTCATTGTAAGGCTACTTTGTTCTGAAATTCCCCAAAAATACATGTTAACTGGCACATTTCTAGAGAATCCACTCATTTGTTTTACTTCAGTTAAACATCATCTTGTGGAGTGGGATATGTCCTCTAATATTCTATCATTTGTGTTTTAATGCAAAAAAATGCATTTATTGCCTGCTTTACCAGGATATTTTTAATTATGCTAATTGATTATTCCTTTGCTGATCAAACACTTTTCAATAAAAAACTAAAAATTAAAAAGACGTAATAGAACAGATGTTTTGGACTCTTTATAACAAACTTCAAAAACTTATGAAAAATTGTAACTCCTTAAATGAGGATCAGAATGGGCTGGGTTTAATGTTTTATCAATTTTTCTGAACTTCTAATCTCCCCAAAGAATGGTCCATCAAGTTCTGATAATAACATCCAGTGCTTGCTTGCCCACAGCTCCATACTCTTCGATATTTCTCCTGCAAACCAGTTCCAAAGACATATAACATGGTCATGTTTATCACAGCAATATGCCCACTTCTTGGTATCTATTTTCTCTCTTATTATTTGTCCTGTTGATGAAAAATATGATTGACAAAAGCAATTTAAGAAAGATAGGATTTATTTTGGTTCACAGTTTGAGGCATCATTGACATGCCATGGATTTGTACCTAGGTGATTCTAAATTCAACAATCAACATTAACCATTTTCACTACTTTGAATGGACTTCAGAAACCACAACAGATCTAAGATTTTTCAGACAATTTCTGATGCCTCTATTCAGATCTGAGCCTTTTATCAGATGATATTTTATTTTTGTCCAAGATGATATTTCTATGTCTGGTAACCTTTCAAAGGCTAGTCATATTACTAAGAACTTGCTGATGATATCATTTTTTTTACTCAAGATACCAAATTGTAGGTTGTTTGAATGTGAAATGTTCCCTATTGGCTCTTGTGTTTTGATTCTTTGTCCCTAGTTGTTTGGGAAAGTTGTCCAACCTTTAGGAGGTGGAGTCTAGTTGGAGGAGGTAAGTCACTTGGAGTGGGCCTTGAGGTTTATAGCCTACCATACTTCCTGCTTTCTCTCTATTTCCTGAGTGCAGGTGGCCTAGTTGGTCTCTTGATCCTATCACCATGTCTTCATTGTCATGATGGACTCTGTCCTTTTGGAACTATAAGTCAGAATAAACCTTTCTTCCCTTTAATTGTTTTGTTCAGGTATTCTGCTGTAATAACATGTAAGTTAAGTAAGATCCCACCATACCCAATCACTGTAACAGGAGTTAGTGCCTTCTTGGTTTGTTCTATGTGCTGTGTGTGTGTAAAATTCCCATATACTCACTTTCAAACACATATTAACATTTAAAGCAGACATCAACAGAAGACTTTTAATTTCTCTTTTATTTGCATATATTAAATCACTTCAGCTATTATGCAGACTTATTATTTAAAGTGTAAAATCCAGTGTAATATTCTATTGTAAAACCTCATTTCACAGAATTACCAATACAATTCTTTTAGTGTAGAAAACTTAACAGTGCCACTCAAAACAATTACTCATGTCCATTTAGAACTTTAAAATGTAATTTTATTTGGTTACCAGATATCTGCAAATGTAATTAAATTCAGGCTCAAGATGAGATTGTGTTTGGTTAGGATGGATCCCAAAATCTCTTTTTAAAAACAGATGAGTTTCTAAGTTTTATGAAGGTTACTCCTCCTAGAATATTGTCTCTGATGTGATAAAGCAAGTACCTATCTGCTTTTAACAAACAAAAGTATGTAAGACTTGAGGGGAAAGATGAAGCCTATTTGCCCTGTACTAAATTTCAGGAATTTTGCTTCAGTGAAAGTATCAGGCAGGCTCCTAGACAAGAAAACCATAGTGTACCTCCCAAGTGCCAAGGATCAGAGGTATCCCAGGATGCAGTGGAATTGTAGTGACTGAGCCTTTGTTGTACACAATGATTATGTGGCCATGTTCAGAGTGAGCATCTGTGTCAATAAAAAGAGAAGAGGTTAGCAGCCAAATTCCACAGAAAGCAAGTTGGATCAGGGTGCAGATGGAAATGATGAAGTTAGGAGCCCTTGATATTAATCACCTCATCAGTCTTCTGGAGTAGTGACCTTGAAGGCCACAGCTATAGTAATAGTTTTAACCAAACCAGTAGGCAGAGACATAGTAAATAGAATTCCAAATGTTTTCCCATGAAGGCTACAAGTAGCAGTGTTGGCTTGATCAATGAAAAGCAAGGATCAGAGAAAACATGAGGCAAGAGTGACGACGGGGATGCAACTGAGAGCCTGATTATTGGCCTTGACAATGAGAATCTGGCAGTTCAACACAAAGACCCCAAGATTCCAGCTGTAAGTGCAGTGATTCCCAAGACCAGGCAGGTGATGCCATCCCTAAGGGGGCTTCATATGCTGTAAAAGTCACAGTTTTCTGGAGTAATGGTTCTGCTCTGTGTTCATTCACATTGTGACCTTCGGGACATTTCACACTGGTCTGAAATCAAGGTTGTCAGGAATCCATGTTCAGTCATTTCCCAGCACCAACTTATTGGAATATTATCTAAATGACTTTCCTTTGTTGTTTCAGAGAAAATAAATAACCCTTTTGTTCTCAAAGCTTAGCACTACAATCTAGAGCTGTCAAGATTAATGCCTCACAGTGCACAGGTTGGAAGCTTATTGCTTTGGGCTTTGAATTCCAGTGGACAGCCCTTGGCAACTAATGTCAACCTCAGTGCTCAGCAGTAATTACTGGTAACAGCAGCTGCAGGGTAAAACTCATGACTCCTAACATAGGCTAGTATAACTGCCTTTGGTTGTGAAATTTTCAGTCTTTACAATGAATAGTTTCAGAGCTCTTTTGAGTGTCGGGACCCTCTGCACCTGCAGTTGGAAGTTTTCTGGAGTTCCTTCTGTGACCAGTGATAGATAGGAATGTTGGAGAGACCGAGCGGGTGGTGGAGAGTACGAGCAGATGGATGAGGCACCGAGGCACAGATGGAATTCTCAGTGGGATACAGATTTATTTCGCATGGGGCACCTTTCCCTCGGGGAAGGGAAAGATGTCAGTGAAGGGAAAGATGTCAGGGAAGGGAAGGGAAGGGAAGGGAAAGATGTCAGGGAAGGGCAGGGAAGGCAGGGAAGGGCAGGGAAGGGAAAGATGTCAGGGAAAGATGTCAGGGAAAGATGTCATCCCACAGGTTGTGAGCTGGGACTTTATATATGGGGGCTTTAGGGTGTGGAAGGGGGGAATGTTTGGGGGAGAACTAAGGGGGGGAAGCAGGAAAAGCCTGGCTTCCTTCAGTCTGCCAGGTGGGATTAGGGTCTGGAAGTGTTTACTTTTTCTCTCTTAAGATAAGAGAAAAGCTTGTTGTGATAAACAGCTTCTAAAATCTCTGGTTAACAGGTAGAATCTGCTTATCTTATCTTTGGAGATTAGAAGAGAGGCAGGCTGCTTCTCAGCAGAGTTTGTTTCCCTTGACTCCAAAGGTCAAGGTGAGGTCCCTGTTGGGGAGGGGGGAAACTGCTGCTGTTTGGAACCCTAACATTCCAGCCTTTTGTGTTATAGGATGGGGGCGCCGTTGTCATCTTGCTACTTCTTGCTGGACAGGGTCGATGTGGAGGGTAGGCTGGTTTAGGGGTCCACAAGGCAGCAGGGGCTGTCTCTCCATGCATCTGAACAGGGTTCTTGATGGGTGATAGGAATTCGTTAACCAACGAAAGGAAGGAAAGTAACAACTGATTAAAATTAGTATGTGTTAGTTTTCGGATCTGGTTCTGAAAATATCTGACAAGGCAAGGAGCAATGGTTAGCACCAAAGTGATAGAAAGCAGAGGGCCCAATAAGGGCAGAAGCCAAGGAGTTAGTCCTGTAAAAATGTCCCATTGAGATGACTGTTGGTACTGGGAATTTTCAAGTGAAAAATTTTTTGCTACTTGTTTGAGATGTTCTATATCATGTTCAACCTTACCAGATTGGTTGATAAAATAACAGCATTCTTCACCCAGAAAAATACAGGTTCCCCCTTTTTCTGCAGTTAATAGATCCAGGGCTCGCCTGTTCTGGAGTGCAACTTCAGCTAGGGAGGATAATTGTTGTTGTAGGAACTGGATTGACTGGGCTGTAGTTTCCACTGTTGAAGTGAGCTCTTGTCTGAGGTCCTCTATTTCTTGAGAAAGATGCTGGGTTGAGATCAGCGTGTGTCCCAAGCCTCTGGCCACGAGTCCCATGGCTGCCACTGATGCCACCAGGCTAACTCCTTCCAGGACTGCCAAGGTGGGTGACCTCTTTGTTCTGGTTCCTTCTGTCCCTGTGGATAAGACATCATACACCTCTCCTGGTGTGTATAGGGTTAGTTTGGGGATGAGAATGACTGGAGCACAGGTGTCCTCAATCTGTGGAGAGATGTAGGAGTATATTTTGGAAGAACAGAGAAAGAGCAGTCCCGAGGTTAGAGCAGTATCTTCCTTAATTGTGACATTTCAGCTTGATGAGGGTGGACATTTAGAGGTTTGTGGAGTCCAACACTCTGTTTTGTTAAGAAAAAGGGGAGGGGCAGGCATGGGCCCCTGTACTAGAAGTTCCCGAGAACACTGAGTAGTGGCCTGTGGAGTAACATTGTACACTGGGAGAGGGAGGAGAAGTGAGCCCTGCAGGGGGGCACAGAGAAAGCAAGTGGAGACATTAGTATAAGAGAAGTTTCTCAGGAGATTAACCGATAAAGTGAGAATGCGATCCCAAGAGAAGCTGTGGGAGGCATTGAAGCTCTGAAGCTGCTTCACGGCCATGCTGCATGTCTGATCTAAGACTTTCATAGCTCTCTGGGGCCTTGAATCTTGAGTTGTCTTTTATATCTTTACTCGCCAGCGGTCTATGGCAGCCACTGTGTACTGGATCCCTGTTACAGCAATGCGGTCTCCTGTCCATGAGTGTGGATTAAGTATTTTGAAGACCACTTCCCCACAGACTCCTTGTTTATACCGATTGTGCCTGTATAGAATTGAATCCCTGCTGGATCTGTGGGGTCAGTTACCCGAGTGAGTTGGTTTGTGCTCATTCCGAATCTACCCCATCCCTCTTTGCCCACTCCACTCAGCCAATGATAGTTGCATTTCCATGAGGGGCAGCCTTCCCAATTGCCTGGGTCCCTGCATTCCCTTTTGGTTTGATCATCTCTGAAGGAGAGAAATCTACCATAGCGAGCATCTACCATGTCAAATTTAAGACAGTGTTACATAAAGAAAGTGGACATGTAGCAGAGCTAAGGAGCTCGAGTTCTCAGTTTCTATTATTAATTTTCCACATTTCAAATCTATAAGAACATGGTGGGTAGGTGCAGTGGGGAATGGCTGAGGTAGGGTTTAGAGGGAAGAATAGAAATAGGGTCAGTAGAAAATTTATTACTGAATTGATGTTAAGGGAGGGATCCTCGAGATTTTCAACTTAAGAGGCCCGATACTGGTGGCCTGGTACTTGCTGTGTTCCTTGGCCAGTTTTAATTTGGAGAGATGAAACCAACCAGGTTGTCCTGAGAGCTTGGCTGCAGTCGGGGTAGATAAGATCACCAGATGAGGGCCAGTCCACTGTGGCTGGAGGGTGTCCTTCACTCCTTTTTGCTGCGTGTGCACCCCCAGGTAGGCGTGATCTCCAGGTTGAAGTGGGTGGTCAATCTGTCCTTTAGAAGCCTGAAGAATAATCTGGTCAGCATTTTCCCTGAGCAGTTTCCTTAGAAGGGTGAAGGCAGGTAAATAATCGCATAGAGGGGAGGGGTGCTGGAGTAGGAGGTTATTGAGAAGGAACGGTCTTCCATACATAAGTTCAAAAGGACTGAGGAAGGAAGGAGCCCTTGGGATGGCTCTCAGCTTAGTAAGGGCAAGGGGCAGAAGACTCACCCAGGATTGGTGTAACTCTAGGGAGAGTTTAGTAAGGTGGTCCTTAAGAAGGGAGTTAGCTCGTTCCACCTTCCCTAAGGATTGAGGATGGTAGGGAATGTGTAATCTCCAGGTTATTCCCAGGGACTGAGAGACTGCCTGAGTTACTTTGGAGATAAAACCTGGGCCATTATCTGATTGGAGAGTGAGGGGAAGACCGAAATGAAGAAGAATGTTTTGAATTAAACAGTTAGCCACGATATCTGCTGTTCCACCTGTTGTGGGAAAAGTTTCTACCATCCCGAAAATGTATCTACCCAAACCAGGAGATAGTTAAGCTTCTTGTGAGTAGGCATGTGAGTGAAGTCTATCTGCCAGTCGACTCCTGGGAGTGCCCCCCAGTGCTGGTGAGGTTTGAAAGATGGAGGAGGGCAGCTTCTGCCCTGCAGGGAGACAACGGCACAGGTAGAGCATTGCCTGGTGACTTCTGTAAGAAGATAAAAAGTTTAGGGCAATAGATGAGGAGTTCCAGGAATTTGTACAGCGAGCGAGCACCTACATGAAAAACATTATGTAAATGGGTTAAAATAGAGGAAGCTTGTCCCTCAGGCAGGCAATACTTGTCTGATAGAAGAAGCCATCCCCCTGGGCCCTGAGTGGCCCCTTTGTCCAGAAGGCTCCTGTGTTGTTGTGCAGGATTGGAAGGGGACATTCCTGTTGGTGCCAGGAAGTGTAAGGCATCAGAAGCAGGGAGGGTCGTACTGGCTTCCTTGGATGTCCTGTCTGCTAGGTCATTGTCTCTAGCTATGGGATCAGTGAGGGGCTGATGTCCCCGACAGTGGATTACAGCCGCTTTAGTTGGGAGGTAGGAAGCTTCTAGGAGTTTAATAATCAAAGGGCCATTGGTTATGGGGGTTCCCTTGGTTGTTAAGAGACCCCTTTCCTTACATACTGAGGTGTGGTGATGGAGTATGTGGAAGGCATACTTAGTGTCTGTAAAAATATTAACCGTCTGTCCCTTGGCTAGAATCAGAGCCCTGATGAGTGTCACAAGTTCAGATTTTTGTGACGTGGTTCCAGGTGGCAGGGGTCCTGACTCAATGACCTCAGTGAGAGACACTATGGCATACCCAACCCTGTGAGACACAGTTGGGGTGGGAGTTGAACTCCTGTCCACAAACCAAGTCAGGGCTGGGTTTGGCAGGGGATTTGGAGAGATTAAGGGATCCTGATATGAGAGTTCCTGAAGAGTTTCCAGGCATGAGTGGGTGAGTGGTTCACTAGAAGGAAGGAGGGAAGCTGGATTGAGGGGAGGGCAGGAATCAAGGGAGAGTGAGGGGTTTTCAAGAAATGTAACATGAAAGAGTTGTAGTTTAGAGGGAGCTAGACTAGTAAGAGATTCATGACTTAATAAATCCTTAAGCCAGTGGGGGGAAAGGACAGAGATTGGCTGGCCCAAAGTAAGCTTCAGTCCCTCCTGAGCCAGGAGTGCTGCAGCTGCCAGAGCCCAGAGGCAAGGTTGCCACCCCCGGATGGTGGTATCCAGCTGTTTAGAGAGATAAGCTACTGGGGGCAAAAGTGGGTCCCCTCACTGTCCCAAAACCCCTAATGCCTGACCTTAAGATTATTTATATATTATCTTTGTCTCATTTCAAATTTATAGACACATAGTGGATAGGTGCACTGGGGAATGGCTGAGGTGGGGTTTAGAGGGAAGAATAGAAATAGGGTCAGTAGAAAACTCATGCCTGGATTGGTGTTAAGGGAGGGGTCCTCGATATTTTTAATTTAAGAGGCCCAATACTGGTGGCCTGGTACTTGCTAATGCCTAGGAAAGACAGAATTTCCTTCATGGTTGTGGGGGGCTTTAAAGACCTTAGGTAATTTGTCCTAGTTAAACAGTGGGATGTAGGTGTGCAAAGGAACTCCAAGTACTTGACTTGAGGGAGAGAAAGCTGTGCCTTAGCTGGAGATACACTATATCCCTTATATGCCAGAAAGTTAAGGAATCTGATTGTGTGAGCTTTGGAAAGTGAGAGAGATGGGAAGCAAAGAAGTAGGTCATCTACATATTGTAGGATGGTGGAGGGGTTAAGGTCTAGGGAAGTTAAATCGTGGGCTAGAGCTTGTCCAAAGATGTGAGGGCTATCTCTAAATCCCTGGGGCAGGACAGTCCAGGTAAGTTGGGAAGACATCCCAGTGTCAGGGTCCTCCAAGGTGAATGCAAAGAGGTTATGAGAGTCGGGTGTAAGGGTATTGGGAAAAAGGCATCTTTAAGATTTAATACAGAAAAGTGGGTGGTGGAAGAGAGAATGTGAGAAAGAAGAGTATAGGTGTTGGGAATGACTGGGTGAATGGGAACAACTGCTGAATTAATAAGCCGGAGATCCTGGACCAGATGGTAGGAGCCATCAGGCTTGAGGACCGAAAGAATGGGAGTGTTATATGGAGAGTGAGTGGGTTTAAGGAGGTTAGCACTCATAAGCCTTTGAATTATGGGCTTAAGTCCATAGCGGTGTTTGAGTGCAATTGGGTATTGGGATCTGCTGGGAAATAGGGAGGGGTCCTTTAAGAGAATGCGGATAGGAGTGTGATGAGACCTTGGGATTTACTTCAGTGGGGGAAAGGGAGAAAGATCTGGCTTGGGGAGGAGAAGGTACAGGGGAAAGGAGAAAGAGTGTGGAGAATGGGAGAGAAATAGAAAGGGAGAGCTTTTGCATGAGATCCCTGCCAAGTAGGGGGGTTGGGCAGGTGGGCATAACCAGGAAGGAGTGAGTTAAAGGCACCTTCCAGAATACACAGGCTAAGGGTCCTGTTGATTTGGGGTTGTGAGGCTTCCCATCAACCCCCACCACAGAGATCTGTGAGGGAAAAACTTTACCAGAGTAGGAAGGGAGAACTGACCATGAAGTGCCACTGTCAATAATGAAATTAATAATCTTACCCGTTAGCAGGCTCCTGGCGGATGTCGTTGGGCCCCATTGGTGTTCGAAGCGTTCTTGGGAGGAGCCCTTAGGACTGCAGCCATAATCTGGTACTTTTGCTTGGACAGGGTAAGCTTGTCTGCCTTCTCCTGTTCCTCTTGGTTATAAAATGCTTTAAATGCCATTTCCAACAGATCTCTTGTGGGGGTTTCAGGGCCCTTGTCTAAACGCCTAAGTTTCCTTCTAATATCTGGAGCTGATTGTAAGATAAAGTGGTGGTGAAGCATAAGCTGTCCCTCTGCAGACTCTGGGTCATACTTGGTATATAGGACCAGAGCATCAGTGAGTCTGTCCATAAACTGAGCTGGTGTTTCAGCAGAGCCCTGAGTAATCAATCTAAGCTTTTCAAAATTAACTGCCTTGGGGGGCGAAGCTCTCTGAAGACTTGTCAGGAGGCAAGTGATCATGTGGTCCCTGGCTGCTCTCCCTGGGGAAGGTCCTGTCTCACCTCCTGGTGGGGGTTGGTAATCCCACCCAGGGTCCTGAAGGGGAACTGCCTCACTGCCAATAGGGTGAGCTTAGTTAGTAGAATGAAGCTCATTAGCATATTCCAGTGCTTCTGTCCAGACCCTATGTCTCTCATCAGGGGTGAGGGTAGACTGGAGAATCATAAAGAGATCATGCCAGGTTAGATCATAGCTGCGAGTAATATACTTAAAACTCTTGTATGAAGTGAGTAGGATTAGTGGAAAAGGAACCGATTTTACGCTCTAGTTGAGAAAGATCCCCAAGAGAGAAAGGCACATGGACTTTGACAATCCCTTCCA
>NW_008336075.1:934932-935531 GCF_000622305.1 Nannospalax galili | reverse complement strand
ATGGGGTATTTGAGGTAGAAGTTAGAATGAGGTGTTTAAGATTTTGGATTTTTTTGATTAAAGGGGAATTAAGAGAGTGAGTGTCAGACTCAGAATGCTGAGGAAGGGAGGGGGAAGATTGCAGAGAGGGAGTTTGAGGCAGAGAAGGGAGGGGAGTTGGGCTGGCCTCTGGACTGGAAGGCAAGGGAGGGTATAGTGATGAGAGGGCAGGGTGAGGCCTTTGTTGTGCCTCAGGCTCAGGAGCAGGGGGTTCTTGGGGCTGGGTTCTGATAGGGGGCAGGTTATCAGCTATGGAAGGATCAAAAGCAGAGTCAGAGGGGTAGGGAGGAGGGATAGGGGCAAAGGCCCCTGGAGTTTCAGGATCTGGTGGGACTGTCTTAGCCAGGAGGACCTGGTGGGAAGAACATTTGACATATAGGGAGGGATAAGCACAGAGGTCAAGAAAGTCGTGGATGTAGGGTAGTTCAGACTGCTTGCCGTTACACTGGCAGAAGTTTTCCAAATCTTTTAAAATATTGAGGTTTAAGGTTCCAGTGTTTGGCCAAACAGAGTTATTATCTAGTTTGTACTGAGGCCAGGAAGTGGTGCACAAGAATTTT
>NW_008336075.1:917209-934254 GCF_000622305.1 Nannospalax galili | reverse complement strand
GAGAGTCCTAGATGAGGCTCAGAGTAGCCAGTGAACAGAGGGAGAGGAGAGAGAGAGAGAGAGAGAAGATGAGATGTTAGGGGAAGGCAAAAGATGGCAGAAGCGAGGAAGGGAAGGGAGCTGAGGTAAGGAAAAGGATTTGAGTGTGACGGGGTGGTAGGTCTGACTCCCAGGTGGGCATAGACAGACACAGTAACTGTGCCGGGCAGTTCAACAGTCACAGAAACCAGTGCTGTCCAGTGGCCTTGAGTGAGGTCTGGGAGTGACTGAATTTGATTGGAAAGGAGATGAAAAGAGAACTGGTGGAGAGTAGTGAAGGGGAAAGGGGAGAGAGAGAGAGGGAGAGAGAACTGAAAGGAACGGGAGGGGGAAAGAGATAGAGGGTGGAAGTGTGCATTAATACCAAATCAGTGTTGTTTGCAGCAGCCAATAATGACAAGCGAGTCCGAAAGTTTTAGGTGCGAGTCCCCTTGAAGTAAGAGCCAGTTTCGGCACCATCTGGTAGGTAGGAATGTTGGAGAAAGCGAGCGGGTGGTGGAGAGCACGAGCAGATGGATGAGGCACCGAGGCACAGATGGAATTCTCAGTGGGATACAGATTTATTTCACACGGGGAACCTTTCCCTCGGGGAAGGGAAAGATGTCAGCGAAGGGAAAGATGTCAGGGAAGGGAAGGGAAGGGAAGGGAAGGGATGGGAAGGGAAGGGAACAGAAGGGAAAGATGTCAGGGAAGGGAAAGATGTCAGAGAAAGGAAGGGAAGGGAAAGATGTCAGGGAAGGGCAGGGAAGGCAGGGAAGGGCAGGGAAGGGAAAGATGTCAGGGAAAGATGTCAGCCCATGGGTTGTGAGCTGGGACTTTATAAATGGGGGCTTTAGGGTGTGGTAGGGAGGAATGTTTAGGGGAGAAATCAGGGAGGGGGAAGCAGGAAAAGCCTGGCTCCATTCAGTCTGCCTGGTGGGATTAGGATCTGGAAGTGTTTACTTTTTCTATCTTAAGATAAGAAAAAAGCTTGTTGTGATAAACAGCTTCTAAAATCTCTGGTTAACAGGTAGAATCTGCTTATCTTATCTTTGGAGATCAGAGGAGAGGCAGGCTGCTTCTCAGCAGAGTTTGTTTCCCTTGACTCCAAAGGTCAAGGCGAGGTTCCTGTTGGGGAGGGGGGAAACTGCTGCTGTTTGGAACCCTAACAACTAGGACCCTCAGTTCCTTAACTCCAGCTCTTTGCAGGCTTTGTGCTCACTTTTCCTGGTTATTCTTCCAGCTCGACACCTTCTGAGTGCTACTTCAGCAGTGACCATTACCTCCCCTTGCTGAAGCTGCAGCCATTTCCTCCTCTTGTTACCAGCTCAGCCCACTCTGTTTATGATAAAGCTTAGCAGTACACAATAAAAGACCATTCAGGAAAAAAGCAAAATTATCAGGCCTAATGTTGCAATACCCTGAGGTGGTTGATTTAAAAAGTGATCTGATAATGCTCCCAGGGCCATGCATGGGAAACCTCCCTTCCAGACATAGTACAGGGTAGTCCGAGGGACTCCTAACATATAGGCTATTGCCAATGCCTTTGGTTGCCTCCCAGAACATGAAGGTAAAACCCTTTTGCTGAAGCTACCACACACTTTGGATACAGGTCTTGGTGGAATCGCATTGGAACTGAACTGGAAACCTGCCTGAGGAAGGTACCACTTCCATTTTCCTAAAGTAGCATAATTTCTAACTGTATGCTGAATACCAATCCTTATAATCACAGATAAGTGTAACTCTAACTCCTCATCAAAGAAGCTTCTTTTTGCAACAGATGAAGACTACTTTAGAGATTTACAAGTGATCAAATGCAGAAAACACCAATGATTTAGGTAACATTGAAAAACGTGAAAAAATTGTAGGAGCCAGATGACCAGGATGCCTGGTGCTGGGTAGAGTCTTTTAGACATGACAGGGAAGCTTTATCTAGGAAATATCAACAGTATGGTTGCCTAAATATGACCTGCATAATGACTATTCCAGTTGAGATGCCAATGTGGATGGGAGAAATTTACAAGGTTCAACCCCTAGATGAAAAGCTGCAGGCAATCAATGGCTGCTGAGTGGGAGAACTGATTTCCTCCAGGGATGAACCCCTGATACATTATCCAATCCCAATGTGATCAGCCTTAAACCCACATACTTTAGAGTAATAGTAAATGGATTCAGTAGGGCATACATATGTGCACACATATATATGTGTAACAATAATTATTAAAGAAGAAGAGGTCATCATATTGAGAAAAAGCAGGCATCATGAGAGAGTTAGAGTGGGGGAGGAAGGGGTGGAAATGATGTAAATAGAGTACTCAAACAATTATCAGAAATATTGTAATTACTAAAAAATGAGCCAAGTAGCCTGATTATATGGACAGGCAAAGATAAGGCAATGTTCTTTGCACCAATAAGAGAAAATGAGCTTGTTATGCAAATGAAGGGTTATGTTTGTACCAATCACATTGTGTTGGGCTCCAAAATGTGTGCAAGCAGGAAATCAACTCATAATGCTAGCCTTCAAGGAACAGGAAGAGTATCAGTGAGAACAGCATCATGAAGACAGTGGTGCACACAGAGGCCTCAGATGGTGATTCTATTGATAAGATGATCCAACATGTCAGAGAAATATGCCACAAAGATTATACCAGGTCAGTATACCTGATGGGATTTGCCCTTTTATACCTCAAAATTTCTTGGTGACCTTTGTTCCTTCAAATTTCTCCATATTACAATGGGGATAGCTAGCTTATGATGAGCCGCCAGTGACATTTTAGAAGTAAACATTTTTCTCTAGTTTCTAAGTCTACAATTGAAGAGAAATTTTGTTGTAAAATGTTCCTCTGAGTTCTATCTATGTCTGAAGTAAATGATGTGCCTTGGGGAATTTTGTATTGGATAATTAGAGGAAGCTTTGGATTTATATTCGCTATTGCAAGATGGAAGGATGGGCTAGAAGTATTTTGTAGATAGGAAAGTTGTATTTTGGGGGAAAGGATAGAGCAAGCTGATTGCAAATATTTGAATACTCAACCCCCACCACACACACACAAACACATACACACACACACACTCACACACACAGAGACACACATACTCACAGAGTTCATGTCTTCTGGGAAAGTTACATTATGAGGTTGGAAATTGGATGTTCATACAGATAATTAAAGGAGGATCAGGGAGTTATCATACATCTGAGGGCAGGACTTAAGTCCAAGGGCAAGGCCTCATTACTGAACAAAATATAAAGAGACAATGCACAGATGGAGACAGATGGAGGTAATGTTCCAGCAGCCAAAACATGGTGAAGACTGTCAATAGTAAGAGAGGTTCAGCCAGTCATAAGTGATTTCTCTCTCTGAAACTCAGGAAGATACCATTCCTTCTGACATCTCTACTATAAACTACTGACCTCTAAAATTGAAAAGTGATTAAATTCACTTTGCTTTATATCACCACAGTTATTATCAGTCATGTTGGCATTCCAAGCTAACCAATGCTTAGAATAAAATAAGAAAATACATTAAGAATTAATTTAAAAATGATGAAATGCTTCACATTGAGATAAAACATTATGTACTCTTTGAGAAAAATGCTTAAAACTTAAATATTAATTCAAGGCAGAAAATTGAAAATTTTATATATCATGCTTATACCTGTTTATTAAACTCTGGATTAGCTAGTATTTGTGAAATTAGAGGAAAGCAGTTTGAAGTATGCTTAACAATGAAGTATTTACTTCTACTTTATCTATAAAACATGCAAAAAAAGTATTTCTTCTTGAAAATGCATGTACAATAAGTAGGAACAAAGAATGAGGTTTGATGAATGGTAGGATGGCTTAGCAGGTGTAGGCACATGCTACTAACTCTGAAGTCATGAATCTGATCCCTGGGACCCAGATGGTAGAAGAAGAGAATTGGCTGCTGCAAGTTGTCCTCTGACATCCACATGTCTGCCATAGTACATACCCACTTACACACATAATGAAATAACTAAATATATAAAAATAAAATACAAATTGACAATTTAAATTTCATATGAATGAAGTTTTGGTCAAATTTCACCTATGATTAATCCAGTTACATGAATAAAATAGTAATAGTAATAAAAGCATATTAAATAATATTAAAGTTTCTCCAAAATATATTCTTGTGCATAGATTCCACTTTCATAGTTTGTGATGACTGAAGCTAAGTAGTTACAGAAAGTGATGCAGTTGTGTTATTCCTGGGCACAAAATAGAGACTTTAGAAATGTACCTATGGGCATTCTAATTCTAGAATTTCCAGGGTTGTGGACATAACTGAGTTCCTAGAATGTTTGCCTGGCTTGCATGAGGCCCTGAGTTCAGTCTCCAGTACTAGAATTACAGTAGCAATTTCTGGCTAAAATTTTAGAATTATTTTTAATCCCTTAGTGCATTCCATGGTGTTAATACTTTCAACATTGTCATGTGTCAACCTGAAGGCCTTTGACATTTGAATAAATTGCATTTGCTAAGATCTAACATTTGTGATTCAAGAGAATTTGCACATTTGTTTTGTATCTTCTTCACAACAATAAATTCTTAAACCTAAGAATGGTAGAGATCTTTTCTTAAATCTGTTTTGTATTTGCTGCTTTTTAACAGTTGTGATTAAAATATACTTAAGAAAGCTTTTTTGGATAAAAATACTTTTTATTAAAGGACTGAGAACATAAGTTTATACCAAGATATTGAGAGGTTGTCTCTAAAACATGGATTTAGTACTGATTTAAATAACTCATTCTTTTTTTCATTTTCTTATTTTTTTGTGTATTTTATACAAGAAAGTACTTTCTTAATATTTTATTTATTATTTTTATTTTATGTGTAAGGGCACCCATGTCATGCAATGCCCACGGAGGACAGAAGAGGCTGTCGGATCCCCAGAACTGGGGTTACAGATAGTTGTTAGCTACCATAAGGGTGCTAGAATTCAAACCCAAGTCTTCTGCAAGAACAGCCAGTGTTCTTAACTGTTGAGCCATCTCTCCAGCCCCCACAAGAAAGTATTTTAAAAGAAGGAAATTTTATTTTGATTCACATCTTCAGAGGGTTCAGTTAATGGCAGTTTGACTGAATGCCTCTGGGCCTATAACAAGGCAGGGTATCCAGGCATTGGAGTGCATTTCAGAGAGTGTTCACATCATAAATGCCAGGAAGCAGAGTGTAAGAGAGGAAGGGGCCAAGGACAAGATATCCTCAAAGTCCACTCCAAGGAATAGCCTTCCAGCTAGGCTCCACAACCTAAGGTTTTAAAACTCTCCCAAAGTATTGTCAATCAGCTGGGGACCAGTCAATGAACATGTGAGCCTACAGGAGACTCTATATTCAAACAACACTATGCATTTGTATGATTTTTTTCACAAAATATTGAATGTGAAATAACAAATCATGACATAAAAGTTTAAAATTTCTAACAATAATTGTGTAGTTGTTCTTCTGCCTCAGAGATATTAAAAAGAACATCAGAGTTAATAAATGTTTATTCTCAGAATAGAAGGAAACTTTATTCCAAAAGAAAGGAACAAAATTGCATGATGTTATCTTGGATTTTGATTACTAGACTCTTTTCATTAAAGTTAAAGTTGTTAAAGAAATAACATGATACATTAAATAGATAAGTCAATAGGACAATTAGATAGGTGATAAATACATAGGTGATGGGAAAGGATGGATTAGTAGGTAGAGAGATGATAGATGATTGATAGATAAATAGATATCTTATAGATAGATGATAGATACTAGATAGATTATAGATAGGTAGATAGATGATAGGTAGATGATAGACAGATGATAGACAGATAGAATAGATGATAGATAGATAGATAGATAGATGATAGATAGATGATGCATATCACTTCTTCTGCTCGTTTTCCATCAGGGTTTCCTAGTCAGTACGCCTGCAGGGTACCACGTTCTGGTCCTGCAGTTCAAGACTTTGGTTACCCGCTGTACCCTAAATGCCATTAAACCCGCAGATTGAGTTGTGGTGTGGCTCTGTAACAGTGTACTTTCCTAGCATATCACAGGGCTGAATTTCATCGCCAGACACCAGAAATGGAGACAGAGTGAAAGATGATTAGGTACATTAATAGATACATAGACAAATGGATGGATGGATGAATGGATGGATGGATAGAACATAGGTCATAGAGGTGATAAATAGAAAGTTAGATCGATGTCAGATGCTTACATGATTCATAAATGGATGACTGATGATATAGATCATAGAGAGATGGTAGATAGATACAAAGATATATAGATAGATAGATAGATAGATAGATAGATAGATAGATAGGAGATAGAGATAGATGATAGAATCTTAGTTTTGGTATCTGCATTTATTTTTAGAAGGACTTTAAATTTTTCTTCAAAAAATACTCCTTTTTCTTCTCTAGTATTTGTAAAACTTAACCCATCTTATGATATTTCCACTACTGAGATAACATCAAAATAATAATCATAACCATAATAGCAATGTATTCTACAATGCTCCTATATCTAAGGCCAGAATAATAGAGGCAACTTTAAAATGTGTTCTTACTAATTCTTTGAGAATTTCATACAATGCATTCTCATCATATTCAACACCCATTCCTCCTTCCATCTCCTCCCAGATCCACCCCTCATTTCCCCACTCGCTCCCAATTGCATGGCTTCCCTTCATTTAAAAACCCACTGAGTCCAATCTGTGCTGCACATATACACCTGGGCACACTGGAGTGTGGTCCACTTTTCTGAGCCTATGCCTTAAAGAGAATTGGCACTTCTTCCCTTGGTACTCATCAGTTTTCCAAAGGTCCCTAGTTAGGAGTGGGGGCTCACAAGCCCCTCCTGTTTCCATGCTGGAATGTTGACTGGCTTATCTGTTGCAGGTCTTATGTAGGCAACCACAGCTGCTGTGAGTTGATGAATGCTGTAGTCCTCTCATATAGAAGACACTGTTCAATTCTATTCTGCACCAGTCTCTGGCTTATACAATCTTTCTACCTCCTCTTCTGAAATGGACTCTGAGCTTTTGGGGTGGGGCTTATATACACACACACATACACATATGTTTTATATATATATAAAATTAAAGACCCACTTGGACAATAACACAGTAAATGAATTCCTTCTATGATATAGAGAATGTTTGGGGAGGACACACTGCATGGGTGATGCCTTGCCCATTTGTTTTACAGTGCTGCCCTGAGGCAGGGCTCATATGTAGTTAGTTGGAATGTCCCTGAAACTTTCAGGTAGTGCACATTTGACTTAATAGATGAAGTTTCATTGATTGCAAACCATTTTCTATAGAAGCTGCAAGGTAGATATCCCCTTTTCATGGAGTCTCTTTGAAGCCTCCTTTAACTGTTTTAGCATACAAGGGTTCTGACCTATGCAGAAGGTTAACATTTTTAGGGGAAGGGCATGGAGGCTTAGACCAGCACAGAGCATTTGGAACACATAACAGGGAAGTCAGAGTGTTGTAGATATCATTCATTGTTGTTAGGTTCCATGTCTGTCCATCAAATAATCAAACGTTTTGTGGACACTTACAAAGGTGGAGTTCTTGTTAGGATTATTAATCATGAAGCCTTGACTTGGGATTACACTTTAAATTACAGAGGAATAAGGTTATTTATCTAAGAACCGAAAGGTCCTATCTCCCTAGATGAAAACCTTCAAACTTTAGGCCTGGAGTCTTCAGACTTGAACATGGAAATTCAAGAATCTGTTGGGCTTTTCTGCAGTTCTGGAACACTGTACTTTGGGTTGTTCTCTTTTGCAGAGCAAGTTAGAAACTAAGAGAACCACTGATCACCCTGAGCATGAATGACAAACCTAGGAGAGATCTTCACCATCAGAATTCATTAGGCTAAAGAAGCTGAAATGTGTCAGTATCCAGAGCCACAGGATGAAACAGGTCAGAAAGAAATCTCAGCAGACTGCCAGAGTGCCTGTTGGGGCCTCTCTTTAGCATAGGGGCTGAGAACTCAGGAGACCCACCTGAGAGCCACCTGTATCCTAGCCCCATGTGGTGGTGAGCTTCCCCAAATCATGAAAACTTTAACTAAACAAAAGAAAACTTGATTTTCATGCCAGAATCACAAACAACAAAGGAAATCCACATGACAAAATCACAACAACAAATAATAATAAATTGGAAACCCAAAGCACTATGTCCCCACCAAACTCCACCAATCCTGTAGAAGTATTCTATAAAGAGAACCTCCTAGAGATAACCCAGGACACAGAACTTAAAAAAATCAATCATAAAAATGATCAAAGAATCCAATGAAACTAAAGAACACACAAATAAATCATAGAACTAAGAGAAGACAGGGATAAACTTTTGAATGAATTCACAAAAGTGATAGAAACACTGAAGAAAACTCAGGCAGAAATGAAGGAAGGAAGTGAAAAATTCAGTAAGTCAACTTGAAACAAAAGGGGAAGCCTCACCACTAGAATGAATGAAATGGAAAACAGAATATCAACACTGGAGAATAAAGTTGAAGAATTGGACACTCAAGCAAAGATTATGAAAAATTTTAAAAACACGTGACAAATATGCAAGAAATGTGGGATACCATGAAAAGACCAAATCTATGTATCATAGGCATAGAGGAAGGAGAAGAAATTCAGGTTAATGATATTGACTAGATCTTAAACAGGACTGTAGAAGAGAATTTCTCCAAATTAAAGAAAGACATCCCCATACAAATACAAGAAGCACATAGAACACCAAATAGACAGAACCAGAAACTATACTGCCCATGGCAAATCATAGTAAAAACACTGAATGTACAGAACAAAGAGAGAATATTGAAAGCTGCAAAAGATAAACAACAAGGTCACATAGAAAGGAAAGCCCATCAGAATTACAGCTGACTTATCAATGCAAACTATGAAAGCCAGAAGAGGCTGGATCAAGGTATTTCCATTCTAAATGACAATAGGTGCCAGCCCAGAAAACTCTACCCAGCAAAAATGTGTATTACAATTGAGGGGAGAAGAAAAATCTTCCATGACATGATTAGCCTGAAAGAATACGTGTCTATGAAACCAGACCTTCAAAGAATACTTGAAGTAATACACAAAGCAGAGAGAGTGTTCTTGTTTGTTCTTCATTGCTGGGACAAAACACTCTGACCACTACCAACTTGGTAGGAAAGGGTTTATTTATCTTACATCTCCTGGGTCACAGTTCATCAAAGAGCCCAAGGTAGGAACTCAGGGCAGGAACCTGGAAGCAGGAGCTGGAGCACAGGCCATGGAGGACCACTGCTTACTTATGCAACACAGGCCCACCTGCTGAGGGGCGGCACCACCCACAATGGGCTGGGCCCTCCCACATCACTCATCAAGAAGATGCTCCTCAGACATGGCCAAAGGCCAGTCCAATAGAGGAAATTGTCCAATTGAGGCTCCCTCAACCCAGGTGTGTCAAGTTGACACTAAAGCTATCCAGCACAGAGAGAAACAACTATACCCCAGGGACAATGAAAGAAAATAAATAAAGGTGTAATTGAGGAAACACAAAATTAGACAGAGAACACAAAATGACCAATACACATCTTTCAATAACAACTTTAAATACCAATGAACTGAACTCCCCAGTCAGAAGACACAAGCTAAGTGAATGGATTAAGAAACAAAATCCATCATTTGCTGTCTGCAAAAAAACCCACCTCAGTTTCAGAGACAGGCACTACCTTAAAGGGAAAGGATGGAGAAGAATATTTCAGGAAAATGGCACTAAGAAACAAGCAGGGGTTGCAATTATAATACCTGAATAAATAGACTTCAAAGTAAAACTAATCAGAAGAGATAAGGAGGATCACTTCATTCTGATCAAAGGAACAATTAACCAAGATGATATTACAATTCTGAATATACATGCACCAAACTCTGGTGCCCCATATTTATAAACACAACACTACAGGACTTTAACACAAAGATTAACCCCAACTCAGTAATAGTAGGAGAATTTAATACCCCATTGTCTCCATTAGACAGGTCAATTAGACAAAGAATAAACAGAGAGCTGTAAGAATGAAACAATATCACACATCAAGTGGACCTAACAGAAATCTTTTGAATATTCCACCCAAGCACCAAAGAATACACTTTCTAATCAGTACCCCATGGAACTTTTCCAAAAATTGACCACATACTGGTGTGCAAAACAAGCTTCAACAAATACAAAAATATTGAAATAATTCCATGAATCCTATCAGTCCACAATGCAACAAAGCTCAAATTCAAAACTGGAAGAGGCCTTAGTCATTACAGGAACTCGGGGCAATTAAACAACACACTCCTAACCAGTGAGTGGATCAAAGGAGAAATTAAGAAAAATAAATAAAAGAATTGTTGGAAATTAATGAAAAAGACAACATAATACAAGGAAATCTCTGGGACTCTTTAAAAGCAGTTCTAAGAGGGAAGTTTATAGCTCTAAGTGCCTACATTAAAAAAAATTAGAAACAGCCCAAATAAATGACCTAATATTGCAAATAAAGATGCTGAAGGGCAAGAACAAATGAAACCCAAACGCAACAGAAGAGAGGAAATAACAAAAATCAAAACGAAAATCAATGAACTATAAACAAAGAAAACAATACAAAGAATCAATGACTCTAAGAGTTGGTACTTGGAAAAGCTAAAGAAGATACACAGACCCTTATCTGAGTTAACCAAAAGAAAGAAAGAGCAAATCCAAATCAACAAAATCAGAGATGAAAGGGGAAACACCACAACAGACACCCAAAAGATCCGCATATTATAAGGGAATATTTTAAATCCTATACTCTACTAAATTTGAAAATCTAAAAGAAATGAATGGATACTTAAAATCATGGGAACTACCAAAGTTAAACCAAGAAGATATCAACAGTTTAAACAGACCCAAAACATTTGAGGAAATTGACACAGTAATACAAAGCCTCACTAAAAAAACTCTAGGCCCAGATGGACTTACAGCAGAATTCTACCAGAAACTTAAAGAAGACCTCCAACCAATAGTACTTAAATTATTCAAAGCTATAGAAACAGAGGGAGGACCCCAGTTCCTTCTATGCTGCCAGTGTCACTCTAATACCAAAACTGGGCAAAGACACAACCAAAAAATAAAACTATAAACCAATATCCTTACTGAACATAGATGCAAAAATTCTTAACAAATACTTGCAAACCACATACAGATATACATCAAAAAGATCATTCACCATGATCAAATAGGCTTTATTCCAGAGATGCACAGATGGCACAATATACACAAGTCCATAAATGTCATTAATCATATAAATGAACATAAAAGCAAAAATCACATCATCATATCAATAGGTGTAGAAAAGGCTTTTGACAAAATTCAATATCCATTCACGATAAAATTTCAAAAGGGAATTGGACTGGAGGGAACATTCCTCAGCATAATTAAAGCTATATACAACAAACCCACAGCCAACGTGATTCTAAATGGAGAAAAACTGGGAACATTCCCATTAAAATCGGGAACCAGAAAAAGGTAGTCTACTATCTTCATGCCTTTTCAAAATATTTCTTGAAACTCTTGCTAGAGCAATAAGAGAAAAGAAAGAAATTAAAGGAATACTAATTGGAAAAGAAGAGGTCAAACTATTCCTTTTTGCAGGTGATATGATACTATATCTAAGAGATCTGAAAAGTTCCACTGGAAAACTCCAAGAACTGATCAATACTGGCAACATAGTGGCAGGTTATAAAATCAATCTACAAAACCCAGTAGCTAAACTATACCTCACCTTTAAAAATAAAAAAAAGGGGGAGATGTGGGAGACAAGGCGAAAGTCTTATTGACAGCCATACAGCAGGCCTGAGGCAACGTCCAGACTACTGGAGCCACAAGGAACACCTTGTGACATTTTGCTCCCATTGGGAGATCATGAAACTGATACCTAGAGCTCACCACTCCCTAATCACCACCCTTAGAATCAAGGTATTCTACTTGCTGTACTGTGATAGGACGCTAAACCTGTTATGCTAATAAGGTATCTTACTTGCTGTGCTGTGATTGGACCACTAACCCTATATAAGCTTGTGCCTTCCTGCAATAAAGCAGACCTGTGTCACTGAACCTGGTCTCCTGTGTCTGAATGCAGCTCCACTGACACAGTCTCCTCACCAGCCCTGGGGTCCAGACTGGATGACTGATCAGAGAAACTAAGAGAGCAGGACAGCAGCCATAGCCGGAGGAGAGCAGCCACAGCTGGTAACCATGGCTGGCACCCAACGTGGGGCACGAAGCCTCCTGCCCCACAGAGCTCTAACACACTGAGCTGTAACACTCAGTGATTGGACCACTATCCCTATATAAGCTTGTGCCTTCCTGCAATAAATCAGGCCTGTGTCACTGAACCTGGCCTCCTGTGTCTGAATGCGCCTCCACTGACACAGTCTCCTCACCAGCCTTGGAGTCCAGACTAGACGACTGATTGGAGGAATTAAGAGAGCAGGAGAGCGGCCATAGCTGGAGGAGACCAGCCACAGCTGGCAACCACATCTGGTGCCCAACATGGGGCACGAAGCCTCCTGCCCCACGGAGCTGTAACACACTGAGCTGTAACACTTTGCATCCAGCTGCTGCCAGCCCCTGTGCTGCTGCACTGGTTTCTCTCCTCAGGAGTAGGCAAATTAGGGTAACAGAAAAGGATTTAACTAAGGTTTTAGATGAAGTACTAGCTCTTGCCCCCTGGTTTACAGATTCTTGTTGCTGGGATCCTGAACAATGGGCTTGCATTTTATTCTTGACCTGGCATAGAGAAGTCATGGAGGGATGCCCACATTCTGGGCTGTTCTACCCCACTGTGGCAGCCATTCTGGTCTCCCTTCATAGGGTTCCCCCAGAAGGCCCTGAACAGGACAATCCCCTATTTAAGGAGATAGATGAGCAAATACAACAACAGGATGCTGGGTATGGCCTGTCCCAGGCATTTCCAGTTAAAACAAAACTAACAGATTCTTGTTCTGATAAAACTATGACTGTTAATGATGCTATAAAAAATGAGGAATTGGGGTTTGAGAGCTCCCCTGATGAAAAACAGGAAATCAAGATCGCTTCTGCCCCACCATCTTGTATTAGCTTTGATGCAAAACAGGAAGTTAGGGCAGCCTCTGCTCTGCCATTACGGGGCAATGGCTACTTTCACCATCTTGCACTAGCTTTAAGGAAGTTCCCCTTCAGTCCATCTACCCCTCCCTTCTGGAGGAGGACTTGAAGCCCCTCCTGCCTAGGCCCCTCTTCTATGATACAATGGGAGATTTTCCACAGTTTTTCCCAGTTACCATCAATCAGGGACTACAGAACCCTAATGTCTGGAATCCATATTCTCATGATACCTTAAGGAAGCTGCATAAGGCAGCAGTTGAGGATGGCATTCACTCCTGCTGGTTTAGTCAGTTATTAGATACAATCAGTCATTCGGCCAATACCCCCTATGATTGGCAGAATATCGCCCATGCCTGCTTACAGGGAGGAGATATTTTTTTATGGAAAGCTGCTTACCAAGATGAATGTGAACAACAGGCAGAAGAGCACAATAGAAATGACAATATCCAAAACATTGAAATTGATGCTCTAGTAGGATGTGGCAATTTTGAGATCCCCCCCCCCCCAAGCTCACTACAGGAAACTCCCTGCTACTTTGAGCAAGTACGGCTTTGCGCGCTTCATACTTTTTGAAGTATGCCATCTCGTGGTGATACCCAATTAACCAAATTAATACAAAAACCAGGCAAGTCTTTCTCTTTTGTTGAGAGATGCCAACAAAGTATAAATAGAAAGATCAGTCATCAGGGAGCTGCCGATGCTTTGCTCAAGGATCTTGTATATGAAGGCTGCTCTACAGAGTGCCACCTTGCCATAGGACCTGTTAGACACAAGGATGCCTCTGGATTCTGGCCTGCCAAGATGTAGGGACCACTCAGGCCCATGCCACAGCCCTTGCTGAGGCACTGGCTGCATATCAGCCTCAGGCAGAGATGGAAAAAGGCAAATGTTTTGCCTGCAGGGGACAGGGCCGTTGATCACCTACCTGTCCTAATAAGATTATGAAAGAGGCCAAAAGGAGCCAGATTCCCCCTTCAAAGTGCCTGAGATGCCGCAAAGGCTTTCATTGGGTAAGAGAATGTAGGTCTAAGGTGGATGCAGATGGTAAACCCATACAAAAGGTGCTTTTAAACGGGCAACAGGGCACTTCTCAGCCCTGCCCCAAAGAGAGGAAGT
This sequence comes from Nannospalax galili, assembly GCF_000622305.1. Taxonomy (NCBI): domain Eukaryota; kingdom Metazoa; phylum Chordata; class Mammalia; order Rodentia; family Spalacidae; genus Nannospalax; species Nannospalax galili. The sequence continues at coordinate 919,957 of NW_008336075.1, read as the reverse complement.
AAGGGAATACACGCCCCATGTCCAATGGGTGATGCCTATTGATTTGCATAAGCCTAGGATGCAACTTTCCCTAGATGGACATAAGTTTAAAGGCCTAATTGATACAGGGGCTGATATTACTGTAATCAGGCAGGAAGAAGCCTTGTCTCATTGGCACCATAAGCCTGGACCCCCTATACAAGGTGTTGGGGGCTTACAAAATACTTTACAGGTCCAATGCCCCATGGTCTGGACTGACCCAGACAGCAACACAGGAGCTATTAAACCTCTCCTAGCTTCAGGGCTTCCTCATAACCTGTGGGGGAGAGATATCCTCTGCAATATGGAGGCTGTTCTAACTTCCAGTGACAAAGCCTTTTATGATGACCGCATTATAGACCAGCAGTTAGTTAATGCCCCCAACTCTCACCCCCAATTCTAATGGCCACTGCTCCGCTGCCCAAGCCGCCCCCACATCAAACTAACATGGGATACTAAAGTTCCCATATGGGTAGAGCAGTGGCCTCTTCCTTCACATAAATTAGCTCATTTGATCTCCTTGGTCCAGGAACAGTTATCCTTGAGTCATATTGATCCCTCACTTAGTCCTCATAATTCTCCCATTTTTGTTATACAAAAGAGATCAGGAAAGTGGAGACTTTTACATGATTTAAGGGCTATTAATGAGTATATGAAGCCTTTAGGTACCCTTCAAACGGGAATGCCTCACCCTACTGCTATTCCCAAAAAGTGTGCAATTATTATTATGGATATTAAGGACTGTTTCTTTTCTATTCCTCTTCATGCCCTTTCTAGGCATCTGTACAGCTCAGAGAGCTCTCAGCCATGTTACAGGTCTTTCAGTATCTCCTTACAACTCCCTGTAATATTTTTTCTGACAGTGCTTGTGTAGTTCAGACTCTACAACATCTGGCCATTGCAGCTTTCCAGCCCCACCAGAGCCCCCTTGATTTGTTACTCTCTTCATTACAACTATTACTTGAGCAGCGCTCTGCCCCTTGGTATATTCAACACTTGTGGTCTCATACCAATCTCCCAGGGCTTCTGGCAGAGGGCAATACCACCATTGACAACTGGTCCTGAGCACCACCCTAGACTCAACAAGCTAGAGACTTACATGCCCGCTTCCACCTTTCTCCCCAAGCTATACATAGGCTCCTCCCTAACTTGCTGATTCAGAGCTGTAAATATTTGGTCAGTGCATGCTCCTCTTGTGCCCCTCTTTTACCTCTGGGACCATTACAACCCTCTGGAACTCTTCCTAGGGGCCTTGGCCCCAAGATACGGCAAATGGACATCACTCATTTTTCTCCTTTTGGCAAGCTCAAGTATATCCATCATATTATTGAAACTTATTCCAATGTCCATTTTGCATTGGCCTGCTCTGGTGAGATGGCTTCTCATGCCAAAAGGACTGTCAAATATGCCATGGTCCTTATGGGAATTCCTTGGCAAATAAAAACAGATAATGGTCCTTGTTATGTTTCTGCTACCTTCAGCCATTTTTGCTCTGACTGGAATATTAGGCAAATAACTGGTATCCCTTACAATCCTCAGTATCAAGGAATTGTTGAACATTCCCAACAAACATTCATTAAACAAATACAGAAAATAGGGAAAGACAATGATAAAGGACCCTGCTATAAGGACACTAATTTTGTTATACAACAAGCTCTATTTGTATTAAATGTTCTAAAATTTGATTCCAATGGCCTCCTAGCAGCAATAAAGCATTGGGGGGCATTCACTCAGCCTGCTCCTGCTCCCATGGTGAGATGGAAGGACCCTCTCACAAGTGAATGGAAAGGTCCACACCTATTATTAACACAAGGATGAGGCTATGCTTGTGTCTTTCCAGATAATCTTCCAACCCCCATCTGGATCCCAGCCCAGAACATTAGAATTGCCTGCGATGGAAAACCTCCCTCCACAACCAACGACCCCAGAGATGGCAGACCCTGGAGGAAGCACCTCTATTATGTGTGCCATCATTACTGCTAACTCCTGATTTTTGGACCCTGCATTGTTAAGGATCTTGATAATTTTGTTAAAACTCGTATTTCTCTGGTTCAGTTAGCTGTTTCCCCACCTCCAGATCTTGCCAGGCATGTCTCTGCAAACAAGGACCCGCTGTCCCTTGCCCTTACCAACCTATAATAATAGAGATATGAAAATTAGGCTTGAGCATAAGTGTAAAATCTTACAGAACAATCATGCAATCGACCTGAGACAACAGCCCAACTGCCAGAGCCACAGGAAATGCCTTGTGATATATACTCCTGTTGGCAGACTGTGAGACTGATGCCTAGAACTTGCCACTCCCTAATCCCCATCATTACCCCAGATTGGACGACCCCGCTCCATCTGCTTTTATTGGATTCTTAGCCCCTTAAGAGGCCTTTGCATGGGCCAAAGCTTGACAAACTGCCTCTCCCTCTGCCATACCATACCAAGGGACTCACCCTTTGAGGGCTGGTAGTCAATGACAGGTAAGATCCCAAAAGATGGGACAACCTAAGACAGGCATAGTCCATAATGCTGGGTGACCCTTGAGGTGGGGACAACAATGCCAAGGCAAAGAACCTCAAGTCCCACTGGTTGGCATGGAGTTGGCCCAGCCTGCTCTTGAGGAAGCTCACCATCTTGAGGGAGGGGGCTCTTGATACAATGACCCCCTGAGCCATTCTAGCTGGATTGATATCAATATGCTATGTATTCTAAACTATACCTCACCTTTAAAAATAAAAA
>NW_008336075.1:882357-917068 GCF_000622305.1 Nannospalax galili | reverse complement strand
ACCTGTTATGCTAATAAGGTATCCTACTTGCTGTGCTGTGATTGGACCACTATCCTTATATAAGCTTGTGCCTTCCTGCAATAAAGCAGACCTATGTCACTGAACCTGGTCTCCTGTGTCTGAATGCAGCTCTGCTGACACAGTCTTCTCACCAGCCTTGGGGTCTGGACTGGATGACTGATCAGAGGCACTAAGAGAGCAGGAGAGCAGCCACAGCTGAAGGAGAGCAGCCACAGCCGGCAACCACACCTTTCTATATACTAATAACAAGTAATTGAAGAAAGAGTACAGGCAAATACTCACATTCACAATAGCTGCAAAATATAAAAAATAAATAAATAAATAAAAAATAAATAAATAAATAAAATATCTTGGAATAAAACTGACCAAAGACAACAAAGATCTCTACAATGAGAATTTTAAATCATTAAAGAAAGAGATTGAGGAAAACAACAGGAGATATTAGGAAATCCTATGCTCATGGGTTGGAAGAATTAATATTGTAAAAATGACCATCCTACCAAAAGCAACATATAGATTCAATGCCATCCCAATCAAAGTCCCCATGACATACTTCACAGAATTAGAAAAATAACAATCTTTAAATTCTTATGGAATCACAAAAGATCCCAGATAGCCAAAGCAGCCCTGAGCTCAAAGAGCAATGCTGGGGAGATTACGATACCAGGTCTTAAATATACTACAGAGCTATAGTCAAAAAACAGCATGGTACTGGCACAAAAAATGAGACATAGATCAATGGAGCACCATTGAAGACCCATACCTGAGTACACACAATTTCAGCCACCTGGTATTTGACAAAGGTGCCAAGAACACACAGTGGGGGAAAGACAGCATCTTCAACAAATGGTGTTGGCAAAACTGGATTTCCACCTGTAGAAGAATGAAACTGGTTCCTTATCTTTCACCTTGCACAAAAATCAACTCCAAATGGATCAGAGAGAAGTGGCTTAGGAATTTAGTCAACAATCAAGAAGTGGAACCTCATTAAACTACAAAGATTCTGTACAGTAAAGACAATAAAAAAGTGAAGAGAAAACCCACAGAGTGGGAAAAATCTTCACTAGTGACACATCTTTCAATCTTTCAGAGGTTTAACATCCAGAATGTATAATGAACTCAAAAAACAAAGAATTGAGAAACCAAATGACCCAATTAAAAGATGGGCTAAAGATATAAACAGAGTGCTGTCAAAGGAAGAAATAAAGATTGCAAAGAAACATCTCAAAAAGTGTTCAATATTATTAGTTATCAAGGATATGCAAATTGAAACCACACTAAGGTTTCACCTTACCCCAATCATACTGGCTAGGATCAAGAGAACAAATGATATCAAATGCTGGTAAGGGTGTAGAGAATGGGGCACACTCATTCATTGCTGGGGAGATTGCAAACTCTGCAACCCCTCTGGAAAACAGTGTGGAGAATGCTTCAAAAACTAAAAATGAACCTACAATATGACCCAGTTATACCATTCCTTGGCATATATCCAAAGGACTCATCCTTTTATAAAGACATTTGTACAACCATGTTTGCTGCTGCTCTCTTTGAATAGCTAAGAGATGGAAGCCACCTAAGTGCCCCTCAACTGATGAGTGGTTAACAAAAATGTAGTGTTTTTACATAATGGAGTTCTATTCAGCAGTAAAGAAAGATGAAATAATGAAATTTGCAGGTAAATGGATGGATCTAGAAACTGTTATACTAAGTGAAGTAACAGACTCAGAAATACAAAGGACGTACGTTCCCCTCATTTGTGGATCCTAGCACCAATTTTTTTTTATAGTCCATGTTCTTTTAAAAAGATGATACTGGAAATCAGTCTCTTATGTGTGAAATAACTACCACCATCTTGACTTCAGCTGTGCCTGATTGTTTAATATCATCACAATTGGGCTTGTTGATGGTTGTGCTCCTTCATTTAAGGAGGGGAAAACGAGGTCAGTGGACCCTCACTGGAGTATCCAGCCACTCTTTCCGGCCAACTGTATGTAATTTAGAACTAATTACACACGGTCTCCTGGATATGGTGAGGACTAAAATATGTAATCTTGGAGAGGCTAGGAAGAGAGGGCATACTCATGCTGGGTAAAGGCTTTCCAGTGTGCATACCCCCAGGTCACTCATACACTTCAACAGCCCTTCAGTCATCTCTGTAAGTAAGTTCAGAAAATTCATTGGTTCTTCAGGAAAAGTTTAATTAAACATTGGTTTGACTCTAGAACCTTTAAAGGGATAAGCATTGCTTAGTATCCCCAGGAAAATAATTCTCACAACAGACAGAAAATTTATTTGTTAATGTTATTATATCTCATAATTATTGAAAAAAGAAAATGAGATTGTAAAAGATGTTAAAAGGATATGGGAATGAAGATATTTTCCAAAATAGAAAAAATGAGAAAACCTAAGCAAGTGATGAGGATCTGTGTAAGTTTGCTATGATATATAAAGGATGAGACAAAAATGATATACACATAACTTTAAAATTTCTAAGGTCATAGTTTAGTCAACTAGTTTAAGGTCCAAATATATGTGTAGTCAAGGTTTATGTGAGAACATTTGGTCTTTGCCCAAACTTTATCTGCATAGCACATGGTAATTAAAAGTATCAGACTGGTAGAATTAACCTTCTTGAATGTTTAACAGCCATACTTTGAGGCCTTTACTACTCTGGTCAGAGGGACTTAAAGAAGAGTTTTTGCTCCTTGCCATCCAAGGTCGACAAACTTCCAGGGTATATGGAGCATCTCTCAAAATGTCCTGTAACTGTGGTGAGTCACCTGTCCTCTTGATCCATGGATCAAGGCCATGGAGACCATACCAGATGGACTTGAACCAGTATCCAGTCTACAAAGAAGAGGGTCAACTCAGAGGAAATATTCCCCCATGCTTCCAAATGAAGCCAGCCATGGTCAAGCAGAACCTTTGAATTATCTTCATATAGATGGAACTGCTTTTTTAAAAAAAAAAAAAAAAAAAAAAAAAAAAGGAGCCAGGGGCTCCTCCCAAGCCCATGTGACCCTGTAAGGAACATATCCTCCAATGACCTGAAGAGTAAAAATAAATTGGTTATTTGAGCCAAGTATATTGTCTTAAACACTCAAAAGGAAAGTATAACCAAAGAGTAACGTCATCAGTATATTTCCTTAAGATTTGAAGGGATTATACTTCCCAGACATTAGGCTTAAGTCCTTATAAAAATGTTATTTAGGGGATGGGTGTGGTGGCACACACCTTTAGTCCCAGCACTTGGGAGGCAGGAGGATTTCTGTGAGTTCAAGGCCAGCCTGGTCTACATAGTGAGTTCCAGGACAGCTGGGGCAACAGGGGGACCCTGTCTCAAAAAGACCAAAAAAAAAAAAATGTTATTTAGAAAATTATTTCTCATTGATGATTTTCTTTCTAAGCAAAAAATGCTGCTCAGATGTGCTGCTCTCCAAATTTTGATCAGCAGTACTGTAGTGCTCACCTGTAGGTAAGGGAGATAACCCATTATTGTTCTAAAATGAAGGCTAAATTTGTTTCCTCCCCCTATCTAAAAGCCTTTGAGAGGGAACTAACACTGATTCTGGCCACTCCAGAAGCTATTAAACTGCTTGAAAACAAATCCTGCATCCATCACTCTTGAATCCAGCCTTGGAAGTCAAAAGAAAAATGAGAAGGAACCCAATAGAGGGATTCTTTAGGAAGCTTTCTTCAAGAAATCCCAGTGGACATTGATATGAACATTTGAAATTTGCCGTGTTCTGACATTTTTTTTTTCTGGTTCCGTGTCTAGAATTTGCAATGCTAACTACTCTTGCCCTTACTTCTCCATCACATCCTCCTATTCATGATTCAAGGACTTTCTTTTCTCCCTACAGAGAAGAGTTATGCAATTTGAGAGTCTTTCAGATAGACCCACTGAAGGGGTACTCCAATTGCCTCACCCTGTGTCACTGTTCAGCACGGAAGAAACCAGAGCCTTCTGTGTCCCGATTCCCTATCGATAATTTGGGTAACCTCTTCAGAGGATGGAGTGATAAGAATAGGAGGTAGGAATTAGCTAGGCAGTTAGGGTAAAGAGAATCCAAAGAAAAATAGCCAGTTTCTTGGCTAAAAATCAAAATGTCCTTGGGGCTCTTAGTAACATACTCTGTTCCAAAGGCCAAAAATGTCAAAAGTCTTTGGGAGCTTTTATCTACACCCTATAAGATTTTAGGGCTACCTCTTCAGAGGGGGGAATGTTAGAGTAGCACAAAGTCCCATTAAGAAAGGAAGAAAGAATAGAAAGAAGGTTTTTTTAAGGAAGGAAGGAAGGAAGGAAGGAAGGAAGGAAGGAAGGAAGGAAGGAAAGAAAGAAAAAGAAGTTGTCAGAAAAAAGTGATGGGAAAATATGGGAGGTATTGGAGGGGAGGGAGTGGACATGGATTTTATCAAAACACCTTGCATGCATGTATGAAATTCTCAATAAAGCTCTAAAAAGTTAATCATAAATAAATAAAATAAGATAAAATAAAAAGGACACAATGTTTGGAGGGGGACCTGTTGAGGAGGATACAGGGAAGGTGGTTAAATATGATCCTATTTCTTACAAAGAAAAAATTCTAAATGCAAAAAAAACAAGAAACTTGAGAAGATGTAAGTGTGGACTTGCAGTTCCTCCAAGCTCAATGTGATTTCCAGGGAAAGCAGGAGAAAAATACTAGCTTCTTGTCTGGAGTTGCTAGTGGAATAAAAAAATGAAACCAGTGTGAGAGAAGAACCCCATCAGGCAGCAGGGTTGAGCAAAACTGTGGACCTTTTCCTGAGGAAAAGTCAATGTGCAAACTTTCCCAAGTCTAACGAATGTGATTCTGGCTCACTGAAATAACAGTTCAAATGAAACTGTCCATCAGTTCTCATTTCCTAGATATAACCTTGGGAAATGGACAAAGTTTCTAGAATGAGCATGGTGGAGTGGTGGCATTTTAATGTGAGGATTTCATGCATGAGTGTGCTATAACTGAGACATTTACACCCTGGGTTCCCTGTTAAAATCTTCCCATATTCCCCAGCTACCGCCTCAAATTAATGAACTCTTCTTTATTTTCAGAAGTGTGTGTGTCTGTGTGTGCATCTGTGTGTGTGTGTGTGTGTGTGTGTGTGTGTGTGTGTGTCTGAGTGTGTGTGTTTGTGTATCCCAGAAAGTTCAGTTAATGTTGGCCATATTTGTATGTATTTAGGGCTGACCACTTAGGATTTTAGTCTCTGTGAAAAACAAACAAATAAAAAACAACCAGTTTCCCTCAAAAGCCATTGGCTACATGTAGTTCTCTATTTGGGGATGGATCTTGTGAAAATTTCCCCCATCCATGTTGGCATGTCAATTACTGTGGTCTTTGCAAGCCAGAATGATTATGAACATAGTCTGCAAGAGCAGTGTGTGCTCTTAATTTGGGAGCCATGCCTACAGACCCCACAAGCAATTATTCCTAACAAGTGAACTGTGAAAGAAAAAAAGATGGAAAATTGAAGTTGAATGTATCAAAAATCAGACACTTGTCAAAACAGACAAACACACACACACAAAAACACACATCCACATGCACATGTAAACTTTGATAATACAATTGATAGCATACTACCCAAAACCTTTCCTTTATTCACATATATGTCTGCCTGTGTGCATGCCCATTTGTATAAGGGTATGCAGGATGACCAAAAGAGGGTGTCTGATCTCATGGTGCTAGAGTTACAAGTGGTTGTCAACTACCCAATATGCGTGCCGGGAAACAAACCGGGGTCCTCTGGAAGAGCTGTAAGCACTCTTAACCACTAAGCCATCTCTCTAGTCCTATGGTCTAAAATCTTTTGGACTTTTAATGCCATCATTGAAACAATGCTTTCTGTCCCAATTTAGCATAGCTAAGTCTAATTTTACCTTTTTTTGCACAAGTTTACATAAAAATATTAATTTAAAAACTGTTACAGAAACAGTCTCAATGAGATAAAACCTGGAGTCATCCCTAACTTTATAATCTTTTCTTCTTCAGAGAAACAGCATTAGTTTGGTGCACATAATCTTTGCAAAAATATATCCAACTTAAGAAATTATTTTGCACATATTTTATTTCATTTATTCATGAAAATTTTTATTATTTTCAAATTACTTATGACCATGAATTATTTATTTTTTCCAGTAATTGCATAATTGTAGAATTGCCTCTATGTCTTAATCTGCAATATCTTACTACTTAGTCTGAATTTTCTTTGATCAATTGATTCATACAATGGATTATTTTTATGATGAAATCCTAAATTTGGAAAGAGGGCTTTACCTACAATCACTTCCTTCAATGTTCAAAAGTACTGACTGATACCTGGCGAAGAGCAGTTTTGATGCTACATCACACTCCAGTTTCAGTGATAGTCCTTCTAGACTAACAAACTACTACGTGCCTTATACCACAACTTCCAATCCACATGCAGAAATCTTAACAGCTATTTTCTCCTTCTCACCAGTAATTTAATATAAGATGGCTTTTTTGAGGTCTCATATTACTAAGAATTCATCCCTATTTGAAAATATATCCAGCCATACGTTCACAAGTAATGAAAATCATGAGATGGTATGAGCAGAGGATTTTGGGGGAATGGAATACTTTGCATTTAATTAAATCAAATACTTGCACAGTCACCTTAATCCACTGTCTTCTTATCAATGCACTATTGCTGAAACAGATGACACTATATCTCTGCTTCTCCATCACATGTACATTATTTGAGCTCTTCTTCCTGTGAAATTTTCATCAACAGCATCTCTAGTTCATGAGAGTTCAAGCAAATAATCTTACAGAAAAAAGTTCATATCTTTGAAGCTTTAAAAGATCCGAGAGCTGGGGTTATCTGTCTAGATAACCCCAATGTTAAAATTGCTCACTGCTGCTCCAGAGGACATGAGTTCGATTCCTGGAGCACATGTCAGGTTGCTCTGGCTTCAGGGAAGCCAATTTCCTCTTCTGGCTGGCCTTGGTTAACTGCACTCACATGCTTATACCCCCTCCCACATATACATAATTAGAACTAAATATTCAATATATTTTTGAATAAAAAATCGACCTTAGAGATATTTTAATCAAATAATCTCAGGATAAAAGAAGTGATGTGTACAGTAGCAAAATACCTTATCTCAAGTCATGTGGGTTTATGGCAGGCCTAAAATTAGAATTGAATTATCATGCCTGTGAGTCATCAATAATATCCATCATGTATCAAACTACATACTATTCTCTATAATATTAATTTTTCTTTGTTAATTAGTATAAGATAGCTTCTCAGACTAGTAAAAAACCCCAAGACTGTAAAAGATGCAGCAGAGTGAAGGCTACTTAGCCCTCACACAAACCTTTTCCATGACTGCCCAGATGAGAAATAGGAGAAAAAGAAACATCTCAAGTCTGATGATTGTTTATTCTTCTATATTAGCATATCCATTTGTATTACACTGATACCACCTTGTCCTGTATTCTCACTGTGTGGGGGGCTGGTATATTCAAACCTTTATTGGATAGCTACTTCCCAACAAGATGTCTAGCCTGAAGAGAAACAGAAGTCTTGTTTAAATTGTTAGCTCTCTTCTATCACATTTTAATTTAGTTGTTTTTACAAATCTATGTGATAACACTGTATCTATATTTTAAACAACAGCAGTTTTAGTCAAATCACCTGCTAAAGATTAGATAGAGGTTAGTTTTGAGGCAATGTGTCAAACTTGAAACTTAATACAAACTGCAGAGTCCTTACTGCTGCATTGCACTGCCTTCCAAAAGCATGTACTCCAGACTGTCTAGGTGACTCAGTTGGTAAATTGCTTGCCTTGCAAGCATGAGGATCTGAATTCCATGCTCATAACCCAGGCACAGGGGTGCACACTTGTAATGCCAGTTAGCAAAGCAGCAATAGGTGGGACCTTCTGGCTAGTTAGTCTAACCTAATCAGTTAGCTCCAGGCAAGTAAGAGACCCTGTCCCCAAAACCAAGATGGACAATTCCTGTCTTCACTACTTACCTTGTTATTATGACAAAATTCTTGACCACTAGCAAACTTATAGGAGGCAGGGTTTATTTTGCCTCATAGTTCTAGGATACAGTCCCATATGATGAGGAAGTCATGGAAGCAGGTGCTTAAGGCAGCTGGTCACATTGCTGCCACAGTCACTGAGCAGAAGGAGATGAAGGCTATTGTTACATTCCCTTTATTCTTTTTATTCAGTACAGAACTCAGCCCATGGGATGTTGCCTTCCACTATAGGTGGATCTTCATACCTTGAGTAGCCTAATCAAAATAATTCTTCCTAAGCATGCTCAGAGTCTAACCCGGTCTAGATACTCTTTCACAAGTATGTCCAGAGGCTTACCTAATCTAGGTAATCCGTCATAGGTGTACTCAGAGGCTCCTTTCCTAGGTGATTCTAGGTCATGTCAAGTTGACAATCAGTATAAACCTTAACAGCAACCGAGGAACACTTGGGGTTGACCACTGGCCTCCACATGTATGCACACACATGCATTTCTAGCTTCACACACAAACACCTGTACATGTATGAACACACACACACATACACACACCAAAAATACTGCTCAAAATGCACATCACTATGGATCTTCCTGACTGACAGATCCTGACAAGGGTTTCTGTAAGTCATTGTTTGCTGTTTGCAGTAACACAAACCTAAATAATCAACATCATTTAGTGTGTTTTCCATGTCTTCAAAGACAGGATCTCTGAAAGCCTGGTCCCTTCAATTTGAGAATCTAATTCACTTTATTTACACCTCTTAATTATTTCAATTAATGGGGAAGTCAGAGAGATAACACGTAATTAAGCAGTACAGTCTTTAGCTTTGGAATGCAGTGTGATTTGACTTGTAAATTTCTTCTGTTGTGCATCCTGTAAGTCATAACAAAGACAGATGCACTTTGATCAAGTCTCATGGGGTCAGTGCAGTTCTACCCACATAGGCTTGGCCGCCATGTACCAGGCATTGCACTTGATGCTAACACCAGGGAGATCATATACAAAATACACATAACTCTGACCCTCATTAAGCTACATGCTAAAGACAAAGACAGCATGACACCAAAAAATGCTAGTGAACAACAGAAACTCACAAAGAGGGTTGTTTTTTTTTAAAAAAACTTTGACACAATTGACATTGTGTTGAGTCACAGAAGATTAGGTAGTTAGGCAGAAGAATAAAGATCAATTGTGCTCCAACTGATCTTACTGTTACACACTTACTGTTCTGTCAACATGTCTTAAGGGCAGGCATGGGGAGGCTGTAAATATGATTAGGCAGTTAAAAGCACTGACTGCTCCCGTAGAGGACCCAGGTTCAGTTCTCAGAACCCACATGACAGCTAACAACCATTTATAACTCTAGCTTCAGGGGATCCAATGCCCTCTTCTCACCTCCACTGGAGATGTCTGACATGGGTTTACTTATATACAAGCCGGCAACATTCATACACATAAAACAAAAACAATAAAAAATATATTTTAAAAAGGTCTTACACAAGCATGAGGACCCAAGTTTGAATGTTCAACACCCTTCTGTGGTGATATGTGCTTGTAACTTGTGTGATGGGAGGTGGAGACAGGAGGCTCCCAGGGACTAACTGATCAACCAGTTTATTCAGGTACACTGAGAGACCCTGTTTTGAAAACATGGTGGAGAATGATAGAGGAAGACATATGACATTGATGTCTGTCTTCCTCCTACATTCACGCAAGTAAATGCACCCCCAAACAGATGCACACACTTCATACAACATACACACATCCATACATAGGCAAACACATGCACACATAGGCATGTGCACACAAACATGTGTATGCAGTACACATATACAAGCACACACACACAGACGCACACACACAGACACACACACACACACACACACACACACACACACACACCCCTCTTTAACATTCTCTACCCCTGCAAACAAGCATAGAATAAGGCAGAAAATGGAACAAGCCAAGTTTTTGCTCTCTTTTAAGCTTTCTAACTGTGGATACATTAACATTGAAATTGCTCCTATTTTTGTTTTCTGATTTCTATAACAAAGATGATGATATTAACTCAGGGATTTTCATACATTAGATCAAAATGTCACTTTTTTGTCAACATATAGTGAGACTGGAATTTACCCTCTCATTTGAAATACATAAATTAGATGTGTATATGTGTGTGTGTGTGTATGTGTGTGTATGTGTGTGTGTGTGTGTGTGTGTGTGTGTGTGTGTAGTGAACACATTAGATACAGTAAACAAAGAGGATTGCTACTGGAGAAATGGAGAAAATGGAAAACGAAAGATGAAATCCATCATCAGCCCAATTTAGTACTGTCTGAAGAGAGTTTCCAGGACACTGCTGAGATGCCAGGGCATGTAAACCTGCTATGGAGCCAAGAGTCTGGGAGACCAAGGTAACTGGAGTTTCCAAGCCAGAGTATCACAGAGCACAGAGTGCTTGTGTAAAGTCTGCAGCACCTCCTGTGAGTGAATGCTCAGCAAGAAGTGCTTCACTGCATGTCCTGCAGATGGAGTGGAGTCTCTTCAGCCAAGGCAGATAACACCCAAAAGGTCAAAAGTACCCAAATCTTACAAACAGCTAAAAATAACTCCCACTTCCATGATTAATGCATAGGGCACAGGAAAGAAGTAAGAGGTCTTGACTCAGTCATGAAGAATAATTAAACCAAGGTCAAATGCTTCTCAGACACTATCATCTTAAATGCAACTAAAACATCAAATCTTAAAATCAAGGCATGGATTGATCAAACTTCCCTGGTAGCTTATGCACACACTAGAAAGTAATAATATGTAAGTAATATAAGGCTACCTAACACCTACCAAATGAAATTTAAAATGTCTCACCTCCATCTAAATAGTCTATGGAGAGTCAGGGAAATGGAGAGCATAATATGAGGAAAATAAATCAGTAGAATTTGACTAATGTTGATGTTATCAGAAAAGTGGATGACAAATTATAATGACTCTCTTCCAAATTTTCAAATGGGTAAATATACCCAGAGTGGTTATAAACAGGTCATAAGTTTTTAGATGAACTGAAATCTAGATTGTCATGGTGATTGTAAATGGAAAAGAAAATTTAGTGAAATTGAATATATACCTTTAGAAATTATCCTGAAGGAAGCAAGAACATAATTCCAGAAACAAAGAGAGCATCTGTGCAACAGGCCCACACTTCCCACCCACCTGTACTTGTCTCAAAGACATCAGAAGGAAAACAGAAAACAAAACAAACAAAAAAAGAAACTGGAAAATGACTTACAAAATAATAAAAACAAATTCACATATCCAAGAAATCCCATCTATTCTACTTTGCTTCAAATGCTGTGACAAAAACACTCTGGCCAATACAAACTTAGGGAAGAAAGGGTTTATTTGGCTTACATTTCCTGGTCACAGTTCATCACTGAGGGAGCCCAAGGTAAGAACTCAGGGCAGGAACCTAGAGGCAGGAGCTGAAGCACAGGCTATGGAGGAATGCTGCTTACTGGCTTGTTCCCCTTGCCCATCCTCAGCCTGCTATCTTATACAATACAGAACAACCTACCCAGGAATGCCACTGCCCACAGTAGGCTGGGTCCTCCCATATCACTCAGCAATCAAGAAAATACCCCACAGACATGGCCATAGGCCAGTCCAATGGAGATAACTCCACAATTGAGGCTCCCTCTACCTAGATGTGTCAAATTTACAACTAAAGCTATCCAACACACCATGAAATACAGGTAGAATATAATTAACAAAAAGGCATCCTAGGTATGAAATACTTAACTTGCTCAAAATAGGTTGTAAAGACACCTCACAAAAGCAGCCAGAGCAAGGAAGTTTATGGAAAGTATACTAAGGGTAAAATTACATGAACAGAAAATAATACTGAATAATTACTGAAACTGAAAATAATAACAATAATAAAGAACAGTAATAGAAAAATTTAGTAATATAAAAAGATGTCACATTTTTTCAAAACAGTTAACAGAGACTGGAAATTACTTTCTCATCTGGGACAAAAAACAAAACAATTGGTATGTGAAAAACAAGTGGCAGGCAGTATAGCTCAGTGGATAATAGAGCTTGCTCCCAAACCTGAGCACATGAATTTGATCCCCAGTAACCAGGATGGAAGGAGAGAACTGACTTCATATCCTCTGCCCCACACACACACACACACACACACACACACACACACACACACACACACACACAGTAGGATGCATACACATACTGTGGTGATTTGAATAAAAATGTTCTCTATAGGCTCTAAGTATTTGAGTACTGAACCCCAGTTAGTGGCATTATTTTTGGAGGTTTAGGATGTATGGCCTTGCTGGAGGAAGCACATCACTCAGGGCAGCCTTGAGAGTTCTGCTTTGCTCCATTCCCAATCTTTCCCTCTCTCTCTGCTTCTTATGCTTGCTTGAAGATGTGAGACCTCAGCTTTCTGCTCTAGTTGCCTCCTGTCATGCCTCCCTCATTGTATTAGTACCTTTACTGTTGCTGTGATAGAAACAATGACCAAAGCAACTTATAGAAGGAAGAGTTTATTTGAACTTATGGTTCCAGGAAAATTACAGTCCCTCATGGCAGGGAGGCATGGTGGCTGGAGGTTGCAGGAGTAGGAGCAGAAGAATTAAGATCTCACATCTTTAAGCAGGCACAGGAAGCAAGAGAGTGACTCAAGATCCAACAAGGCTTAAGAACACTCTAAGCCCACCCCCTGTAATGTGCTTCCTCCAGGATAGCCACAACTTCTAAGACCTCCCAAAACAGCACCATCAACTGGGGACAAAGTGTCCAAATACTTGGAGCCTATAGGGGACATTTTCATTCAAACCACCACATTCACCAAGATGGGCTTTTATCTCTCTCTAATGGTAAGCTCAATAAGTTCTTCCTTCTATAAGTTGCCTTGGTCATGGTGTTTTCTCATAGCAGCAGAAAAGTAACTAATACAGAAATTGGTACCAGGGAGTGAGCTGTTGCTGTGAAGAACATGACTATGCTGTTTTTGGAGGAATGTGGAAGACTTTAGAAGACTGGACAAGAAAAGTGGTTGAATGCTATAAGAAGAAATTAATGGGGTCATTCTAGCCCAAGATATTCCAGAGGAGGAGGCAAACAAAGACACAGCAACTGAGATATTATGGCAAAGAATTTGGCTGCCACCTGCCTGTGACCTAAGTACTTGCCTGAGCCTAAAATCAAAATTAAAGGGATAATTTGTTTGGCAGAGAAAATTTCAAGGAAGTCTAATGTTGAGTCTCTGGCATGGCAATTAATGATAAATATTGTGCAGATCTACATAAAAAGTACAAGTGGGTTAGAAATAAATAAAAAATGTACAGTGGGAAAAAGAACATTTGGAAACTTAACTTTGGAAGCAAAGCCACCAAGGCCTGTCCTAGAAGAGAGGATCTCATTATTAGGAGATTAGCACCACAAGGGTAGGCCTCCTGCTCTACTGAATACTGAAAATAGTGCCCTCAGGACAAGACCATACCCAGCTAAGCCTCCAGCGTACAAAAGAAGAAAGCCTAAGGAGTTTTCTGCTCCTAGAAACCACAACATAATAAAGCTGCTGATATTGCACTCTGAGGGAACCAAGGTCCATCCCAAGCTGACAGCCAAAATTGGCAGTATCATTCACAAGTTTCTGGTTTTAGAGGCATGAAAGATACAAGAATGAGGGGGTCTTCATGGTTTCTGGGAGACACAGATGCTGAGGCAGGCAGCATATGGCAGGGGCCCTAATGATAAGAGGTCATGAGAGGTCATTGCACGAAGCTATGAAAGTCAGTACAGGTTAGTATTGTAAATACCAAGATGTTGGAGATGCCAGAGTCATGAGACATCTGCGGAGGAGGTAGTGTCAGCCCAAAAGAGAAGTGTATGTTGCAGGCAGCAAGCTGGAGTTGCTGAGCCATCTAAGTTCTTTGGAACCAGTCTCAGTCATCAGACATGTAAACAGAGGATTTGCTGGTTCCTTGATGGTTTTCAGTCTTATTTTTGGTCTAGAATATTCTCACTATGTCCCATTTTCTCCTTTTTGGAATGGAAATGAGTATTCTGTGCCATTGTATGGTGAAGCCTGTAATTTGTTTATTGATTTTACAGGGGGTTACACTTAAGAAATCATCCTGAATTTCAGAAGATACTTTTGACATTGGATTCTGTAGTGTTGTGACTGGTAAAGTCTATTGGGACTTTTAAAGTTGAACTAAATATATTTTAGTTTATATTATGACCATGAGCCTATGGAGGTCAAAGAGGGGAATATGGTAGTTTGAATGAGAATGTCCCCATAGGCCTCAGTTGCTAGCATTGTTTACACAGGTTTAGGAGACACAAGGGTGAATTTTGAGAGTCCTTAGTGCTGCCAAATTCCCTATTTCTCTCTCTCTCTCTCTCTCTCCGCTCTCTCTAGCTCTCTCTCTCTCTCTCTCTCTCTGCTTTCTAGGCCTACTTGAGGATGCTAGCACTCAGCATTCTACTCTGGCCCCCTCTTGCCATGCCTCCCCAATGAAGATGGGCTCTTTTCTGGAAATGAAGGCCAAATAAACTACCAATCATAAGTTGTGGTGCTTATGGTGTTTTATCACAACAATGGAAAAGTCCATAGTATATACATACACAGACATGCATACATAGAAAGTAAATTAATAGACACAGCAAATTTATTTGTAAAACAGAGCAGAAATGCCAGTTATGTAATGGTGTTACATCTCAATTTGCCTTGAGACCTGAAAGTTTACCACTCTTTTACAGAGGGCCCTGAGTTGTTATACTGTTATTTGGTGTGTAAAACTTTTAGAGACCTGAATAATAGAAATTATCTCCAAGAAGACATCAGACACTTGTGCTTCAAGGCTTAGAAGGACAAAATATTTGAAACGTGAAGTTCACAAAATGCATTAAAATCCATTGACGGTTGGTGCAAACTAGAGACAGGTAAGCTGTTCTGGTACTGGAACATTTATTTAAGAATTGTTTTTACATTAATTTATTTTAGTTTTTCTCATTGAATGTGGTACTATGATATGCCTATAGTCAGTACTTTCTTTCTACCATGTGGGGCCCAGGAATGGAACTCAGGCTATCAGGCTTAGCCACGAGTGCATTTACTCACTGAACCATCTCACCAGTCATGATGGACCTTTAAAACTTTGCAAAACTTCCCTTCCATAGTGCTAATGATGATCATGATAGGGTCTAAAGTGATGAAAGGACCCTTCATGATCAGTGTTAATCCAGTGTTCATCAGCGACATGCGAAAATCACAAGCAGTGACAATCAGATGAGACATCAGAAAAACACATGTATAGTCTTTCCAGGATCTGGAATATTCTCTAAGAGAACACAATATTTTTTGGCTGTTTGAGAAGGGGTCTTACTTTGTAACTTTACCTGACCTCAAAATCACCATATAGACAAAGCTGGCCTTCAACTCACAGAGATCCACCTGCATCTGCCTACCAAGTACTGGGACTAAAGGCATGTGCCACCATGCACAGTGAGAGAAGACAGTCTTAAGAGGAGATACAAAACTTTCTCACATCAACTTTATGTATTTTTTATCTAAATATTTACAAACATAAATATTTATTATGAGCTGGAGAAATAGCTCATTGGTTAAGTACACAAAGTCCTCTTGCAGAGAACCTGAGTTCAGTTCTTAGCACCTATTTTGGAAGCACCCATATCAGTTGTCTCATACACACAATTTGGAGGAGTATTGAGGGGGTTTGCCTGGCACTGGTTATCAGGGCCAAACCCTCCACCTGCCCCTTCAGTGTCCTCAGTGGCAGTCCTGGTAGGATCTCCGGTTCTCCCTGGCTCATATGTTTGTGGCCATCTGCCACAGGGATAAAAGTTACCTTCATTAGTCATCTGCTTTCATTAGGTTGGTAGTCAGTAAATATCACATATAGGTAGCCTTCCTTTGGGTGGAGTCTAAGGTCCTTCCATTGGGCTGTTCTTGCATTTTTGGGTCCCATACCAAAGTTTCATCTTCCTATAAACATCCAGAAATAAAGTTGTCTTAGTCTGTTGAATACAGGGCCAACAGTTGTGTGTTCAAACACCAAGCTTAATTTTTGTAATTAATTTTTTTTGTAGTGAAGGTTGTTGAAACAGGATCTCATGTAATCCTGATTCCTATTCTTCCAGTTCTAGAGTAGCAAGTATTCATCATCATAACTCTATATATGTACTGTGCCATTTCTGTGTGAATTAGTAGCTCACTTCTACACCTCCTTGCTGTGATCTTGAATGTTTTGCATGTTCTCTGTGCAAAGAACAGTGCAGTCTTGTACAAACTAATGATTTTCTCTGGCCCCCACTGTTCTCATTTGTAAATTTAGGAGTTTTTTATTTGACTTTCAGTTTCCTAAATTGTCAAATTATTTAAATTGACCATACAATATTTAAGGATCATTTCTTGGCCCATAGGCAGACCTGATTAATCAGAAATTCTAAAAGATATTGTATTAGTCAGGGTTCTCTAAAGAAATACAACCAGTAGAGTGAATATATATATATATATATATATATATATATTACACATATACATGAATTTATCAGAGTAGCTCACAGGATAGAGTCCAAGTACTCCAACAATGACTGCATCACACTGGAGTGGCTGAGAATCCATAGCTGCTCAGGCCATGAAGCTGGATGTCTCAGTAGTTCCAATCTGGTGCTGAAGGTCTGATGAATTCCAAAAGATTGGCTAATCTTCAGTGTACAGCAGTAACCTGAACTCACCAGCAAGAGAGAAGGTAAGCAGCAAAAAACAAGCGCTTTCCTCTGCCATGGCGTTTTATAGGGGCTGCCATCAGAAAGTAACACTGACATTTAGGGTGTGTCTTCCAGCTTCAGATGATCCTATTAAGAAGATCTCTCTCATTTCAGTTAATCCCAGATCCAGTCAAGTTGACACCCAGGATTAACCATCACAGATATAATCTTGCATTAAAATATCCTCTTGTAATTCTGGCAACCATCCACATATGTACAAATAGAAAATAAAGATCCTCCTGATTGTAGAATTAGGTGATTTTAAAGAAACTCTTATTAGTAATTCATTTCATGGGGAAACAGAGAACTTAAGTCTCAAGACAGAAAACATTGAGTAAAACAAAAGCCAAGTCTGAAGTTCACTGCAACTCAATGGCAAATTGGGACCATAAAGCAATCAGAAAGCACACCCCACAGGTGAGCCTTCATCTTGTGGTCCAGTAGCATTTTCACTGCTGCCATAGTCACCTGAAGTACAGCAATCACTCCACTCCCTGAAATCCCAGCCCTTTCAACCCTGTCCCCCACCTCACCATCACATAACTGCTTTCCATACAGATATCTCTGTTAATTTAAAATGTGTTAACTAAAGAACCTGACATTAAATATGATATTACATAATCATAATACAAGCACTGAGATGTTCACATATGTGAACACCTGATGGTCTAAAAAGTTATTTGAGCTTAACATCTTAGTAAAGGTATTTTGAAGACCAGAGGTCCATAGCTTACATAGCTTAAGCCTGGGCATCAGTAAGCTAATTCTATTGTCCTGGGCTTCTATGAGGCTGCTCCATGCTAAAAGTTTTGCAGCTTAGTGAAGATTCTATATAGGACATAAGACCAGAACTCAGGTTGACTTAGGTCTGGAGTGGGCAAGAAGCTGAAGAGGTGTGTGGTAAATCACCTCTACAGTTACATCATGTATAATCTAACAAGTATATGGTTTGTTAGATTAGATTCCATGGGAGGAAGGAGGGCTCCTCTAGTGGTTTAATGGTAATTATTGGATTTTTTGTGGTTATTGAAGACAGGTTCCCACTCTGTGGCCTGGGAAGGCTTTGAACTTGAGATCATCAGCATCAGGCTCCTGAGTGTTCTATGTACTGTGACACCCAACTACACTTTTTTTTTAATTAACTTTCAGTCTATGAGGGTACTATACCAATGGGAATACATAGTGTTTTATACTTTCATATTTTGCTTATAATACTTATATTAAAGAATGAAATGATCCTCCAGAGTTTTTTTTTGCTAATTTGATGCTATCACGATATTACAGTTACAAAAGAAGCCTCTTCGATGAGTGCTGACTGGCACACTTGTATATAAATGTAAGGATTCATATTTAGCATATAGCCAGAAATTACATTTGTCTGGGAATGTAACAACCTTGAAATTTTCTCTAAGATCTATGGCCTCTCCAGCCATGTGTATTTGGCTATGTTTACAGTAATACACATGAATACCATCCCACTGTGTGTGTTTTAAGTCCAATTATATAGCTGTTGATTTTCCCCAAGATAAAAGTGCTACTACTTTTCCAATATAGTTTACTGTGCTGGTCATTGTTGTGGTTATTGGGTTCTAAAGCTGGAGTTGTACCATCAATTGATGTTCTCCCTTAGCAGTATGCATAGTGTCTTCGAAAGCTATGAGAGCTAGTCTTCAAGGAAGTGGCTTTTCCAACTGATGGAGACTATTACAGAATTCCTCAACTGGTCAGACACAGAATAATGTCTGTGAGACACCCAACCTTAAGTGACATATCTTCAATGGAGCCTCTGTACCTAAGCCTCAAAGAACATAATGGAATAAGGGGTAGAGAGAGCACTAATGCATCTCTCAACTCTCATCAACAAAGCTCCCTCATGCAACAGAGGGAAATGAACACAAAAGGTCACAAATGGCCAAAGCATAGAGAATAAGAATCTGAAGAGTGTGGGTCCCTGGACAGGACACCTATATTAAACTTCATCAACCCAGGGCTCAGGGACCATTGTAAGAGCCAGATGATGTTAGCTAGGAGTTTGTTGTATATAGCTTTAATTATGTGGAGGTATGTTCCCTCTAGTCCAATTCCCCCTAAGACTTTTAACATAAATTCATGTTGAATTTTGTCAAAGGTCTTCTCTGCATCTATTGAGATGACCATGTGGTTTTTCTCTTTGAGTTCATTTATATGATTTATGACATTTTATTGATATACATTTATAGAACCATCCCTTCATCCCTGGAATATAGCCAACTTGATCATGTGGATACTAACACCAAATCCTTATATGTGAGTACATATCCTGATGTAATTTCAAGAACCAGGAAAATGGAATAGAACTAGGGAGGTAAAGGAAAGAAGAAACCTGAGCAGAGAACAGGAGACAGGTGTTATTAAGGGAGAGATGAGTAAAATGGGGGTATTTAAATGGAAGAGGGGAGGGAGAGTTATACAAGGAACTATTGTGATAAAGCAGAAGTTCAAAGAGGTGGGACCACAGGAGTCTGTTATTATCAAGGGAGAAATGGTGAAAATGGGGGATAGTTTAAGTGGGGAGGACAAGGAAGGCACGTTAGACAGGGAAAGAGAGAAGAGAGATTAATGCCTAGATAGTGTAGAAAACAGAGGGAATCATATCAGTCCAACAACCTAATGACAAAATACACATATACTATCTGTACATGAATCAATGTGTACAGCTAAAGGCTATATAACAAGAAACAGTGCCAGACAGGAGAAACCTTCTTTTGAGCTGTTGGCCAGAGTAGTCCAAGAGAGACTCTCAAAATTACACAGGATATTGCCACATCCCCTGATTACTTCTTAGAACTTGAAGGTAAGACCCTACTGTTGAAGACAGAATGTATTTCATACACAGGGTTTGGAGCAACGCAGCTGGAACTGACCTGGAAACCACCTCTCCTAAAGACTAGCTCTCATAGCTTTGGAGAGTACTATGCAAAATGCCAAAGGAAAACATCAATCAATGGACCAACACCAGCTTCGAGACCAAATAACCACATTAATTGCTAGCACAGCATATGATATTGGTACAATAGTGGCACTTTTATCTTGGGGGCAATCTACAGCTACCTAATTAGACTAAAAGCACACTCAATGGGAGGATATTCATGCTTGGTACTGTAAACATAGCCAAATATACATGGATGGAGGGGTCATAGATCTTAGAGAAAACTCCAAGACTGTCTCTTCCCTAGAGTAATGTCATTTCTTACTATGTGCAAAACATGTATCCTTATATTTACAGACAAATATCTGAGTCACCACTCATCAAAGAAGCTCCTTTTGCACCAGATGGGGACTATTATAGAATAGCACAACTTGTCACATAGACATTTTCTGTGAATTACCCAAGCCTAAGTGGCACATCTACAATGCAACCTCCATGCCTAAGGCTCACAGAACATAGAACAGGGGTAAAGAGGACAGTAACGAATATTTCAATTTTCATTAATGAAGCTCCCTCATGCAACTGAGGGCCAGGGACACAAAAGGTCACAAATGACCAAAGCACAGAGTCTAAGAGTCCAAGGCCATATGGAAATAGAGTTTTACAAGCTCCTGGGACCCTGGGCATATGAACCAAATCTTAGCTAAAGCAACATTAGCATCTGATTGCTGCTGAGTGAGGAAAAGCAGATTTTCCTAAAGCCAGGGACACTAGATAGGCTGACTAGACCTCAGTAGATAAACTTGCACTGAGGAACATCTGGGAACACTAACTTGACACAATAAACCTTAACACAAATGACAGAATGTATGAATTCCAGTGTGTGTGTGGGGGGGAGCTATGAGAGGGTGAGAAGATTGATTGAGATGATCTGTATGAAATAAACGAAAATTCAAAAATTTTTTAAAAAGTTAAGGGTAAGCCAGCCATGGTGATATATGCCTTTAATTCCAGGACTTGGAGGCAGAGGCAAGTAGATCTCCAGCCAGCTTGTCTCAAAAAAAATCTAGGTAAGTGTCAAATTTTGGGGTAAAATGATGTTTTCAAAATTACATATATCTTTATTACTAAAATGTTGATAAATGTGAGTGTCCCCAAAACATAAGTTCTTACAATGCCACATATATACAATAAAAAGATAGAATTTATAACTCTCCAGAGGAAATTTACTATCCAGACAATGTCCAATAAATGATCATTAGTGTAAATGAAACATGAAAATCATCAGATAAAAGCAAATGTGTTTGGACAAAAGAGAAACTTCATAGAAAAGCAAATGTACTTGGTGTGTAGGTTTATAATAGGATATTTAACCTTGTAAGTAAATTTGGAATTGAAAGTTTATGTCCTGGTGGTATGGATGTTTATTTGACTTATATATAATTAATTTAACATTTGTTTATTATATCAAGTGTGCATCCCCTAAAACTTGGTAAAAACACTCCTAGGTATATACAAAAGCCTTGAAGTTTTGTGCGTGTATGAAGGATGTACGTACTTTGTGATGTGAGCATGGGTATGCATGATCCATCACATGTGTATGGAGGTCAGAGGGCTCCCTTGATGTTGATCCTTTCCTTCCACTGTTTGAGGCCCAGCAGATTTCAAACACTAGCTGCTTTCTGAAGATGGCACCCGATCCTTACTGTCCAAGTCCTACTGCATGACAGATGGGACTCCAGTCAACTACTTACCAACCCCTGGAGAAAATCCCACCTCACTAAAACCTACAACTGGTTCTGAGACTTGCCATGGCTGAAAGCTCCTCTTGAGAGTAGGAGTCCCAGTGGTTTCTCACCAGGGCCACCCAGCTTAGCTTTGGGAGGTTGTTTCTGTATTCTTTCCCCCACTCCAGAGCTGGAAGGCTGGAACTGTGCTGTGTTGTGTTTGGCTTTGCTTCTTCCCCTACATCAAGCATCTTGGTGCCCGCTTTGCAGGTACTCTATCACTACTTTCTGAGCTACTCATCTTCTTCCCTTCTCTCTTTGAAATCATCTGTTCTTTTTCATTTATTGTTGTTATTTTGATTCTTACATTTTAAAAATATTTTAGTTATTATTTTTATTTTTTTGTATATGAGTGTATTGCCTGCATGTATGTAAGTACGCTGTTGTTGTGCAATTGCCCATGGAGGTCAGAAGAAGGCATGAGATTCCTCTGGAACTGGAGTTATAGACAATTGTTCTTGCCATGTGGGTTCTGGAATCTGAACATAACCTAAAACACATGGCTGGAGTGGTCATAGATCTTAGAGAAAACCCCCAAACTCTCACATCTCTAGACTAATGTGATTTCTTACAATGTGCAAAATATGTTTCCTTGTATTTACAAACAACTATCCCAGTCACCACTCATCAAGGAAGCTCACTTTTCAGCAGTCAGAGACTAATACCAAGTACAACAACTGGTCACTCATGGACATTGTCTATGAATTGCCCAGGCCTAAGGGACACATCTGCAATGCAACCTCTATACCTAAGGCTCATGGAACATAGAACAAGGATAAAGAAGAGGGTGCTAAGGAATCAGTTCTCAATAATGAAGCTCCCTCATGCAGCAGAGGGCCAGGAACACAAACAGTCACAAATAGCCAAAGTGTAGAGATCAAGAGTCTGCTAAATAATGGTCCTCAGACAGGACCCCTTTATTAAACTTCATCCACCCTGGGTTCAGGGACTATCACGGAAGAGGGAGCAGAGAGACTGTAAGACCCAGGGAGGATGGGCATGACCATATGGAAACAGAGCCCTACAAGCTCCTGGGAACCTGCTCATATGATTCCATGGCAAAAGTGTCAGCTTACACAAGTCCCATGCAAACTCAGGCAGACAGGAACCCAGAATGGACCTGGGAAATTGAACAGCAGACCCCAATCTTATCTAAAGGAATACTGGCAACTGTGGTCGTTTGAATGAAAATGTCCCCCACAGGCTCCAAGTATTTGGACCTTTTGTCCCCAGACGATGGTGCTGTTTTGGGAGGTTTTAGAAGGTGTGGCTATCCTGGAGGAAGCATGTCACTGAGGGTGGGCTTAGAGAGTTCTTAAGCCTTGCCAGATCTCAAGTCACCCTCTTGCTTCCTGTGCCTGAATGATGTGAAAGCTTAGTTTCTGCTGCTCCTGCTCCAGCCACCTCCATCCACCTCCAGCCACCATGTTTCCCCACAACGATGGACTGTAATTCCTCTGGAACCGTAAGCTCAAATAAACTCTTCTATAAGTTGTTTTGGTCAGTGTTTCTATCACAGCAACAGAAAAGTGACTAATACAATACTGATTGCTACTAGATGAAGACCTGATCTTCCTAAAACAGGAGACTCTAGATAGGATGACTAGACTCAGCAGATGGACTTGCACTGGAGAACGGCTGGGGACATGACAACACAGTAGGCAGTAACAGGAATGACTGAGTATATGGGCTCCGGGGTGGGGGGGAGGATATGGGAGGGTGCCATTTGGGATGGGGGTATAAAGATGATTAATATTCTTTGGGATGTTCTGCATGAAATGCACATTAAAAATCAATAAAATAAAAGCAGTTAAAAAAAAAAGTTGGGATCTCCATCATAGAATTTATATAGAGTAAGAAAGTCAGAAACAAAATGTGAATCCAATGAACACATGGATGATAGGAAATTCTCATAGAAGAAAAATGCCTTCAGCCACTCCAGACTTCATAAGAGTATTTTACATTAATTTTAAGAAGAGATAAATCCTTGCCAAATTTGTTTAGGAAATTGAGATAGTCATTCCTAGGACCCTCTAGCAGAGCCATGTTTCACAGATCAATAACTTACATTGGTTTAATCTTCTTCCTCATTCTCTGGCATGGAAAGATACAGGTCAATTGTCTCAGGCCTGAAACATCTAAACCAATAAGAATTAGGGATCTGCCCCAGGTGATCTAGTGACTTTAGCCTGCCCAGAGTAGGCATGGTCATTGTTCTGTTGCCTATTTTTAATTATTTTCTTCTAACTAAAATAAAATTTCAGATTATTCCAAAATGAGGGATAATTTGAAATATTTTGTATTATCCCGTGAAACATATGTGACATTATCTGATTTGCTAAACATGAACCTTTCTTTTCAACGGTGTCAGGCATTTTAAGGAAAGAAATTGCTGCAATATGTATGAAGCTTTTTAAGGATTTTAACAGTGTGCAAGAAACCAAGGAAAAGAGAAGAGTCCTGCCCTTAACCTATACCAGTCTTGGACTACTTTGATGTTGAAGAGGCCCAGGTGCATATCAACTCACAGCATAGTATGACGCCTTGTCATAAAAGTTAAACTTCTAAATACAGTACACACAACACAGGTGCTGGTAAGGTGACTTGAATGAGAAATGTCCCCCATAAACACAGGTGTGTGACTTTGCTCTCCTGTTGCGCTTGTGTTTTGGGAGGTTATGGAACTTTCAGGATATGGAAACTTGCTGAAGGAAATACGTCCCTGGAGATGGGTTTTGAAGGTGTACAGATTCTCCCCACTTACAGCTGTCTCTCTCTCTCTCTCTCTCTCTCTCTCTCTCTCTCTCTCTCTCTCTGAGTTTCTTCCGCATGTGCCTAAAGACGTGATCTCTCAGCTTCCTGATCTGGCTACTTGCTGCCATGCCTCCCCAGCCATCAATAGACTCCCTGGAACCGTCAGCCCAAAGAAGCTCTCTCTTCTATAAGTTGCTTTTGATCATGGTGTCTTAGACTGAGGGCAGGAGAGATGACTTAGTGGTTGGTTAAGAGCCCATGCTGTTCTTGCAGAGGTCCTGAGTTCAGTTCCTTGCACTCATGTAGTCTGCTCAGAGTCACCTGTAACTCCAACCCTAGTGGATCCGAAGCCTTCTTCTGGCCTCCTTGGGTACCCTTATGTACTTTGTGTGTGAGCATACACACAAACACACATGCACATTAATAAGAATTAAATAAATGTTTAAAAAATCAAAACAAATGACTTTGATATGTTAGATATATAGCTATAAATAGCATAGTTTTTAACACACAGATTTAATAATTGTGGCTTAAGGGAGGGTAGGGAGGGTACCAGGGGATAGAGATGTAAAGATGATTAAGATTGATTGAGATGTTCTGTATGAAATACACAAAAAATCAGTAACAACAAATTTAAAAAATATGTCATATATTTTGTTTAACTTCATTAGTTTCATCTGTTAATGAACATGCAAGTGGATCCCATATCTTGGATATGTGCTTGTGTGCCATATAAACACAATACTGTACTATTATATATGAAAAAGATGAAACCTTGTCACTTGTACCAAAATAGCTTGACTCGTGGAGGCATTGTGTTTCACGGACTAAGTCAGGCACAGAAAGACACACTGCGTGATCTCACAGGTGGAATGGGAAAGGCTGAGCTCATAGAAGTTAACACTGGATTGGTGGCTCACAAAGCCTGGAGAAAATACTGCTCCCTTCTTTCAAGGGAACAAAAAGAACGGCATAAAGGGAATTAGGAAATTGGCACAGGAAATTCTGTGTTAACTGACACAAAAGAAACTGCCAATTCTCTGGAACCCTTATTTTGTAATCATTGTGGTTTGCTGTTGAAATGGATTAAACGGCCAAGGAGGATATTCCCTATCTTTTTAAGATCCTATTTTAATTCTTATAAATGTGCATGTGTTCCTGTATTTGTCACATGTACATGGTTACCTGTGGAGATCAGAAGAAGGTCAGAGACCCTGAAGCTGGAGTTGCTGACAATTTTGATCCAACTGAACTCAGGTCTTCTGGAAGAGCAAGTGCTCTTAACCACTGAACCACCCTGCCAGTTCTAGATTTTATTTCTAGTCTCATACTCTCTTTTGTTAGATTATTAAAGTGAAATTGTATATTCCTGAATATTTGAAATCATTAAAAATGTTGCTCACCTTTAAATGTTGTTGAACCTTAAAAAAAATAAGATACTGCTTCCTGCTGGTCACAGGGATGCAATTAATTTACTAGAAGAGGAAGGCATTTACAGAAACAGAATAAAAGTTCCACTTGCCACCAGATCCAACACACACTTAATTAAGGTGAAGCCAGGAAAGCAGACAGTGTAGCATGCTGACAATTAAGGTTTTAGGAGGAAAAAAATAAGTCAAAGTCTCCAACACCATTCTGAGATAAGACACTGACAGAATATTAATTAGCAATACCTGGGAAGGGTCCTGCTCACTGTGATGCTTATCATCAAAATAGTTGACAAAAACTCTGAATGTCAGTCATGTGGCTTCAAACCAAATGTGAACAGTCGAGGCTGTTCTGGGGCTCAGTTCAGAGCTTAATCAAACCAGGCTGGTTCATTCAGGTGCAAGTCTGTTACTTTGTGAGACTATTGATTAAAGTCCAATGAAAAAGCAAAAGAGCACAGCCTGTTTTTTGTTTGTTTCTTTTTAATATGGTCTCCTCCCCACACAAGTGTCAGGAAGCCCCAAATGTTATCTTTATTCATTTTCCTTCCATCAGGCCAAACAAATTTTCTTGCTCCGCAGAAGAAAGCAAGTTTCCATTTAAACAAAAATTGGCTCATTCAAGGCCGAACATTTGGAAAACTAGCTATAGTCAATAAAGTTAGAATTATTATTCCAAAAATTATTCTTTTCTCTGTTAATCAAACTCTTCCAATGAATGGGCTTAACTTATACAATGAACTCTGTCTAAATAATTGATGACATATTCAAATGAAATATTAAGAACGTGGGAGAAAATACAGAATTAAATAGTAGATTATTTTCTTTCCTGGATATTTCATGAATGATTATAGTAATTGCTTATTAAGAATTTAGATGTGGTTTTTTTTTTGACTTTTTGATACAGGGTCTCCTTCTAGCCCCATCTGGCTTGGAACTCACTATGTAGACCAGGCAGGCTTTGAACTTACAGAGATCTGCCTGCCTCTGCCTCCTGAGTACTGGGATTAAAGTCATATGACACCATGCCCTACAGATATTTCTGCTTTTATAAATTTAACAAACTTGTTAAGATATGGCCAATTGAACAATTTCTCAGATCTATAAATATGACTCTAAACTTTTTGACAGGTACCAGTCTAAATATAAAAAGACAAGTAAGGAAAACTTTATCAGACACAAAGATTTAGAAAGCAGAAATATTTAGTGATTTATATGAACACTATCAGGTTTTGAGAGAAGTGCTGCCTTTTATTTGTGATACATAGTGAGGAATTATCTAGAGGGAAAAACACTCTCAAGAAAGATAAAATTCAGTATTTGATCTCAATTCTATAAAACAAAGAAAATACCAAATCTGATCAGAGAGAAACAGAAAAGAAAGCAATTCCTAGACTGGTGCAGGCAACCAGTATTTCCAATTTTTTCCACTGAGGAATTTAACTCCTTATTTTCTGTGTTTACTTGATTTTAAAATTTTGATCTATTGTTGATTTTTAAAAATTTTATGTGCATGAGTGTTTCACTGGCATGTATGCATGTGCACCACACCACATGTACAATGCCTGCAGAGGTCAGAAGAGGGCAACAATCCCCTGTAATTGGAGTTACAGAAGGTTGTGAACCTTCCTGTGGGTTATAGGAACCCAATCCCGGTCCTCTACAAAAGCAGGAAGTTCTCCTAATCACTGAGCCATCTCTCCATTCCCTAAGCTATAAACTACTGTAAGATAATCTCCTTCTTTCCTTCTTTCTATCCTTCCTTCCTTCCTTCTTTCCTATCCTTCCTTCCTTCCTTCCTTCCTTCCATCCTTCCTTCCTACCCCTCACTACATGGTTTATACCAGCAATTCATCACATCATCTCGGTTTCGAGAGCCTGTGTTAGTTTGAATGTGTGTGTATGAGTCAGTGTGTGTGTGTGTGTGTGTGTGTGTGTGTGTGTGTGTGTGTGTGTGTGTGTTTGAGATTAGGGTCTCATCGTGCAAGATAAAGTGAGCTTAAACTCACTTTGTAGCTCACATCAGCCTCAAACTCATGGTGAACCTCCTGCCTCAGCCTCCTGAGTATTGGCACTGCAGGTATTCACTACTGTATTAAATATGCTTTCTGTTGGATATTTTGATATCATGGTAGGCATAAGATTATGATTTTTACTTCATTTTTAATTACCATAACAGTAATTTTAATTAGTAATTCATTCACAATTTACTAGTATTTTTCTTGGATTCTGTTACATGATGAACATTCTACTATGTACTATTTCAGCAAAACTGAAAATAATAGCTCCATGTTCTCATGGAGAGTCAATTCTAGAGGAAAAATAAGCAAATAAAGTTAATAAATAAACTATCAGTATCATATATAATGTAATAAAAAGAGACAGATATCAATGGATAAAGATGCTTGAAATGTAGATATAGTGGTCAAAGATGGCTCAACTGAAGGTGTTTTGGAGAACTTTTGGAATGTTTTTTAGAAGAACTCGAGGAAGTGAACCATGATGTTACTTGGTGTGAGACAAGAGGATTCCAAGCAAAGAGAATAAAAAACTCAGGATCCAGTTAACCTGGCTTTTGTGAGGAATGAGAATTGGGTGTATAGTAATAGAAGAAATGAAGGAAGGGAACCCATTTAAAGGCTTGCAGAAGGAGAAGAAATGGAGAGAGTGTTCAGTGGAGACTTGGTCCCAATTAGAATGTAAGCTTTGTATGTGCGTGTGTGTGTGTGTGTGTGTGTGTGTGTGTGTGTGTGTTTCTATTTTTTTAACTTTTATAAAAACTTTATTGAGAATTTCATATGTGTATATAAGATGTTTTGATCAAATCCATATCCATTCCCTCCCCTCCAACATTCCCCCCTCTGAAGAGGTAATCCTAAAATCTTTTAAGGATTAGATACAAACTCCCAAATACTTTTGACATTTTTGGACTTTGGAACAGAGTATGTTGTTAACAGGCCCAAGGACATTTTGACTTTTAGCCAAGAAACTGGCTGTATTTCTTTGGGATATTTTTACTCTAACTGCCTAGCCAATTCCTACTTCCTATTCTTATCACGCCATCCTATGAAGGGGTTACGCAAATTGCCAATAGGGAATAGGGACATAGACCACTCTGGCTTCTTCTGTGCTGAACAGGGATGCAGGGTGAGGCAATTGGAGTACCCCTTCAGAGGGTCTATCTAAAAGACACCCAAATTGCATAACTCTTGTCTCTAAGGGGAAAAGAAAGTCCTTGTATCATGAATAGGAGATGTGAAGGAGAAGTAAAGGCAAGAGTAATTAGCATTACAAGTTCTAGACAGGGAACTAGAAAAAAGTCAGAACAGGGCAATTTTCAAATGTTCATATGAGAGTCCATTGGAGCTTTTTTGACAATGGCTTCCAAAAGCATCCCTCTATTGGGTTCTTCCTCATATTTCTTTTGTGTTCCAAAGCTGGACTAGTTGGTTGGTAAGAGTGGCTGGATACTCCTTCAATGAATGAGCACAACCATCAACAAGCCCAATTATGACTATGTTTAGCGATTAGGCTCAGCCAAAGTGGGGATGATGGTAGTGATTTCATGCAGAAGGGACTACTGTATAGCATCATCTTGTTAAAAGGACCTGGAATTTAAAAGGATTTGGTGCTAAGATCCACATATGAGGGAGAAAATACATTGTTTTTCTGAGTCTGTGTTACTTCACTTAGTATAACAGTTTCTAGATCCACCCATTTACCTGCAAATTTCATTATTTCATCTTTCTTTACTACTGACTTTCTAGTCAAAGTGCTTTCTAGTCACTGTGTAAACATACCACATTTTTGTTAACCGCTCGTCAGTTGAGGAACACTTAGTTTCCTTCCATCTCTTAGCTATTGTGAAAAGACCAGCAACAAACATGGTTGCATATACCCAAAGAACTCATCCTTTTGTAGCGAATGTAAGCTTTGATTCAAAGAGAGACAAAAAAATCACTTAGGATTTAGAAAGAAGCAACTGTTGTGTGAAACTATCCCTGGGGACACATAAACAAGTATCTGCTCACCCCAGGTAGAGAACCAATGACCAGCCAAAGTAAGGATACCACCAAAATCCAACTTGGTGAACCAATAAGTTCAATGTGGTTACTTATGGAAGTATGGATGAGAAGTTACTTACCTGAACAGAAATGACTTACAGACAGTAGGACACCAAAGCTTACCCTAGCATGGGTAACAGCTCAGGAGATCAGGAACCCTGGAGCTCCTTGCACAACCTACAGGCAGCTCCACAGACAGATCTGCTCTCCCCAGCAACCCTTGCTGCTTTGGTATCCTTAGTGATGCCACTTGAGAATCTTCTAAGTTTCAGGAGCCCTCTGGGTCTCCAGAGTTTTGTTTCTTTCTTGAGCCTTCTAAGGTTTGTCTACTCCCTGAGTCTTAACAAGCCTCCCTGCAGGATGGAAGGCTTCAATTAGATGGAAATTGCTATGTGACAGATGAGAAATCTTTATGGTGTACATAAGTTTTAAAGGAAAACTTAACAGACTTTAGGATGGTTCACAGATGAAGTGTGAGAAAAAGTGAAGTCAAGAGTCACCCAAGGCCTGGAGATGTGGCTCAGTGGTAGAATAGTTGTTTACCCTGTGTAAGGTCTCAAGTTCATTTCCAGAACTACCGCCAAAAAGAGAGAGTGGGAAAATATGGTATTATTTTGAGTAGTGGTATATGCCTGTAACCCCCAAACTTGGAAAGCTGAGGCATAAGGATCATGACTTTCAGGGAAGCTGGGCTACATACCAAGATTCTGGTTTGGGTTTTTTGTTTTAATTTACTCCACTCCCACTGGCTTTTGTCTTGAGCATGAATTGAGTTGCTATGAACTAATTTGTATGTAGGAGTGGCAGGAAAGGTAGACTTGGAGGGAGATGCAGTAAGACCTCTGAGTCAGTCTGGTCAAGCACATATATTGAGTGGGGATTTGGATGTGAGGCATCGAGGTCAGGGGAAAACTGAAATATAGACATAAGGCTGGATGTGTGAGCATCTAGATTTAAAGTCATGATATCAACAAGAAATGAAGGTAGAACAAGACAGGAAGGATACAAGGAGTGAGTCTCCAGTTTCATTGAAGTTGAGGAAGAAACTGCCTCAGTGCAGCCAGGTGCAAGCGTGGGAGGAGGGCAACCGGCACATTAAGGGGATCTGGAAATTGTACCTAGGCCTTTTGGACTCTTAGCAGAGAAGTGATATGAGTAGGGCAGGAGCATTCTGCCCCCACCCACAATCCCCAACAGTCCTGGGGTTTTAGGCAGCCTGATGCTGTTATGTTCTACAGTACACATCAACTAAACATAGTCCCCAGTCCCCTATTGAGAGAGAGACAGAGAGAGAGAGACAGACAGAGAGAGACAGAGAGAGACCCCTGTGACATAGCACAGATTATGCATTGGCTAAGCCTTCTTCCTTGCAATACAAGACCTCCCCCTTCCCTTCCTTCTCCTAAGGGAACTTAGAAAGAATAGGCTAGAGAGATTGATCAATGAACACTTGCTGCTCCTTCAGAGGGCAGAAGTTTGGTTCCTAAAATTAGGTCAAGTGGTTCACGACTGCCTGAAGCTTCTGTGGACACTTGTATACATGTAAGCATACCCCCCCCCACACACATACATGTAAGTACAAAGAATCTTCTAAAAAATAAAAAAGAAGACAACTTGCTTTATGTCTTGGGACTGAAACTCTCTTCTTCAGACACTTAGCTCTGTGGCCTGTTATTAAACACTTTTTATCCTGAAGGAAAATCCATCTTTGAATTTACTTGAGTCCCCTCTCTTTGCTTTTTGCCCAAACCTAACAGAAGTGACATGGAGAAAGTATTTCAATAGGGAACAGTACAAAGGATAGGTGAAAACTTGTTGCTAGAAATAGCTAGCATGGTGACATGGACCTTAAGTTGAATCCAGATACAAATGAATGGGGTGGGTTTAATAAAGGGTACAAGCAAAACTAGAAGGACTTTTATAGACATGTCCTTGAAAAACAGCTGTATTGGAGAAAGAGAACAGTTGACTGGCAGTTAGAAAAAGTGAGGTAAATATAAGGCTATTTTTAAAAGACAGGAGCAATAAAAACATGCTTCTATCCTTATCAACATCGCTATTATTTTGATATATGTAAATAAGTTGGCCCTGATTTATTTGTTACCTGCTTAACCATCGCCACAATTAGTTCTGGCCATGATATATTATGTTTTACCCTTCATTCCATTTTAGTATTTACAACAAATCATTTACATTTCATCAGGCCTCCAGAATTTCAGCTTCCCAAAATTTATGCTACTGAAATTTTAATTAACAATTAATATTTTGCATAGCAAAAATCATAGGTTTAGTATGATAAATAGAATTTAAGCATTGATATGAATCAACTACTTGGGTATGAGGACCAAGCTTGTGCTTCCTCAAGAATTATAATCAAATATTCCTCTAAAATAATCTGCTGAGGATATTTTTAAAAAGTGGTGTAGATATATTCACATAAAATGGGGCATAACTAGGCATAATGGAAGAAATTAATGGAAGGAAATTTAAGATGGGCATCAGGAGGGAAATGATTTTAATGAGAACACCTGCATGGTGCAGTGATTCCAGGGAGAAAGTTGGAATTCCATATTAGATGCTCATCTGAGGTTATCTGGGGAGAGTAAAGTTATAAGCACACAAGTCGCCTTGCTGGCCCCAGGAAGCATGCAGATTTGTTATGTGGATTTATATAAGACGCTTTCAAATGCTCTTGTTTTAAAGCTTATAATGAGGTACTAAAAGTACCTTGTCATTATTTGCTACCATCTAAGTAAAAGAATAACAAGGTCTTTATAGACTAAGCCATGCCCCCAATCTCATTGTTATCTATAAGGGCTTTATATACTAAGACATACCCCCAGTCTCACTGTTAGCTATTTATACATTTATATGTGTGTGTGTGTGTGTGTGTGTGTGTGTGTGTGTGTGTGAGTGAGTGAGTGAGTGAGAGAGAGAGAGAGAGAGAGAGAGAGAGAGAGGTGGCAGGGCTCCCATATGGAAGTCAGAGACCAACTTGTGGGAATCTAACATGTGGGTCCTGGAAATCAAACTAAGGTGGTCAGGTTTGGTGATAAATTCTCTTCCAGCCACTGTTTTGCTTTATATGATAAATTGCACCACAAGGAATCTCCATTGTTGGAAGTAAAAGATGCCACATATTACCAATGTTTCATTTAAACCAAGATATTTTAATGATCAGCCTAAGCTCTAGGAAATCTTCCAAAAGGCATAGCAAAGCAATAACAGGAAAGCATAGATCAGCAGGTTGAAGAATTCCTTGAGTCATCTTGTCCTGCTGGACCTCCATCTAACCCTTGTGTGGGTTCTAGTTTCCATCATGCTTTCTTGTGTGAACAGGTACTCTGAACCTTGCCTTGCAACTTCATCTCATTAATTTCTCTCTTTCTCAATGGTGAGGGGATAGTGACAATGCTTTTTCTTAACAAGAGTTCAGAAGCCCTCTTTCAACAATAGGAGGCTGTTCATGAGAAGCTGTTTTATATCCTATAATGTAATATCAAATTAAAAAAAACTGAGAGACTTCACTTCAGAACACCTCTCTCTCTCTCCTGAAGCTTTATGAATCAATCACCTATTAATTCATATTATTTTAAACACACATAGATCTAAATAGCATATTTTAGAAGGAACAGGTTCATTATATACAGATATAAATCCCTGAATTCCTTCATTTATTAGTCATGAATCAACTTGTTCAGAAAGATGTGTTTCTCTTTTACAACTTTCTGGTGTGTTATCCTTATCCCTTTATTATCTCTGTTTGTCTCTCTTTATCTCCCTCTATCTCTCTTCCTCACCCCCTTCACCCACACGGATCTTTATGGAAGTGTATGTCAATTTCTTTGTTCCCCTTTAGACATACTTTTATTATATTATTTTCAAAATTGTTTTTATAGATTGTAACCCTAATTCTCTAATTAGTTTTTAAAGAAAAAGGCAAAGCTAATGTTAAAATATGCACTTGGAATGAAGAAATTTCTTCACCATTTTTATTTCAAATCATTAAGTACCTTCTGTCAATAGACAAGCTTCTATCTTTTGTTGAGATCAGATATAAGGAGAAAAACCGATCCTTAGCCTGCAGAAGGAGAAGTTCATGAGCGTAGGCCTTGATGATTACTTCTATCAATGAATCAGAGTAATATAAAATTCTAATTAAATATCCAGATATCTCTGGGTAGTCTTCAGGGACCATATGTGTTTAATTTTAATCAATACATGATAAAACAAAGATTACTTCTCACTAGTTGAACATTTATGGATTAATTTAATATTCTAGCATCCAGCCAAATTTTATTCACATCAACTCAATTCCTTAAGAATTTTATGGGAGGCCAATAAACTTCTTCCACTCTAAGAGTTTGAAAGATGCAGCATGATAGATCTTGGTACAACAGCCATGGGATTCTTAGCCCGGTTCTTCCTCCTCATTCTTAGTTGATCTCTGTCCTTTTCTGGTACAGTAATTATATCTTTCAAAGCAGAGTATTCTCCTCATTGCCTAAGTCTATGTGAACTTGTGATTCTGAACAAGTCATCTCACTTCTTTGAAGTTCAGATACCTTGCCTGCCATACCTTGTCTGTCTGAAAATACTGATCAGCATTTCTGATAATTGGTGGAGGGCCTTAATTATGTAATATTCTCCATAAAGCTCCTGGCCAATGATGGGGTCCAAACCAGGAGTCAACACACTGTTCTGTTGTCCAACTCTAAGAAGGAGGATCTTTGGGATTCATAGGACATAAAAGATATACTGAAGGATTAATACGCACATAACATACATATACATATATATCTTTACATTTTAGTGAAATAGTTATTCTCTTTCTTTCAGCATCATTATTGGTTTAGAAATCATGCAAAAATAGTTTTCTTTTTGCTCAGCTGCCTCCAA
>NW_008336075.1:865909-882328 GCF_000622305.1 Nannospalax galili | reverse complement strand
TAAAACTACATGTCATTACAAAGTGTGAAATTTGAAAATGGTGCTTGTTAACTAAATTACAGACTCTATTCCATTTTTGCCACTTAAAAATCCATTTTAGGGGCTGGCGAGATGGCTCGGTGGTTAAGAACACTGACTGTTCTTACAGAAGCCCCAGGTTCAAATCCCAGCACCCACATGGCAGCTAACAACTGTCCATAACTCCAGTTCCAGGGGAACCGAGAGCCTCTTCTGTCCTCCACAGGCATTGCATGTCATGGGTACACTTATCTACATGCAGGTAATACACACATACACATAAAATAATAAATAAAATATTTTTTAAAAGTCCATTTTATGTGTATGATACTTCTGTTTGCATGTGAGTATTTATGTATGTGTGAGTGTGGGCACATTATGCAAGACAGTTCATGTGGAGGTCAGGCACAACTTGGTGTTGATCTTCCCATATCTCCCCCTCCCCGCCATTTGCAGCAGCATCTCCTGCTGTTTGCTTCTATGTATGCTGGGAGAGCTGACTGGCATGCTTCTGTAGGTTCTCCTGTCTCCTCTACCATTCTTCTTACAGGAACACTGAGGTTATAGACACATGCTGCTGAGTTCAACTTTATGTGGATTCTGTGGATCTGAACTCAGGTCTTCATGTTTGTATACCAAGGGTTCTACCCATTAAGCCATCTACTCATCCCTGGTTTGTACCACTTTTATTATGAACTCATTTGTCTATGTGATGTGTGGTGGTGGGGAAAGGAATACATGCATGTGGTGTTTTATAATTGTATGTATTTTTTCTCATATATAGTTTTGTTTACCTGATACCAGTCAGCTGGCTGAAGTCCTCTTGCTCTACTCAGATAGAAATATTAGGGAAGCAAGGAAAAGCTCTTGAAGCACTGGTCTTTGGTAACACTCCTCTTGGTATGTGGGTAGCTGTGAATGTTAGGAATTGGCAGGTCTGTGCACTAGGTAGCACTCTCTAGTGTTATAATTCTTATGTAGGCCTTTGGTATCAGGTGTTTCAACTTCCTTGTATGTTTAAGAAGTTGGCATTTCCCAGTCATTCACTGTGGCTGGTGTATACCTTCTAGGCAGACCTAGTTATTGCTGTTCCTTAGCTCTTTGCAGTAGCCAGTGTCATAGCTCTTGCACACGCATAGGACATTAGCATTAATTAGACCTTAAGCACAGTTGGAAGTGTACCTCTTAACCTGAGGTATCTAAAGCCCATGGTATTACAGATATGGTAGTACTCTGAAACTCTTTTGGGACCCAAGACCTTCACTTTCTCTTCTCTGCCTACTAGATCCTGGACCAGATGTTATTCAGGTCCTACCCATCTGCAGCAGTCTTTCTCTCCACCTTCATAGCTGACTTTGTGATTTCCACTGCTACAAGGAAATGAAAGCCACCCTGCTGAGGGTTTGTCTGTAATTTATGTAATTCCCACTCCACCAAAGTCTCCCAAGGTAATTAGCATCCAGAAGGTAGAAAACCACCCAGGTGTAATTCTTTAAAAATATTTTATTATTTTTATTATATATATATGAGTGTATTTCCTGCATATATGTAAGTGCACCAGTGTTGTGCAATGACTGTGGAGGTCAAAAGAGGGCATTGGATTCCCCTGGAACTGTTGTTACAGATGGTTGTTAGCCACCATGCAGGTTCTGGGAACTGAACCCAGGTCCTCTGCAAGAGCAGCCAGTGCTGTTCACCACTAAGCCATCTCTTCAGCCACTTTGCTGTGATTCTTTAACTCTCATTTATGATGAATATCCATTGGCAATGTGTGACCCTCTTCCTATTTCCTCCATATTATCTAAGTCACACATTATCAAGATTCTTTCCTGGCAATGAAAACCCCTTCCCTTTCAGCTAAAGTCCTAATTCTGACAGCCTCGTTGTTTCTGGTAGGCTCCAAATCCTCTCCTTTCTCTTTGCATTTTGTCGTTCTTTTCTGTCTGGAATTAAATCTTGTGGCCTCAAGAAACAATCGGCCTCACTGTCATCTATTGGCATCCAGACCTATGCCGGTTGTTTCTAGTCCTTTATCTTTCTTCAACCTTGGCTCTCCACCCTTACTTAACATCTCCTGCCTTCTGTTTCCCTTCTTCTCCCTGCCTTGAGCAAACTCATACTGTTTAGCTGCTGCTTTTTCCCTGTCAAGCAGCCGGGTGCCTAGCTGCTTTCCAGCTCAGCCAAGAGCGTCTTCCCCCCATGTCACAGCTATGCAACTACGCTGCTGTCGTCACCTCTAGTTGGCTGTCTCTGCTACATCTTTCTTCTATTAGCATCTCAGCTTGCACTTCTAAAAAGAGGCAAGAAAGACACTTAAGAGAGGCCTTTCACTGATAGTGCATCATTAGAGGAAAACATACAGGAGAGTAACTCCCAGACAACTCACTCAGTGAGCCTGAGTACCTGCTTATACAGCCTGAGATTGGGTGTTTGAACAGTCCACAGTCATTTGTTTTGGACCAGTTAGAGCCTTGCTTCTTAGCACCATTCACAACCATGGAGCTTTGTGTTAGTGCCAATCACAATCTTGCCCCTTTATTGGAAGTCTCAGTAGTCACTCTGTTGAGCAGTCAGGGGAAGTGCTTCCTCCCTGGAGTTCACTCGGCCTTGTGATAGTAAAATATCTGATGCAAATATTCCAAACAGCCTGGGCTATGGGAGCTAAGGCAATCAATAGTGATGATTGAATAGTTTTCTGGAGGCATATGTGGAGAGTTCCAGATGGCTGGTGCTGGCAGAAGAATAGTCCTGCTGGTTGTTTGACTGACAGTCATTTTGCTTAAGACAGCCAGGGCAGCAGGGGGAGTCTCACAGCTGCCAATTAGGGAGAAACTTTCCCCATCCCTAGTGTCTCTGCTTATTTACAGATAAATAAACATCAGAAGAATGTTCAATACGAGAACTCATCATTGACACTAACAGTGATTCTTAAAAGTTTTTAACAGTGCTTAACACCTACCCAGTGCCTTTGGGATAAATGAGTTCCCTTAATCTATCTCCTACCTATCACTGAAACCACAAGGCAGGTTTCCATCTCCATCAAGGAATACCTCCATGCTACTCCTTCATGTCTGTCCCAGTCCATCCTCCCCAACATTTTCCATGACCCCTGTGCCTCAGGCACACATAATGAAGACTAAAATCATTTCCATAGTTCTGTCAGAGATAAATATATAAATAGATTGTTTATAAATCCTATATTTATTAATTTCATTTTTCTTTCTATACACTCATTCTATGATCCTCTGTCACCACCAAAGGGTATTTTCCACTGGTGTCTATTAAATATGAAAAACCTAATGCATTTTTTAATTATTTTAAAAAATCCTTCCAAATAATCTTTGGGCAGTGAGAAGCTAAAGTGAGCTCATTTAAAGCCCCCTCCAGTAACATTACTCATTTATTTTGAAAACAAGATATTTTCTTATTACTCACTCCCTGGACTCATTTTCTTATTGCTTTGCAACAAATTTTGGGACCTAAAATAAGAACTATTTCTCTCCCTTCTTCTGTGGATAAGCAACTCAGGTATACTGTAGTTTATTTAGATAGTCAGTTAGGATCTCAGAAAATGAAAAACCTGATTTCAGAAACTCAGAGCTTTTACCTGGAGGCTTTAGAGGGAAAATCAACCACTGTCAAGAGGCTGAATTTTCTTCTGTGCAAGTTTAGAACTGAGGCCAGATTTTTTCATGGGCTCTTGGCCTGGAAGTGATGTTAGCTTTTAAGTGCCACCTACATCTTTTGGCTTATGACATTCTCACCTTTAACCAGATATGGTGAGGAAGTTCACTTTTCTTTTTGGATTGCTTTGGTATTTTCTTCCTATATCTAAGGGCTCATGTGATTATTTTAGAGTCAACAAAATCATTTCCTCTTCTTCTGCTTCCTTTTAATTCACCTCCTCTTCGTCCGCATCCCCTTTCCTTTCCTTTCCCTTATCTTCACATTCTGGCCCCCCTCCACTCCTGCCATTCATCTCCCCCTCTCCCAGGGATACGGAAGATGGAAATACATATTTTACCACCCTTATCCCAAACTGAGGTTGTTTATTGATGTGTGTATTTGCATTTGTGTATGTGTTAGTATGTGCTTTATGCGTGTGTATATGCTTGTATGTGTATTTGTGTATGTGATCAGACTGAAGAGACTGTTAATTTCAACAAGTTTTTAACTTAAAACCATGAAATTTTGGCCCTTATTTTCCATGTCAGAGTTAACAACTGTCTTGAAATTTGCTTTTTCCTTTAATGAAATATTTTGTATTCTTTTGATATCATGCAATGAAAGTCGTTTTGTATGTTTGTTGTTTCAGTTTTTTACTACCTTGTTATTTATTACTAACCTGCATGAGATGGAGGATAGAGAGAAATAGGAACTTTTACTGATAGTGGTTCTAACATAATTTGCTCCTAGCCTATACTACTTAAATATTAATTTTACTCCCTAATGTTTTGTTGATATAAACGACATATACAAAGTTAAATTGGAGATCCACTGTAATTTTAAAAGATAATCCACATTCCAACAAACATTTGATATTAGGTAAATTGTCTTCCAGCAGAAGAATATCTCCCACATATACATCAGTAAGAGTTTTGTGCCTTTATGATGTCTCTTCAGCCCTACAGTAGGAAAGCTTAAATATTTAATAGACAAAAAGATTCTTTTCAAGTGAAATTTCTTTACCAAAATACTTGAGGACATCTGCAAGAAGAGGGCTGCAAGCAGACATTGTCAATGGGCCGTAATTTACCACAAGTAGGTAGTTGCACAAGGCAAGTACTTCTGAGGAGCATAGTGTATTGTTCCCCATGGCTGTATTTTTGGAAAAGCAGTTCACAAGGAAATATAATTCACCCAGGCATTCTCTGCAATCATGAACAACCCTGTAGAAAACGCCTGTCTGTGGGTGGAAGCCAAAATTACATTTCTAGAGTTAAATAGAAACATTCTTCTCTCTGATCAAATTTTAATGAAACAATTCAGAGAAAAACCATCATCTTATTTCAAAAATTGTTTTTTACTGAAAATATAATAAATCCCAGCCTCCAGGCACAATCATATCTTCTGCAGCTCTTCCTGGGCAACCGAAGCAAATTGATGGAGACTTGTACTCCTAAAAGGACCGTAGTCCATGGTCAGCTTGGTGTTCACTGGGTGTTGACCAGTTGCTATTCTTATGTTCTCCTTTAATCAATGTGATAATACACATTTTAGAATGGGACCAATTTTTTAATATCCTGAATATTTGTCTTTCATAACTCCCATCGCACATTTTCTTTTAAAATTATTTTTCATAATATCAAAATCATAAATTTGAGATGAGAACTATTTATATTGTGCTATATTCTCTTCTAATCATTTTATGTGCACTTAAGTTTCTGTAAAATTGCCAATAATATGTACAGAGTATGTTGTGTATGTGTTTCATTTAGCATAAATTTCTGAACAGTTTTCTATGCATAATTTCTGATTATTATTTGAGCCATTAGTTAATTGTCCCAGCCACAGGTAATCTAGTTACATCTGCAGAACTTAGGAGCATAACATAGCTCAGAATCAGAAAAGCTATGGCAATTGCTGTGCAGATGAGGAATATGGATCCCACAAGGTATCTCTAATGCACCTCTGCTGCCCAGTATGACACGCACCATGGTCAATACCACAGCAAGATGTTTCTGACATTCTTGTTTTTTTAATTCTTACATAACTGTCGAATCACTTTAACAATATGATTTGTGTGTGTGTATGTGTGTGGTGTATTATGTGTATGGTGTGTATGAATGTGTGGCAAGTATGAAGGCCAGAGAAGGATGTCAGGTGTCCTGTCTATCACTCTCCACCTTATTCCCTGATAGACATGGTCTCCCACTGAATCTAGAGCAAGGCTAGCAACCAGCAAGTCCCAATGATCCTCCTGTTTCTATCCTCCACAGTGTTGAGGTTATGAAAATGTATGGGCTTACCTAGATTTTTATGTGGATCCTGGGGCTTTGTGCTCAAATTCTCATGCCTATGCAACAAGCATTTTAATGCAGTGGGTCATCTCTTCATCCCTAATTTCATATACATATATATATATATATGTGTATATCTATATATATATATATTCATTATGAAATAGAAAGACAAAAGCTAAAGCTCATAGAACACAGAAAAGTGGAGGAAATAAAATAAAAACAGCCAAATTACTATTCATGAAATTATTCTCTTACATTGGATATACCTTATTACAGATATGTATCACTGTTTAGCAATTAGTCTTGTTTTCTTTATTAAAACTACTGATTGTATGCCAGGTGTGGTGGCAGGTACCTTTAATCCCA
The DNA here is from genome assembly GCF_000622305.1 of Nannospalax galili. Taxonomy (NCBI): domain Eukaryota; kingdom Metazoa; phylum Chordata; class Mammalia; order Rodentia; family Spalacidae; genus Nannospalax; species Nannospalax galili. Next base: position 875,981 of record NW_008336075.1, on the reverse strand, counting down.
GTCCACTGGAGGCAGAGGGAGGCAGATCTCTGTGATATCTGTGAGATGGAGACCAGCCTGGTTCATATAATGACTTCCAGATGGGCTGGGACTAGGGAGACTTTGTGAAAACAAACACAAATGAAACAAAACAAACAAAACTACTAATTTTAATTTTAACTTCACATTGTTACTTATTTTCATTTCTGAATTTATGCTGCCTGCTGCATTAATTACATTGTTACTTGGTTCTAGTTATATTAAACTGAATAAAATCTGTACTGTATTCTATCAGAATCTTTATCCTTAGCCCTGTGTTTCTCCCAGAAAGTTCCCTCTACTGAGACCATAGGTCATAAATGACATAGCCATGTGACCTCTCCAGTCCTCTTCTGATGATGATCCAACCACATCCAACAAAAAGTTTCCTTTTTACTCCTTGCTTTTGATCCTCCTCAGGTCTGATCTAGCAGTTCAATAGTGAATTAACTTTGGAATGTTAAAATTTACTTGTAAAGAAATCTGTAGTTTCTTAGCATAGGCAATGATTCATTCAGCATTTTTATTTCTTTTATTTCTTTCATTTGCAGAGCTTTTCAAGGACAAAATAAGAATAATCATGCTTCAAAATAGCCATTCATAGATAGAAATCACAAATACATACTGTTCTTAAAAATTCAGTTTGTTTTAGCATTTCAAATTGTGTGTGTGTGTGTGTGTGTGTGTGTGTGTGTGTGTGTGTGGTGTGGTGGGAGCATGTGTGGAGGTCAGACAACAACTTGCTGGAGTTAGTGGAGTTAGTTCACTCTTTCTACTACGTGGTACCCAGAAATCAGTTCATATCTTCAGCCTTCTCACCAGCCCAAAAATGTATTATCTCAAGGTTTACTTTTCCTTCAAGATGGATAAGACAAGTTGGAATCTTGGTGTTTCCCTGACTTCCTAAGTAGCTTCTAGTCAGTTATGCTTTTCTCAGCAAAAAATCCTCAAATTTCACTGACTTTCAAAATGTGTCATGAAACTGCGATGTAACTACTTGTCTTCTAACTCTGCCCATTAACAGAATGTGAATCTTTAAATAATAATGCAAAAATCCAAAGAAATTCATATGGCCAAAAATAATAGCAACATTTGTGGCGCTAAAGACTACCTTTGGGAGTGAAGGCTACTTGGAATTTGCAAAAAAAAAAAAAAAAATCCATAGTTTTCCATTTTCTTGATTATAAGCCTTCATTTTCTATATGCAAATTTTCCATATTTTATATTCCCAAGCAAAAAGCACAACGTCAGCAGATCACACGGCCAGGTTGAAGGTCTATGGTCTTGTGATCTTATTCATAGCAGTCCTGGTAACATATTCTTAGTGATCAATGCAGGCTAGTTATAGGTACTTGGTACCTGGAACTGAACTCAGTCCCAGTGGCTTCAGCACCATCAATAAAGATCCAATGCTGTTCCCATGTGTTTTGTAGTTGTACTGGCTCCATTCTGCAACCTGAACTATTGTTGATGCTCAGCAAACATGCACCACAACATGAGTGTGGAAGCCAGAGGACGAGTTGTACGAATTGGTTCTCTTCTTCCACCATATGGATCTGGGAGGCAAATACCTTTCCCCACTGAAACATCTCACAAGCTGCAAGTTTTATATTATTTACTATTACTAATATGTGTGTGTTTATGTGTGTGTGTGTGTATGAGAGAGAGAGAGAGAGAGAGAGAGAGAGAGAGAGGAGACAGAGAGACAGAGAGAGCAGTGTCATGTGTGCCTGTGTGTATGTACACATACCTGCCACCTTGTGCACATGGAGGTCAGAGAACAATTTTTGGAGTTGGTTTTCTCCTGCCACCATGAGTTCTGAGGATCTACCTCAGGTCACCAGGCTTGAGTGGTAAGTAATTTTACCTGCTGAGCCATCTCACCAGCCTAGATGCTTTTCATATATAATTCTATTTAATAATAAAAATACTGCTACAGAGGTCATAAGTATACATATGTCTTAGCTGATAAAATTGATATTCAAATTAAATTTAGAACCATATAGTAGAGCATCAATTCAGGCACTGTTTGTCATAAAACATCACCATAATTTGTTAACAGAGTCCCTTACAATAGAGACTGATATTTTTAGTGGAAACTTCATTTATATCTTCTTTATTGTAATCATCTATTTCCTGAGGAAAGTGAAGGAAACACTTTTACAGTAAAGCATTTGAAGAAGCTTGTAACTTCTCTGATCATAAATTGAACACAGACAGGAAACAAAAGATTAATTTGTATAAGATAGTCAAATCATACTATCTAGTCTTTTTCCCTGGAAATTCTTCAAAAATGAATGAGCTTCATGATAAACTAAAACTGCAAATGAGTTTCTAACAGAAGTTACTGTAATTGCAAAGGAAGCACAATGGAGATGCCTAAAATCCATATTTTGTGAGTTTCAAAGTACATCACTGTTAGATACTTCTTAATAATATAATAATAAACTATATAAAACAACTGTCTGTGTTAAGTGTTTTACTGGGTTGTTATGATAACATCTTGTAATTCCTGTTTCTGTTACCAGGATTCTCTTCCTATCACTTAACTCCCATGGTACATCATTCCTCATCAGATAGGCCATCTGCACACATAATCTCACCTAATCCTTTGGGACAGATTGAATAATGGGGCCACAAAAATGCTCACATCCTAATCCCTCAGTAAAGAGTCTTGACAGATGTGGGGAACTCATTTGGGAATGATCTGACACAGTGATGAGTTTTTGTAAAGAAAGGCAGAGGGACCAAATTTTTCAAAAGTGCTGTGAGATTAAGCATGGGTTGGAGTGATGTAATTTGAAAATGGAGGACAAAGCAACAAGCCTAGGAGCATGCATCCTTTCTAAAACAGAAAACTCAGGGAAATGCTGTCTCACAAGAGCAATTACAAGGGGAAAAGCCAGGTAGAAACCTTGATTTTATTGTTTTGTAAGACAGGCTTTGGACTTCTGACCTTCAGACTATAAGATAATACATTTATGTTGTTTAAAAAAAAGTTACAATACCCTAAAACACCACTCCTCTCTGCCCTATGTTTATCATTAATACCTTGTCACTTTTTATTGGCAAATATTCACTGTACATAGTGAGAATTTTCATAAGGACATTTTCCTTCAAGTATGTCATGTATTTTGACAGTATTTACCCACACTGCACATCCCTTTCTGTCCCTCCCCACTCTTCAAGCCCCCTTCTTTCCATTAAGCAATCTCACTACTTCCATCTATCTACTACCTATCAACATATCAATCTACCTACATATGACCTATTTATTTACCTGCCTATCATCTATATATATCTAGCTATCTTTATCTATGAACCTATCACCTATCATTGGTCTTTATCTATCCTTTATCAATCAACTATCATCTGTCTATCATCTATCTACCATCTCTCCTATCTATCTATCTATCTATCTATCTATCATCTATCTATCTATCATCTATCTATCATCTATCATCTATCATCTATCTTTCATTTATCTATCTATCTATGCATCAATTTGTCATCTATCAACTATATATCTATGTAACATAAAATTGTATATATTTATTTCACAATTTTTATATAATTTCTTTGGAGAATTCTAGTAAGCCGGCAGGAAAACTCCAAATTTTAAGTAATGATATAAAAAACTAGAATCCACGTATGAGCGAAAAATGTTATTTGTCTTTCTGCATCTGAGGTACTTTGTTTAATCTGGCTCAATATTATTTCTGCAAATGACATAATTTCATTCTTCTTTATGACAAACAAATCCCCATTGTGTATAGATGCCAAGTTGTCTCCATCCATTCCTCTGATGGACAACTAAGCTGATTCTGTTCCTTTACTTCTATGAATAGTGATGCAATAAATGTGGACCTGCAAGCATTCTTGTGGCATTTTTGCTGAGACTTCAGTATTTATTTAGGAGTAATACAACTTCTTCATGTAGTAATTCTACCTTGACTTTTTGAAGGATCTTCCACACTGATTAGCCTCATTTACATCTCCCCCAGCATTGTTTAATGTTCTCTTTTTCGTCCATCCTTGGCATCATTTGTTATTTGTTTTCTTTTGTTTTAAAATTTTCATTTCATTTTTGTTTATGTGTGTTTTAGCAGTGGTGTGTACAATATATATGTATGCCTGGGAAGACAAAGAGGATGTCTGATCTCCTGGAGCTGGAGATTCAAACAATTGTGACCTGCCTGATGTGGGTGCTGGGGTCTGAACTCTGATCCTCTGCTGCAGCAACAAATCATAACTACTGAACCATCTCTCCAGCTTCTTATTGTTTTCTTTTGAAAGTTGTTTGTTTATTCTGTCATCCTGGGGCTTGAACCTAGGGTATTTCAGGTGCTAGGCATAAGCTTTCCCACAGAGCTTCCCAGCCTTATTGTTTTCTTAATAACAAATATTAATGAGGTGAGATGGAATCTCAGTGTGATTTTAAGTTGTATTTTCCTGATAGGGCGCTACAAATTTTTTTAATGTTTATTGGACATTGTCCTTCATCTTTTGATAACAGTCTGTTCATTTCATTAGCCAACTTACTGATTGAATTTTTCAGTGTTTTTAGTATCTATATTTTTAGTTGTATAGTATAGATATTTTTGTAAGATGTAGATCTGGCAAAGATATTCTCCCATTACACAGGATCTTTGTATCCAAATTGTTTCCATTGCAATGCAGAAGCTTTTGAAGTTCACGAAGTCCCATGTGTCGATATTTAGATTTTTTTTCTGAGTTATTGAAGCTCTTTGTAGGAAATCTTAGCCCATGCCCATACCTTGAGCTGATGAACTTTTGCTTTCCTCTAACAGTTTTATAGTTTCAGGGCTTATATTAAGGGCTTTGATCAAATTTGAAATGATATGTTTACACCATTTTCTGGGGAGTCTGTCTTGTCTCCACTGCACTGGCTTTTGACATCTTTGTCAGAGAACAGGTGCTTGTTGTCATGCTGTTCTATTTTGGGGGACAATGATGTCTGCTTTTCCTTTTGGGCCAGTGCCGTATTTTATTATATTGTATCTTTATGTAACTTGAAATGAATTATGGTGAGACTTCCATAAACTTTGTTTTTCACTCTGGATTAGTCATTTGGAGTTTTATTGTTCTTCCATACAAATTTTAGCATTTTAAAATAGTTCTGTGAAGACTGTGGTTAAAAGTTTGATCGAACCTACAATGAACTTGTGGATCACTTCTATTAATATAGCCATTTTCACTATATAAATGATTTTGATTCATGATAAGTTGAGGGGGTATCTTTTGATTTTCTAATTACTTCAGTGTTTTCTAATTTCCATTTTCAAGTCTCTTACTTCCTTGGTCAATATTGTTTGTAGGCATTTTTTTTTCTTTTAAGTTTGTGATGAGTAGTATCAAAAGTCAACTTGCCACAACTTGAATTAGCTGGGGAAAGGCTCTAAACTGAGTTACTGTCTTTACCAGGATGGTCTCTGGGTACATATGTCTTGTTTGTTAATTAATGAAAGAAGATGCAGCCGATCATGGGCAGCACCATTCCCTAGGAAGAGGGTCCTAAACTTTTTAGGACAGGAGAAAGCTGAATGAAAGCACACAGGAAGCATGAGGGCATTTGTTTGAGTACCCTGCCTTGACTTCCCCACAGTAAAGGTCTGTATATGGATTGAAAGCTGAACAAACTCTTTCCTCCCCTATGCTACGTTTGGTCAGACACAGCAACACGAATGAAACTAGAGCACGGTCAAGGACTGTTTTCCTGATTTCTTCCTCAGTATGTTCATTATTGATGTACAGAAAAGCTATTGATTTTTCATTTTTTTATTTTATTCTGCTACAAGGAAATCTTAAGAGACTCCTCTGAAAAGCAGTCTCATACAGAAATCCTAACTGAATTTTAGGCAATGTTTTCCTTTAAGACTCAAAATAACGATGTTTTTAAAAATTCCATTATGATACAATGCCTTAATACAAAATTTTTTACTGTTTTGATATGTAAATTTAAGCCATGCCCTAGATGTATGTATGGGTTGGAGGGAGAAGGTTCTGCTTTCATTTTCTTCAATTAAATTTATTTTTAACATGTAGAAAGATTTTTTTAAAATCATATATTTGGAATACCATGTCACACACACACACACACACACACACAAACACACACAAACCCCTTGAGAGAACTTAAATCAGGGAAATTATCTGTTGCATCAAAGATTTCTCAGTTCTTTATGGTGCAAAGCATTTCAAGTCCTTTCCCTGGCTTTTTGAAGCATACAATATATTCTTACGATCTAGAATCAAGACACTGTGTACCAGTACTACAGAACTTTTTACCCTGGTTACTTTTTTTCTTTGTTTGTTTATTTTTAATAACTTTTATTATTTGAAACTTCCACACATGCATACAATGGATCTTGATAATATCCCCCCTAATACTCCCATCCAGCTCCCCCAGCACATCTCCCTCCCAACTTCATGTATCAATTTTTAGAATCTTTTCCCAAATAGCCATTAAATCTCATGACTATTATGTAAGATTACTACTAAAATTGAGAAATTTTATGTACCACAGTGACTCCCAAAATAGCCATCACATGGGTGCTGGTATCCAAACTTGGGTCCTCTATAAGAGCAGTTAGTGCTCTTAACCACTGAGCCCTCTTCTCCAGTCCCCATTTTATTAAACTTTGTATCTAGAATGAGAGAAAAGATCCTATTTAACACACTCAAGTTCTAGTAGCTCTGAAATGGACTTTTCCTTGAAAACCAATTTGATGTTAATATTAGTGCCCATGGTGCCCTTACAAGGGGTTAATTATTTAGGTTTTCTTTTCTACTCAGGAAACTGTTTTAAAAGTTAATGAAATTTTCTTCCCAAACACACACTTTTTATTTCCCTACTGAGTCAGAGTCCTATGAAGGAAGAGAATTAAAAATATAAACAGAAACAGAACCACATAATAATTGAGCTCCCGGTACCAAAGATCATTAGTGGATTTATTCATGAGCATACTTAAGAACTTGAGCATGCAGCTTGTATTGTTTGCTTTAATGACTCAAGAAACTCATTTACATTCACATGATAATCATTTCATTCAGGTTTGAAAACAAACTGAAGGAATTTGGTGCATATTCTGTTTTAATTGCTTTGTTTTTATATATTTAATTTTTGCATTTTTGCACGTGTATGTGTGAGATGAGCATTTGTTTGTGTATAGGTGTTCGCATGTATGCATTCGGGCATACAAATTTACACGGGTGTGTGTGCATGCATGTGCATGAGGAGGCTCAAGGTTAACTTCAGGTGTCTTCTTCAATGGATCTCCACGTTATTCATTGAGGCCAAGTCTCTCTGTTGAACCCAGATCTTGCAGATTGGGTTTGTTTAGCTAGCCCGCTTGCTGTGAGAATCCTCCCTCTCATTTCTACCTTTCAAATGCTGGAACCACAGGTAAATGACCATGCCCTCCCATGATTCATGAAAATGATACAGATCCAAACTCAGTTCTTCACACTTGTGTGACAAATGATTTATCTGCTAAGCTGCCTTCCCAGGCCCTATTTTAGTCGCTTTAATCACTGATCTTTTGGGCTGCATTAACATATTCCTTTTACTTCTATTTTAAGCTTAGTGTTTATAATCACTCTTTTAGAAAAATACAGCCATATGCTTATTCGGTAAAAAGATTATTTTGAGTTCTAAGCTTACTAGAGTGCTTAGAACTTCACAGATATTTCAAATATATTTGACCGCCCAGTATGTGCTGTGTAGCAATACCCTGTGAATTGAAACATTCCTTCCCAGAGGGAGGGGAGAAAGTGTATGAGACTGAGGGACTAAACAAACCTCACAAGTCCCAGAAAACTAGAACTTACAAGATTTACAAGGCCCCTGCCCAAGACTATAGTAGCAGTAGATAATTACTGGGAAGAGGTAACATAGCACAGCTAAGCTGACTTGAGGAAACTGATTGTCCAGCTGTCTGCTAGTCATGCAGAGAGCTATAGAGGTGTAGTTTTCATGAGCTATCATCAAGATTGGGGTAGGCTTTTTGGTGGTAAAGCTGCATTTGAAAGTTCATGTTCTGGCAAGAAACGCTTTATGAATACTTCTGTTACTAATCCCAGTAAACTTACTGGTTTGAAAAGTTGGACTTTTGTGGTATTGTTACTTTCCTCTGTCGTTGTTTTCTTGTCTGTTGTACATTGACATTCATTTGCATCTCTCCAGAAAGTCACACAGCAGCATGGAACAGGTCCAGTTACTAAGCCACTTACTCTAGATATAATCTAGAATTAATATGTGTGCTACTCAGTTAGCATCTCCCAAGTGATCACTGTGCAAAGAGCTTTCATCATTTTCACATAAATGTCAACAGGACCAAATAATGATTTTGTTGTTTAATAATATGTGTGAGATTTCTGACTGTGTACATGTCACTGTGTTAATTGTTACATATTTTGTGCAGGCTTCTGAGAATGCAGAATGTATGAGCATATAACTGAATAAAAGATGAAAGGCAATCATGGACCTGGACAGAACTCATAGTAAGGTGCTAAGCAAGTGTGATGCTTGGTGTTGATTGTCAAATTGTCAGAGTATAGACTCACCTGGGATGGGCTCTGGGCATTCCTGTATCTTAGCTGCAATAAATGAGGTGGGAAGCCCCACCCTTTGTGGGTGGCACAAGTCACTGGCTGAAATTCTGAGCTGTGTAAGTGGAGAAAGGGATCTGAGCTCCAGCATGCATTCATTCATCCATTTCTGCTTCATGACTGCAAATGTAATGTGACCAGCGAACTTCAAGCTCCTGATGCCTTGACTTTCCTGCCATGATGGGGTGTAACCTTAACTATGAGCTAAAATAAACCTTCCTTCCTTAAGTTGCTTTTGACAAAATATTCTACCACAGCAATGGAAAAAGAAACTAAAATATCAAGCTTAGAATTAGTCTTGTTCTATAAAATCTAGGCTAATGGAAGTTTAAAAATCAATATTATTCTGGTTTCATGGCTGTTGCTGTGACAAATAATCTGCCAAAAATTGACTTAGGGGAGAAAGTGTTTATTTGATTCACAATTCCAGGTTAAGTTCATAACTGTTGGTAAGTCAAAGCCAGGAATTAAAGCATCTTATCTACAGTCAAGAGCAGTGAGTGAACAGAGACATGATCCTTACTTGCTTGCTTGTGCTTAGCTGGATTTCTTGACTCCCATACTATTCCGGATCCCCTGCTTAGGGAATGGTGCTACCCACTGGGCTGTCTTCCTACATCAAATTATAACCATAGACATATCCACAGGTCAACATGATCTAGATAATTCCTTATTAATTCTCTCTTGCCTAATAATTCTAGGCTGTGTCAAGTTGATTGTCAAAACAATCCAGAAAAAAAAATAGTACTTATGGAATAAAGAGAGAAACGAAGTTGAATTAATGAGGTTACTATACAGGTCTTTTAAAGCACCCCCACTTGAATTAATTATCAATCTCATTCCACCACACTAAAATATTCTGTAAATTTACACTGTGATTTATTAGGCATAAGCTCATTGTTTTTAATTGTTACTCTGTATCTTGAGGAATGAAGACATTTCTTCTTTTGTATTATGGAGAAGTACAATTGTTCAAACGTCACAGAATTAGTAAGTGGACTTGGGATTCAAAATTGGGCTTATGGTCAAGTTTTTTCTTATTTTCTTTATGTTTCAAGACATTGCAGAAAATAAAGTAATCACATGGTCCTAGTTCTCCTGATGTTTCCCCTTTAAATCTATACTCTATTTGGATGCATTTACTGGAGCCATTTAGGTAAAATAATGTGATGTCATTTAAACCTGAATATGTAAATCTGTTATCCTAGTCCCATAAAAAATAAAATATAAACAGTCAATATGAACAACATTCAACATTTACTAGACACATGCAATCTGCCAGATCACACAAGTTGCAAGATAGATATTTTGTTCCAATATATTAGTAACCTGGGAGAGAAAAGTTAACCAATGTGGAGATATGATTTAAAACTAATAGTTTCCATGCCCAAATTTGTATTCTTAACCACAAATCAAGTTTACA
>NW_008336075.1:839494-860141 GCF_000622305.1 Nannospalax galili | reverse complement strand
GGTGCTCCTGGAGCCCAAGAAAGGGACTGAGTTGCTCTGGGTAAGAAGGGTCAGGAAGCAGTATTGGTTCCCCAGGTGTCTGGGGCCCCAAGACTAGGAATGGCGCAGGGTCCAAACTAGGAGTATAGAACTGCGGGCCGGGGGGCGGGGCGGGGAATGGAAGGGTGAATGAGACTTAGGGAGTCCCGGTGCGGAGAGCTGCGCTATATACTTACCCCAAGAGGCCTGAGGATAGTAGTGCAGGCTAGGAGAGATAGCCGGTGGTGCAGGCCCAGGGAAGCAGAGACATGATTTGTTTTATTTTTATATGTGCATATGTGTGTCTGTGTACATGAGTGCACTGACAACAGTGACCAGAAGAGGGCGTCAGATCCCCTTGGAGCTGGAATTACAGGTGGCTGTGGGCTGCTTGATGTGAATGTGGAAATTAAATTTTGGTCCGCTGAAAGAGCAACAAGTGCTCTTGATTGCTAAGCTGTCTCTCCAGCCCCTACAAACTTTTCATAAAATGCCTACCATGTATGCATTTTATGATCTATATAGAAGCTGTGTTTAAAATGTCTTTATAAAAAGCAAGCCCATTTTTCCTCTTATAAAATGATCCATCACTTCCTCAAAATATTTATTGCTGCCAGAAAGCCATTTCAGATTTAGCTTAATGCCTTTACTCATTTTCTTTGAATGTGCCTTTTATTTGATTCACAAAAAATCTCCTAAAAGACCTAAAATCTATTTTTAAGTTGTTTTTAAATTAATTATTATGTGTATTGCATGTATGTGTTTATTTCTGTACACATGGGGGATGCATGTACATGAAAGTACATGTGTCTATGTAAGCCAGAGTTAAATGTAAGGTGCTTTTCTTGATGTAGCGCCATCTTATTTCTTGAGACAGGCGCTCTCTCTGAGCCTGGAGCCCACCAGCTGGGCTAAACTGACTGGCAAGGAAACCGCAGGGATCCTCCTGTCTCCATCTTGCCAGTGCTGGGATCACAAGCATAAATGGCCATGTCTAGCTTTTATATCTTAATATGGGCCATAGGGCTCATTCTGGTTCTTGTGCTTAAGCTGAAAGCACTTTCTGAACTGTGTCATCTTTCCAGCCCCAAACTTAAAATTTCTAAGGACCTACAAAATTAAAATGACTTAATGTGGAGTCTGTGAGGACATCACAAACTCTTCCACTCCCAGGTGTGTGAAAATCAGTTGGACTGTCCAGGTCAACATTTCTACAGCACAAGCTGTGACATTCTTAAGGAATTCAGATCAGGAAAAAAATAGGAATTTCACAAAAAGAGAAACCACTGTGAACAAATACTTGAGTCCTGAGACTTGAGAAAATTCCTGTCACAGCAAAAGTCTTGATTAATTGAAAGCTCAGTTACCAGAAGTCTCTGAGATATGATTTGAACTGGGAAAGAGCTCCACACTAGGAAGGTTTGGCGTATTAGAATTCATTGCTTGGAATATTCTCTTGTCTTCTGATGTATTGTTAGTGCCTTGAAATCAGAGCTCATAGAACCTCATTCTAGAGAAATTTTTAGGAGCAGGCCCTGCCCTAGGGGAGTGGCAGTCATACTAAAATAAATGAAAGCTGCTCCCTCCTTGTGTCCTTTGATTTAAATCAGTCCTCACCCTCTAGGCAGACCAAGAATTCTGAATTGTACTTATGAATATATCTTTATTTGATTCTGGTTTAAGCTACTTGAATTCCAACAAAACCAATCATTATGCTTCCACTTGGGAAGCCCCATCTCCTCTAATGTTGGATTTCAATATACCCTATATATGTATGATTACCTTACTTTACACTTGCTTTTTTGCCAAGACAACTCACTCGCTCAGCTACCTTTCAGCTCCCTGTTGATCTCTACTTTTCTGTCTAGCTGGCTCTAGATGTTAATTTAAAATTTCACCATATCCTACAGTTTAGGGCAGCCATAACAAATATGTACTCAACAGTTTATCCCATCAAGTAGTGTAACTGCCCTGGCAGTAATAAAGATATTGAAGGAGAGACATGTGTGCCGTCATTTAGCCATCAGACTATTGAAACAATGAATTCCAAGAAATTAGAATTTCCACAGGAAGGGCAAGCTGGAAAGAAGAGGCTGAAACCTGGACCAGCCAGAGGGTGAACTTGTCTCCTGGAAAGAGATTATACCACACACACACACAGACACACAGACACACAGACACACAGACACACACACACACACACACACACACACACACATATCGTGCCCTCAGTGTAAACTTGAACCTCATGTTAGGATCTCAAAGATAGACTTGGGCTTACTGGACCTCCTTCGTCTCTTCCCAATGTGGACACATTGAATAAATCTCCTTTTCCTGCTTTGTAATATTACTTAGTTTCTCTAATTTGCCTGTGGAGAATCAGTGGCAAGTTACTTGTTATGGCTGTTAGGGTCTCTCAGATTTGACCCTGAGAACTCTAGTAATAGAGCTTGTAATTTTTTTCCATTTACAAAATCATATCTGGTTTTGCATATGTGGGCCCCAAACATAACCCTCACCCTTTCAAAGGAATAACAGAGTTTATTCAGGAGCCAAATATTCATGACCATGGCCTAGGAACACAGATTTAGATCATCCTAAATTCCATGTTTTAGCATGGAAGCAGTTTCATGGAAGTTTTATAACAGAACAAAGAAAGTCATGAATGAAGGCTGTGTATTTTAAAATACACTGGTGGAAGCATTAAGTAGGCAGTACAGCAAAGACAAGAAATTTGTTATAGGCCTCAGGTACCATCTGATGACACTCTTAGCTTTTGGTTAGTGGAAACTAAGATTTTGTTAATACATCCATCTTCAAAAGAGTTTTTGTCTGATGGACACAGGGTGTCAGTTCTGACACAGAGATGGCAGGAATGGCTACTTAGGAAGCTAAAGGTAAGTAGAAGGTAATTGTCACTAGGCTTTGGACTTGCAACATTCCAAAATCTCCACAATCACTGAAGTTCTAATAAGTTAACCAGACTTTCAGAAAGTTCAGTTTGAAGATATAGGTTTTCACTGGAAATTTTTATTACATAGACTCTAGAAGGTTATTGATTTATGTTAAAAGATTAGACTGCTGAACCTAATTTCTCAATAAAATGTCTCAATATTTTCAAATTGTATAAAAATGTTGCCTCAGTATTGTCAAATTGTGTACTCGTGCCTCACCCTGCTCTGTGTGTGTGTGTGTCTGTGTGTGTGTATGTGTGTGTCTGCGTGTGTCTGTGTGTGTGTCTGTGAGTGTATATGTTTGGCTGTATGAGTAAAGGTCTCTTCAGATAAAGAGAATCAGTAGAAAAATTATATTGTAAGATTTGTTTCCATTTGTAGAGTTGCCTGATTTGTTAATATTTTGCAGAGTATTTTGTGTGGATAAAAAGACATAAAAAATGACTGCGAAGCATCATATTTACAAGGTCAGCATCCATATATGTTTCCAAACACCGTAGCTACCATTATTTTTATAGACAGGATGACAAACAAAATAAGCATGATTTCCTACATTAAGTTGTGCGATCTACAGATTATTTGATAAATTAATGTCTCAAAGAAAGGATTTCTTAGTTTCTGTGTTTATTTGTGTATGTGTGTGTGTGTGTGTGTGTGTGTGTGTGTGTGTACACCCATGAGCACCTGCAGAGATCAGAAGAGACATTAAGTGTCCTGCACCATCATTCTCTACCTTATTTCTTTGAGATAAGGTCTCTCACTGAACCTGAAACTAGGCTGGCAGCCAGCAAGTTTCATGGATCCTCCTGCCTCTGCCCTTTACAGGTCTGGTCTGGGGCTACAGGCTTCTGTGCAGCTAGCTATACCCACCTTTTAATGTGAGTTCTAGGGTTCAAACAGAGGGATCGACATTTGGAAAGCATGCACTTTACCCACTAAGCCAACTCTCAAGCCCCAGATTAAGTATTTTCTTAAAGCTTATTTAGTATCAATTGTCAATGTATAAATAGAAAGAACAGCAATGGAAGTCAAGGAAAGCATTTCCATAACAAGACACACTGATAGGCCATGTCATCATTCGCACCCACTCCACCACCATATGAAAGATTTAAAAAAAGTTTTAAAAACTTATGTAATGGTGTGTGTGTGTGTATGTGTGTTTGTGTGTGTGTGTGTGTGTGTGTGTGTGTGCATTAGTGCAAGTGCTCATGGAGGCCAGAAGTGTCAGATCAGAATTCCTGGAGCGGAGTGGTTATGAGCTACTGGAAGTGGGTACTGGGAACTACACCCATGTAGAATAGCAGAACATGCTCTTAACATAGCTGAGTAATATCTCTAGCCCATTTGCAAGATTTTAATGGTCCAAGAAAGTTTCAAAATATGCAGATGATAGGGAATGAGCAAAAGTAGCTTCTCAGTACCTCATTCCCATTTCTGTCTGACAGATGCCACATCCCAATGTTTCATCTTCAAGTTGGCATAGTCAGGACACTGCTCAAGGATAACATGAGGTTTGATTCATTGTTCTGAAGGGTAACATTGACACAAGGTTTCAAGGCACATATGGATATAATCTCATTATCTACCTGGCTGGAGCAACTGAAAACATAAACTAAGGCTTCAGAAGGTGTCTCATTCAGTGTCTTCTCCTGTTTCATATTTCACATCCAGGATGATACTGCAGAGCTTTTAAAATAATGCAGAAGCCCATTAGAATTTAAGAAATTTGGACTGTGGAGATGGCTCAGTCAGTGCATTGTTTGCCACACAAGTCTGAGCAACTGGGTTGTGTCCACAGCACCCACCTAAAAAAATGTGAGCATCACCTTGTAATATCAACACTAGGGAGGTACAGACAGCTGGATCCCCAGGGTTCATTGGCTAGTCAACTCTCTACTTAGTGACTTACAGGTTAATGAGAGACCCTTTGTGAAAAAACAAGGTGGATGTCATCCTGAGGAACAGCATCTGCTCTGCCCTCCACATGTACATATGCACACATAGGCACATTCAGGTACACCCAATATGCACACACATGTACACACACATGCAGAAAAAAATCTGAGCCACTTCTTTTGAGTTTTTATTTTATTATTATAGTATGTGTGTGTATGATGTGTGTGGGTGTGTGCCATGGGATGTGTGGAGTCAGAAGAGAATTTTGTGAAGTCAGTTCTCTCATTCCATGTTTATGTAGGTTCCAGAGATCAAACTCAGTCACAAGACTGTTTAGCCAGGACTTTTATCTTCTGAGCCATTTCACCAATTCAGTCTGAACTATACCAAAGGGCATTTGTGACCATGCAAAGGCAAGTGTGGACCATCTTCTCCAAGAGAGCTGGAGTTAAGTCTTCTTCAGAACCATTTAACCTAATAAAGTCTGACTTTTGATTCCAGAGTTGATACCTCTCACCAAAACTGTGGGCTTTCCTGTAAATTCGTCTTTCAGTTTAAACTTGTAATGTTTTTGAGTGCCAGAAAACCTGCCTTGTGTTCTAGCTAAGGTGCTCCGTGTGTTCTTACTCTCCCATCAGTGGTACAAGGCATAATTCATTGAGCATGTTAGATAGGAAATGCTTGTGATTATGTGGTGACAGGAGACGATGACTCAAAATATATTTATTTCTTGAGTGTCTACAACATTTCAGTTGTCACACTAAGTTCCTTCCAGTCGATTTGTCATGTATTACAACCATTTAAAAAGGATATTCATCATTTATGCTCTTAAGTTGTATAGAAATCAAGACTTTCAAAAACTTACAAAATACATAAAGTTGATTTGGCATGGGACTTACCCCAATCTTAGTTGAAGAAATATTGGCAACTGATTGCTGCTAGGTAAGGAAGAGCTGATCATCCTAAAGCAAAGCACTCTATATAAGCTGACTAGACCTAAGAAGATGAACTTGCACTGAAGAACATCTGGGGACACAAACTTGGCACAATAGGCCTTAACACAAATGACAGAATGTATGCCTTCCAGTGAGGGGCTATGGGAGGGTGCCAGTGGAGAAGGGGTATAAAGATGGTTAAGATTGATTGAGATGTTCCGAAAAAATAAATCTGAGAACTAATTAAATACATAATGCTCTAACATTGCCCTTTATCATATTGCTATGACTGAGAAAAAGAACAAAATGAATGAGGACTCAACAGATAGCACACGTGGAATGTGGGGGATATTCACACCAACTACAGATATAAAATGTAGTCTAGTGTTAACATTTGTTAAAAATGATTTCAGGTGGTTTTAGTTTAAAAGGAGAAAATCACCATTGACAGCCTTGTAGGTCACTGCATTTATGAATTTCTACACTGACATCTGTGTTTACTGAGACTAGTTTAAATAATTAGAATGCAGAGTGCTTGCCTCTAATCTCAGCACTGGGAGGTCAAGACAGAAGTATGAAAAGTTTGAGGTCAGCTTGAGGTTCCTAACAAGTTCATGGCCAGCCTCAACTCTATAGAGAGGCTATGCCTCAGAAAACAAGGACTTGTGGATGTGGCTCAGTGGTATAGTGCTTGCTGAACATTTGCAAGGCCTGGATCTGATTCTCAATACAGCAGAAATTACTGAGTAAAACAAATATTGGTTGTACAATAAAAAGTTCTAATATCTTTATGATGGAAGAAGCATTCTTATAGGCTGGTAATAGTATCTTATTTGGAGCAAATTTATTGATTAGGAGATATATAAGAGCTGTCTAGTAAGAAAGACATTCAGATAGATGGATTTTAAAATCATTCATCCCAATTCTATTCTACTTTTGACAATCTATACAATCTATGTAGAACATATAGAATTAATATAGTGGATGTTATTTGTGATTATAATAATTTAAATAGTTCTACATATTCCATAACACTTTGGAAAATTGTCTCCAGAGGCTAACTTTCCATACCTGAGTGAAAAAATGATGGTGCCCTACCCAACATACACTCCCAGAGATTTATTTTGGAAATTTGAGTTTCATTTTCTTTGGAAAAATCAGGAAATATCACATTCCTTTGTTGATTCATTAGGGAATAAAATTATTTTAGTTAAGTAAAGCTTCTCAAATTGGTGATTAAAGCATGCAGAGAATAATTCAAATAACTTAGCTTTTCTGGAGATCTCTCTTGACGGAGAGAATAAGCTCTGGATGTCATCAAAATGCAATGTACAAAATTCTCAAAAAATCAATAAAAATAGATGATCTAATGTCTGTAATTTTGGTAGGCATGGGAGTCTTGGATGCTGCCTGCAACACTCTCACTTTTGCATAAAAGTCTCTATAGATTTGACCCTTATCACTTTGTACAAAATCTTCCACATAAGAAATAGCCATTTTACCCTTTGGGCTGTTATAAAAAACGACAAATGTTTTTTATCCATGACAATTGAATTTCTGTCATATACAGGATTTTTTTTTTGTTTCAAACTTAGCACTTTTTATTATGCTATATTTACTAAGTCAAAATTAAAGAGCAGATTATTTTTTGTTTAAAATGTCCAGCTGAAGACAGAGGCAATTATGTGGTTTCTTTTTCATTGAGCTTTTGTACATTTCGTATAGCAGTTCTTAATCAAATTTAGATCACCTCTCCAAGCATCCATGTCCTCCAACTCCCCATCGGACCTTTTATATTCTGCCATACATGTTAAATCCTGTCCATTCAAGCGTTTGTACCCAGTTGTCCTTCAGTGAAAATTCATTCATAGGCTGGAGTCTAGTCAGCCTAGCTAGAGATCATACATAAGGCATACTCTCACTCACCCAGGAATAATCAGTCTCCAATAGTTCCCAGCCTAAGGCTGGCATATGCCACCCATTTCTCTCACTCCACACTGGGCCTTTGTCTGATTGAGTTGGCATGGGTCTTGTGCTCAATGCACCATTGCCACAAGTTCACGTGCGCAAGCTTCCAGTGACCTGAAAGCCTCTGTTTCCTTATGTTCATGAACCAGCCCTGGCACTTACAATCTTTTAGCCCCTCTTCTACAATGATCCCTGAGCCACGGGTGGATGATTTTTAATATATGAATCTTATCCAGGGACAAACACTCTGCAGTCTCTTATTCTTTACACCTTGGCCAGTTATGGCTTTCTGTGTGCATCATACACTTGTGTGCATCATCACTGGTGAGAGTTGAGGGATGCACCAGAAAACTGATAGAAATGATTGATACTTTCAGTAAGTGGCAGGTTACAAAATCAACCTACAAAAAGTATTAGCCTTCATATATACCAGTAACAAGCAATCAGAAAAAAATATTCAGGAAACCCTCACATTCACAATAACCTCAAAAGTATATAGGAATAAACCTAACCAAAGAAATTAAAGATCTATATAATGAAAATTTTAAATCATTAAAGAAAGCTAGAGATAGACACTAGGAGGTGGAAAGACCTCCCATGTTCATAGATTTGTAGAATTAATATTGTGAAAATGACCATCTTATCAAAAGCAATCTACAGATTCAATGTGATACCAATCAAAATACCCACAGCATTCTTCACAGAACTAGAAAAAAATCATCCCTAAAATTCATATGGAATCACAAAAGACCCTAGACAGCCAAAATAATCTGGGCATAAAGAACAATGCTGGAGGCATCACTATACCAGATCTCAGATTATATTACAGAGTTATAGTCATAAACCCAGCATGGTACTGGCACAAAAAAAAGACATGTGAATCAATGGAACACAACAGAAGACCCAAACATGAATGCATGCAATTTCAGCCACCTGATATTTGACACAAGTGTCAAGAATGCCCACTGGAGGAAAGACAGCATCTTCAACAAACAATGCTGACAAAA
The DNA here is from genome assembly GCF_000622305.1 of Nannospalax galili. Classification (NCBI taxonomy): domain Eukaryota; kingdom Metazoa; phylum Chordata; class Mammalia; order Rodentia; family Spalacidae; genus Nannospalax; species Nannospalax galili. The sequence goes on along the minus strand of NW_008336075.1, from coordinate 851,363 downwards.
ATGAATCTCCACCTCTAGAAGAACTTTATCTTTCACCCTTCACAAAAGTCAATTCCAAATGGACTGAAGACTTCAATATAAAACCTGAAACTGAAACTGCTAGAAGAAAACATAGTCAGTACCCTCCAAGATACAGGAATAAGAAAGGATTCTCTAAATCAGACATCAGCTGAGTCTCAAAGGACTCATCCTACTGTAGAAATACCTGTACATCCATGTTTGTTGCTGCTCTCTTCACAATAGCTAAGAAACGGAGACAACCTAAATGTCCCTCAACTGATGAATGGATAATGAAAATGTGGCACATTTACACAATGGAGTCCTACTTAGCAGTAAGAAAAGATGAAATTATAAAGTTTATAGGTAAATAGATGGAACTAGACAGTGTTATACTAAGTGAAGTAACAAATACATAATAGCAAGTGACATACGTTGTCCCTCATTTGTAGACTATATCATCAATCCATTGTATGTGAGTATATATCCTGATGTAACAGCAGAAGTCAGGAAAATGGAAAGTATACATGAAAGTAAATGAAAAGAAAGAAGCAGAAAGAGGGGGATAGTAGGTAACAGATGTTGCCAGGGGGAGGGGAAAGTGGGACTGTTGCCCTGGGAGGAGAGGAGGGAGGGGCATGCAGGGGACCAATTTGTGGGCTGGAGGGAGCTCAGGAGAGGGGAGATGGTGGGGGTGGGTGTTATTGGGGAGAGGGTGGGGATAATGGAAGTGGTGGGACTTGGGACGGAGGTTGTATGGAAGGAATAAAGAGTAGAAATCAATGAATCTTGGGGGACTAGGGAACCCAGAATGAAGTGTGATGACCCTGAAACCATCTGAGAAAAGCACATACAGTTTTTGAATATTAATGCTTATGTATATGCATTAATGCATATTAATGTATGGCAAGGAACACAGAGCCTGACAGGAGAGACCTCCCTTTGAGTGGATGGTGAGAGTGATCCAAGAGACTCCCAAAATAACACAGGCTGTTGCCAGAGCTCTTGGTTATCTCCTTGAACTAGACAATAAGATAAGACCCTACTGCTGAAGACAGGTCATAATTCAGATACAGGATTTGGAAGAATGGAGCAGGAACTGACCTGGAAGTCTTCAACCTGAAGTTTAGCCCTCATAATGCTAAATGATAATATGCAAACTGCAAAGGGAGAAAATCAGTCAATGGTCCAATCCAGCCCTACAGCCTAATAACCATAACGACTGGCATGGCAAATTACTTTTATTGGTGTAGTAGTGGCACTGTTACCTGGAGGGTAATCAATAGCTATCCAATTGAACTTAAACCCTCTCAATGGGAGTGAACATGTGGGTGACATTGTAAACGCAGCCAAATACACATGGCTTAAGAGGTCACAGATCTTAGAGAAAGCCCCATCTCTCTCATATCTCTACACAAAAGAAATTTCTTACCATATGCTATATATGAATCCTTATATTTATGGAGTGGTATACAATATACCACTCATCAAATAAGCTTCTTTTTGCAACATGGAAGCTTTTGCAGAATCCCATAACTGGTCAGACTCAGAGAACATATGTCTGAGAGATACCCATTCCTAGGTGACATATCTACAGTTGAAACTCTATACCTAAGGCTCATGGAACATAATGGAACAAGAGGTAAAGAGAAAACTAGTGTTTCCCCAACTCTCACTAATATACAGGATCTTTTTGATGATAAAGAACATTAATCTTATGTGTATGTGAAGTGTAGAGCAATTTCCAAAATGTTTTCTAGGTATGTGGCAAATTTTAGCAATGTAAAAATGGCTTCATGTGGGCTTCAGAGTTGGCTCAGTGGGTAAGAGCGCTTGTTGTGCAAGCATGGTGATCTGATTTTGAATCCTAGCCCCATTTAAAAGCTGGGCATTCTCTTGCACTTGCTTATAACCTAAGTGCTTTTCAGGGTGGCAACAGAGGGATCATAGGGGCTAGCTGGCTATCAACTCAAGGTTCATTGAGAGACCCTGTGTCAAAGGAATAAGGTGAAGGAAGAGTCTGATTCAGGATATCTGACATACTCCATACACCTCCACACACAGGCACAGAGGCTCAAGCACTCACATACACATGTATATATAATGCACATAGGTAATAATGGCTTCATGTTTTCAAACACAGGTTTTGCCATGAAGAACAGACATTCTCACATAAAAGATGGAAATAAGACATTCACCTAACTGCTGAATTTTGTGAGGGTTTTATCATAGCATAATTCACATGATTTTGACACATTTTGACATGAACCTGCTTCAGATGGAGATTAAATACTGTAAACATCTTTAAAACAAAGAATAAATGTAGCTGAGATGACTCGGAGGGTAGCAGTACTTCCAAGCCAGTGATCTGAGTTTGATCTTCAGAACCCACATTCTGAATGGAGAGAAATGACTCTTGAAAATTGTATTCTGTCTTCTACACATGCCCTGCGGCCAACACATCCCCAGAAACACCCCACACATCTGGCTTTTACTGCATTTTAAATAGACAAGTGTGGAAGATTTTCAGGATGTCCAATAAAGTGAAAGAACATTTTTATTAAAGGATGACTTAGCGTTGGGGGCTGGAGAGATGACTCAGTGGTTATGAGCACTGGCTGCTCTTCCAGAGGGCCCAGGTTCAGTCCCCAGTATCTACATGGTGGCTAACAACCATCCATAACTCCAACTCCAGGGGACCCCATGCCTTCTTCTCACCTCTGCATGCTCTGCATGACATGGGTGCACTTACATACATGCAGGCAAAACAACCGTACACGTAAAATTTTTAAAAAGAGAATGATTTAGGAACAAGTGAGATAGCTCAGCAGGTAAAGAAAGATACTTGCTGCCATCTGACTACCCAAGTTCTTCACCTGAAACTCAAATGTTCAAGGGAGAGAACTGATTCCAGCAAGTTGTCCTTGGACTTCTGTACCTGCACCATGGTATGCATATGGACACAACACACACACACACACACACACACACACACACACACACACAGAGAGAGAGAGAGAGAGAGAGAGAGAGAGAATCTAAATAAAATATGTAACAACAAGAACCCAGAGAATTAGATTGGTGAACAGAGCTATTTTGAGAATTTCTTGGCAAAATGCCCACTTTCCACAATCTGATGTCAGTGTGTTTGTAATACTTAAATTTGTGGAGGAATCCATTTGTCTGTAAATCTTCAAGTAGCTAATGGCTTCTCACTGGATCCTGGAAATAAAGTCACATGGCAGTAAAGCAGATTCTGTGTTCTCATCGATAACCACAGACAATACACATGGGCTGGAGAGATGCTCAGGGTATACAGTGTTTGTTGCATGAGAATGAGGACCTGCACTTCATCCTCATCAGCATGTAGGAAAAAATCCAGTTGTGATGGCAACTGCTTCTAATCTCAGCACTGCGGAGGCAGACATAGATGGTAGACCTCTGGGCTTCAATGGCCAGCCAGCTTAGCCTAATCAGAGACTTACAGGTTCAGTAAGAGACCATGACCTCTTGATAATGATTAGGAAAGGCACCTGAGGTTACCTCTGGCTGAGAGAGAGAGAGAGAGAGAGAGAGAGAGGCATATGCAAGAAAGTAACCTCAGTTCGCAGACCTAGTTATTAATGTTTAAATTCCATGTCCTTTACATTGACAAACCTTGCATACTTCAGATATATATACGTATATATATGTGTGTATGTGTATATGTAAATATATGTATATATTATATTCTCTCATAAACACTTCTTGAGAATAATTACTATGCTTGTCAGGATAGTTCTTAATTCTAGGCTCTGTATGTATTGACCTATTACTTTTTAATGTATGTATTATTAACTTTCTGTGCATCTCACACAATAAATCTTAATCATATTTAGTCCCCCTCTCCATCTGCAGCCTCACAGTCCTCCCCCACTAGATTTCATATATCCTGTTATTTATGTTAAGTCCTACTAAGTCAAGCATTTGTGTCCAGATGTCCCCCCGTGCAAGTTCATCCACTGGAGTCTAGTCAGCCTATCTAGAACACTCCCTTAAAGGAGATTAACTCTCCCTTGCCCAGCAGTAATCAGTTGCAAATCCTTCCTTGGCGAGGGTTGGGTCCTGCTACCCATTTCCCCAGTTCTATGCAGGATTTTTGTCTGAGTCTGTATGGGCCTTGTGCATGCTGTCACCATTGCTTTAATCTCTCGGCAGGCAGATTTGGTACTACGACCCCTGAGTCACATGAAGAAATGTTGTGTCACATAAGATGGGCTCATTGTACCATGTTCATCATTGGTCATCACTTACAGAAGCAGAGAAGCTTCAGTTATGTTGGTTAATGAATAACAACTAGTAGAGTCTTCTGTGGTCTTCAGGTTTTGAAGTGTGCATACATGTGGGTTGTGTGCATGTGAGAGCATGTGTGGAGCAGGTGAAGGTGCACATGTGTGCATGTACATGTGTTGGCTAGAGGTCAACCTTGGGTGTTGTTTCTCAATAATCCAACACCGTTTTCATGAGATAGATTCTTTCATTATCTTGGAGATTCCCAATTTGGCCATGCTGTCTTCGGGTCTCCACCAACTCAGCACTGGGATTACAGGTATGAGCCAGGAAACTCAGCTTTCTACATGGGTCCAGGGGCTCAAACTCAGGTCCTCACGCCTGCATGACAAGCACTTATACTGAGCCATCCCCCAGCCCCTGTTTTATGTCCTCATATGAAGATTAACAATTATCGCTGTGGAAAGCATCATAGGTTGGAAAGCAGCAAAAGCATAACCTTTGTTGACCATCTAAACTACTCTGGACTGCCAGGGAGAATACAGTTAAAGGCTGCTCACAGCATCAAGTGCAGCCCTCTGAAGTGCCCATGGTCATTACACTCAGCTATTTCCCACTGGCTAAGAATGTTTATTTAAAACAAAGCAAAACATACAATGAGTTTGTTTTTTCCTTTGACTACTGAAATTCATATACTAGTGCTAGTGAATTATTCACTTTAGTTCATTATTTAATCAGGACTGGGGGTGAGCATACTCTGACACCTGCGTGTAGGTCAGAGGACAACTTCATGAGTTGGTCTCTCTTTCCACCTTTATGTGTGTTCTGAGAATCAGATTTGACTAGCAAGTCTGAGATGTCTAGCTGGCCCGAATTAGTCTTTAAGGTACCATTAATTTGCATTCTCTTAAGGATTTGAAGTGTTTCTTCTAAATATTTGCTATTCCAAGAAGCTACCAGCCAATTGCACAGGGAAGAAGGTGAACTTTTGAACAATGCTATTATTTATTTCAAGTAAATAGACAAGCTGCTCCTCAAACATAGATCGCAGTTAACCTTACACTGTGCATTTTCTTGTAAAAAGATGAAACAATCCCAGAGAATAGCTAAGAGGGAACTTCTAGCAATTCTGTCATGAGTGTTTCAGTTGAAAAGTCATTGAAGGCTGTTGTACATCCATTAAATCAAGCACATTTTGTGAAATTTAAAAGAAAACAAAGAATTCTTATCACTTACTGTGCAGGGAACTTTTCTATCAATTGACTTCTCATGACTTTATTTCTTTTGTTTAGCATGCATGCTCAGGTTTGTGTATGCATGTGTGTTTGTGTTCAAGAGGTGTTTTCTCTTTGTTTCTGTTCTGAAAATCAAAACATTCCCTCATATGTCTTCTCTTAGGAGTATTGTATAGTTCAGTGGTTACCAAACATATCAGTACGTAAAAATTCCCTTGGGGTACTTATGTGGGAACTCAACTGGTAAAGAGTTCGCCACATAAGCGTGAGGACCTAAGTTCAATCCTTAGAATCTTCAGGAAGAAGCCAGGCATGGCACACACACTTGTAATTCCAGTGTTGGGAGGCAGAGACAGGTAGATCACTGGAACTTTCTGGTTAACCACTATATCCTAGTCAGTTAGACCAGTGTGAACTGTGCAGGAGGAGCAACACCTAAGTTTGACCTTTGGTCTCCAGGTACATGTATATACACACATACATACATGTGCATATGTACTTACACATACACATGAAGAACACACACACATACATATACACAGCCCTCAGAGTTTCTGATTGTTTAATTATAAAACACCTCACTCTCATAGATCTTGAATTAAACACTCAGGATTATGGAAGAGTCTAAGACATTTTTAGAAAAACAATAAAAAGTTTATTACCATTAAACATTCACTTCAAGGCAAAAGGGAAGGCTTCAGGCTGAAATAAAAGGACCTCATAAGTATGAGAAGATAGAAAGACCTACAGTAAAGTTTATTTCATAGACAATATAAAAGTATTAATAAAATTAACATTCATAACTCCACTGTTAAACTTTCTGTTGTAATTAAAAGGTAAGTTCACAATATAGTATAATATTAGGTATACCTCTGGAATGGTATCATTTGTAATGTCAGTAACAAGCAAGGAGGGGCTTGAAGCCCTATAGGCATATAATTGCTATGAATTAGCATTTAAGGAATTATCAATTCAATTTAAGTGCTTATACCTTTAGGATAAAATATGCAATTCCCATGGTAATCACAAATTTCTATGGATTATACACAAGAGGAAATGGGAAGAGAAGAGAATCAAAGCAAATCACCAAAAGCACAGCAAGATTTCAGACTATGAACGTATAGACATTCATTTCTCCATAAAATCCCATCCTAAGTAAGTAACTACATGTGAAAGAAATAGCCCTGTGGGTCCATTGGAAACTAGACACAAAACTTCCCTCTCCAACTGATGGCCAGGAGGAGGAGTAAGTCCTGGCTTGTTTTTTATTTTTAGCACTTCATTATTTGTATTTTAGATGTATGAGAATATTGCCTGAATGTGTGTAAGTGCATTCGTGTTGGGAAATGCCTGCAGAGGTCAGATGAGGCCATTGAATCCTCTGGAACTAGTTAGGGACAGTTGTTAGCTGCCATGTTGGTGATGAGAATTGAACCTGGTACCTGCAAGAGGCAGTCCCTGGCTCATTCTCAGACTGGAAAGAAACAGTATGGAAGGAGGAGGATTGTAAGAGCCAAAGCTTGGGGAAGTCTGCTATGAAACAGTGTCTTCAAGGGACTAGAGAGATGGCTCAGAGGTTAAGATCACTGACTGCTCTTGCAGAGCACCCAGGTTTGATTCCCAGCATCCGTATAGCAGGTAACAACTGTGTGTAACTCCAGTTCCACGGGAATCTGTTGTCGTCTTCTGATCTCCTTGTACATTGTACAACACAGACATGCTTACATACATGTAGAAAATACATGCATACACATAAAATATAAATACTAAATAAAATACAAAAAAACCCACCTGTCTTCCAGGCACTTTGTGGTGACTGACTCTCAACAGCTCTGACTGCCTCAGTAGAGCAAGCTAGTCAGCATTTCAGCATGGATCGGAAGGAGTTCAAGGAGACACACTTTTAGCTGAGGAGCTTTGCAATTGAAGTCTACTGGGATAAGGACAGGCAGTTTTTGAGAGGAAAGTGATTCCTCTTAGCTTGCCCCTCCAGTGGACAGTCCATGTCCATGCATATGCTGGCCGCACTGACCAGACTCAGTATTCTATGAAAGGAGGACATGAAGTTCCGAGGGCCAGCAAGCGGGCTCAAGCAGTAAAGGTTCTTGCTGCCAAGCCTGACAACCTGAGTTCAGTCCCTCAGATTCATATAGTAGAGGAGAGAACTGGCTCCTGCAAGCTGTCCTCTGACCTCCATACATGCTGGTATATGCACCTCTCCAAAAAATAAATCTACTATGTTCGTAAATTAGAGAAATATGTATAATATAAACAATTCACATTTAACCAATGACTGAAAGAAGAAATCCTGAGGAATTTATGGAAGCCCTAAGAAATGGAAATTCAAAGGCAGAATTACATTTTTTAAAAATTCAACAAAAGCAGAGGCTGGAGAGATTGCTCAGCGGTTAAGAACACTGGTTGTTCTTACAGAAGACCTGGGTTCGAATCCTAGCACTCACATAGCAGCTAACAACTGCCCATAACCCTAGTTCCAGGGCATTCAATGGCTTCCTCTGTCCTCCACGGGCATTGCATGACATGAGTGCAGTTACTACATGCACGCAATACACTCATACACATAAAATAAAAGTAATAAAATATTTGCAAAAATTCAACAAAAGCAGTGGTTAGATGAAGTGTTTAATTACATTTGTTTTCATTATGAACAAATGGAGACACCAAATTATAGCCTGACATTTTCCTTAAGGATCCTAAAAGAGCAAACTGAACCCCAAATTAACATTAGGAAGGAAGTAAAAGAAAGTAGAGACAATAAAATATGAAACACAAAATCAATGGAAAAAATCCAAACTAAGCTCTGGTTCCTTAAAACAACTGATACAATATGAAAACTTTTAACTAGAGTGACTAAGAGAAAAAGAACACCCAGTTAGCTAAAATTTTAAAAAAGGAGACATAACATATTTTGTAGAAATTATAGCATTATAAAACAATATTATGAATAAATATACACCAAAAAGTGGATAAATTAAATCAAGTGAATGTAGCTCTGGAAAAATGAAAATACCAAGACTGAATCCTGAAGAAATGGGAAATAACCAATAACAGCGTGGAACCTGTGATCAAGCTGCTCCTTATCAGTGACAAACTCAAGACCTCAGGGTCTAACAAAGGATTTCGCATAAGAAGAAATTAGGAAATATGAGCACTAACTTTCCTCATTTTTTTCCCAGAAGCTTAAAGAAAAAGAAACAGGGGGCTGGAGAGATGGTTCAGTGGTTAAGAGCAATGGCTGCTCATGCAGAGACAAGGGCTCAATCCTCAGCACCCATATGACAGTTAATAAGCAACCCAACTCCAGTTCCGGGGGATCTGATGCCCTCTTCTGACCTCCACAGGCAATGCATTACACAAGTGCACTTCCATGTAGGCAATACACTCGTATACATAAAATTTAAAAAGTATTTTAAAAAATTCATACTAGGGGGTTAGAGAGATGGCTCAGTGCACTGCTCTTGCAGAGACCAGAATCAGTTTCCCAGCATCCAAGTCCAGTGGCTCAGAATGGCCTGTAACTACAGTTCAAGGAACCCAATGCCATCTCCTGGCCTTTATGGGTACCTGGACATATGTGTACATACATACACACATACATACATACATACAAACACACAAATATATATTCCTAGCACTCAGGAGGCAGAAGCAGGTATATCTCAGTGACATTGAGTCCAGTCTGGTCTATGTAGTGAGTTTCAAGCCAGCTGGGGCTACAGGGAGACTTTTTCTCAAAAATAACGACAAAAAAAAAAATTCATACTAGGAGGCCCTCAAACTAGAAAATAAAGGATAGACATTTATCCCTGATGAGCATTGGTATAAAATCCCCTCCCCCAAATCATAGCAAACAAAACTTTACTGCATGTTAAAAGGATTATGCACCGTAACTAAGTAGGATTTATTCCTGGAATACAACTTTAGTTTGGCACATTAAAATCCATCAATAAAACACACCATATTAGCAAAATGAAAGTGACAAAAATGCATGAGTATCTCAACTGACTGAACTAAAGTATTTGACAAAATCCCACAATCTTTCACGGATGCAATCAATGACACAGGACTAGGAGGAAGCCACTGTGACACAGTAAAGACCGTGTACAAGCAGCCAGCAATGAATAGACTCAACACTGAAAAGCTGAATGCCTCCCTTGATGTTCAGGAATTAGACAAAGATGCTGGCTTTATACTCTGTAGAACAATGTACAGAAAGCCCCAGCTAGAGCAATAAACTAGACAAAGAAATAAAAGCCATCTAAACTGGAAAGGAAGAAATCGCAGTATTTTCCTGTTCAAAACAACATGGTGGGCTGGTGAAATAGCTCAGTGAGTGAGAGCAGCTGTCCGAAGTCTGACTGTGTGAGTTTGGTTCCCAGAATCCACAAGGTAGAAGGCAAGAAATAGCTCCATCAAGTTTTCCTTGGATGTCCACACATGTGCTGCTGTGCATGTGCAAACACACACACATAAATAAATAAATAAATAAATAAATAAATAAATAAATAAATAAGTGTTTAAAGAAAGACACCATGGATATGTGTAAAGCAAAAAGTCAAGATTCCATGTTAAATGTGAAAACGAATAAAGAAATGCTTGTAAGTGTGGGAAACAACTGACGCACAGGAAAATTAGTCCATATTGCTACATGTTAACCATGAGACAACAAAAGAAATTATTTCATTTACTAAATTCTTGGAAAGAGGGCCTGGAGTGGTGACTCCTCTTGCAGAGATCTGACACTGTCATCATGACCAAAGAAACACGGATTAAATTACATTCCAGTGGCGGTTTCAGCAGAATATGCCACCAGTGGATCCAGAATAACCAATGTAATCATTTTAGCTCAGGCTTTGGAATAATGTCTTGGCTATTCAGTCTTGAAAAAGGAAAAACAAGACCTAGAGATAGTTTGATGAGTAAAGAGCCTGCTGTAAAATCTTGAAGCCCTAGCTTGGGTCCCCAGGACTTTCTTAAAGTCAGGCATGGTTGCATATGTCTGCAACACTACCATTGGAAGGTGTAAGCAGGTGGGTCCCAGAGACCAGCGGAATTCACAAATGATAGACCCCAGGCTCAGTCAGAGACTCTGACTTTTAGAGAAAGGTAAAAGGAGAAGCAATTGATGAAGGGCCCAAAGTCATCTTCAGGCCTTAATGTGCATAAGCCCAGGCAACTACACCTGCACATACATGTGTGCATATATCACAAATGTGCACATACCCATACATCATACATGGCACACACATCACACATATGCACATAGATCACACACTACATAATCAAACACTATGTACATGTATACATATATCATATACTACACACATGTACATATATATCATACATTATACACACACACACGGACAGAAAAACAAAACTGGAGGCTTTACATGCTCCAATTTAAAAGCCGTTACAAAGCAGAATCACAAAGATAAACACATGGAGAGAGGGAACAGAACAGGGACCAGAAATAAACGATCTATGTGAGCAATCACTTTTGATAAGTATGTCAAAGCCATTCTATTAAGAAAAGACAGTTTTTATTTTCAACAAACTGTTCTGGGGAAAGTGAAAATCAATGAGCAGAAGAATGAAGCTGGATCTTAGCTGATCCTGTATATCAAAGTTAATGCAAAATCAATCAGACACCTAAAAGACCCCAACCCTACAACTTTGAAGATCCAAGTGACATTGAATTCCACTATAGAATACATCACAAAAATCAGGGGAAAGAAGACAGATAAATAATGCTACACTTAAATTCAGAACTTTCCACCTCAAAAGATATAATCAGTAAAGTGAAAAAAGCAGCCTACAGGCTGGAACAAAATATCTGATGCTCTGTCCCCCAGGCCCTGGCTTTTCTTTTTCAAGACTGAATAACCGGAATGGTGTCCCAAGACTTGTGACAAAGATTGTTGTGGCTATTCAGGATCCATTTGTGACATATCCTCCTGATACTGTCACAGGACTGTCATATACTCTGGTTGATATCCAAAATATGTGAAGTATTCCTACACTTCCTGAAGAAGTGGCACATGTCACTTTGGATGACGTCATGCAGGAACAGCCTACATGCTGTTAGAGGCCATGCATGCTTCTTTCTCTGACTTCCACACAGTTTTAAGCATGTGTCCATTTGTGACATATCCTCCTGATACTGTCACAGGACTGTCATATACTCTGGTTGATATCCAAAATATGTGAAGTATTCCTACACTTCCTGAAGAAGTGGCACATGTCACTTTGGATGACGTCATGCAGGAACAGCCTACATGCTGTTAGAGGCCATGCATGCTTCTTTCTCTGACTTCCACACAGTTTTAAGCATGTGATTTCTCCTCTTT